>NC_079893.1:8602906-8974572 GCF_024868665.1 Triplophysa rosa | reverse complement strand
GAGAACATGGATCCATCATGCCTTGTTACCACTGTGCAGGCTGGTGGTGGTGGTGTAATGGTGTGGGGGATGTTTTCTTGGCACACTTTAGGCCCCTTAGTGCCAATTGGGCATCGTTTAAATGCCACGGCCTACCTGAGCATTGTTTCTGACCATGTCCATCCCTTTATGACCACCATGTACCCATCCTCTAATGGCTACTTCCAGCAGGATAATGCACCATGTCACAAAGCTCGAATCATTTCAAATTGGTTTCTTGAACATGACAATGAGTTCACTGTACTAGAATGGCCCCCACAGTCACCAGATCTCAACCCGATAGAACATCTTTGGGATGTGGTGGAATGGGAGCTTCGTGCCCTGGATGTGCATCCCACAAATCTCCATCAACTGCAAGATGCTATCCTATCAATATGGGCCAACATTTCTAAAGAATGCTTTCAGCACCTTGTTGAATCAATGCCACGTAGAATTAAGGCAGTTCTGAAGGCGAAAGGGGGTCAAACACCGTATTAGTATGGTGTTCCTAATAATCCTTTAGGTGAGTGTATATACTGTAGTGAGGATATGTTTGAATGTTTATATATATATACTTGTATATACACACATATATATATATAAATATATATATATATATATATATATACATACAATTATTCATTTTTATATTTTTCTAAAATATATACATGTATGTGTATTATGTAAACTGAAACTTTTATTCTGGATTCGATGAATCACAATTAATCGTTGAACATCCCTACTTTGGTGTAGTTTTATGTCCTAAAATGAAAAATGTTAATGTGCTTCATGGCAATGTATTGAATTTTGCAGTAGCTTTAAGTAGTCTTGTATATTAACATATCCATTTGGCAGACACTTATTCATTGCACGTTGCAATCATACTTTACAACAAATTGTGGGTTAAGCAAAGTTAAATTCCGTTAAAAATTATAGACAGAGAGAAGTCTTACATTTTTTTGTTTTATTTTGGGAAAATAAAGATTTAACTGCATAATAAATGAACAGAACTACATTTGTTTTAATATTCAATATAATAATAATTAATAACGTTCATTAATAAAATAAATAATCAAATGGATTCATAAAAATATCTATGGAGGCTGACACATGCGCAAATTCAATAGTTCTTCTAAGTTCTAATAATCATAATAATAATAATGTAAACATAATTGTTTTAATGTTTACACAGTAAATAATTAGATAAAGCAGTGATTATACATTACTCATGTGAGTTCTTACAGAAAACAAATAACATGAATGTTACTGTTTAGCTGGCATCATTATAATTTCAACTTTTCAAGTCAAAGAATTTGTGTTCATTGTAGTTCTAATACATTTTTAAGGGTTTGCCAAGTGTTCTATAGCAGGACCGTCCGAGTATTGGCAGCTATATAATTCTATGGACCTTCCTTTAACTATAGTCTTGGATTTAACGACCCAATGAACAGTGATGCTCACTGACTCCCTTGTTAAACCGAGATGAGGCTTTGATTATTATGAGTGCTGTGTAAGTCAAAATATGAATGAAATGAATCCTTATGTTGCAGAATTAGAACAGCTGAGGTTTTGTCTAAAGCTAAAGGCACAAATATGACATCAGGGTTTCTTCTGAATTACTGGCAAAAATACTGCCCTCAACAATGCAGGAGCTGAGGGCCGGTGGTTAGCATATACGCTGTGACACATTGCTTGATGGGGCTTATTTGTGTGATGTAAGTTTGAATCTGTCGCAATATATTCCATTCCATTCTCTTTAAATTTCCTGTAATCTCTCCTGTGTCTATCTAGTAAAGAGGCAAAATTTCTAAAAATAAAGAAACGTCACCGAAGCAGTTTCCCACATAAATGGAGTTGGAAGAAGACTTGCAAGTTTTAATTTACTGTGTTTTGCATATTCTTCCACTGAGTAATACAAAAAAATAATACAGAATGAGCACTGAGATATCGCTTTTTGAGTTAAATCAAAAACACACATAGTAATGGAATTATTGTTTCGAGAACATTGTTTTTATCGAAATGCATGTACACATGCCCCATGTTCACACATATATGGGGTGGCTTTTAAGAAACCCCAAGAGACAATCAATGAAAAAAACGCATTCGAGTGATTCCCATCTCAATGAAATCTCATTCGGAGAAGAGAGAACAGAATAAACAAAAAATCTTGCATTATCTTTCTCCTTAAGGCCAGAGAGTGTAAAATTGCTTTTACATTTAATTTAAATTCAACCTTTAGCATCACTCTTGCCAGAGCGAATGTACTGCAGGGCTGGCTTCTTTTATTCATTTCTCTCTGTCATGTTTTGACCAGCAGCACTTTGGGCAGCTTTTAAAGGAAGAAAAGAAAATCCAGATGGAGAAATTCTTTTGAGGTTATGTAAAAGCGTGATGCAAGTGGAGGATAAAACCCAAAGGTGAAGATGAGCTTGGTTGTAATAGATGAAAATGTCTTGCGTTTCTTGTTTTCGCCACATCATTAGTGTTTTGCTTTTTACAAACCAGACACAGTCAAATAAGAGCGATCGGATTGAGTCCTATCACTGGGTTCGCATACGCTTTTGACTGTAGTTTGGAATATTATAAAAATTGCTATACATATTGATTGTGAATGTGTATAAATTTCATCTACATCTATGTTTTTGTACCTCTGTCTTGGGTCCTGCACAATCTGTTCTTATAATTAGTTTTATTATAACAAAAGTCATATGTTTAAAACGCACACAAACAAGTAGCGTACAGTAGAGCAGGTCTATTCATCTTTCATCCCATGGGTCAGATTCACTCTGGTTGAAATTTACGGTGGCCTGCATAAGATTGCAACTTAATTATCACAACCTACAAAATCATGTAAATTAGATTACAGACATATTAGCTTAATGTGGACCAAGTATGGGCAGAACCCACAGTAGCCTATTTCTCCCAGACTGCCGGTCTTATGGTGACAATAAATGTCACTTTTATTTATACTCGCTTTACTGTAAGACTATAATGACTTCTGTGTTCTGTGGAGGATGTGTGTCTAAATTCTAAATTCTTAAACTAAAAATAGTGTTTTAGTGCCCTTCACTGGGTCATTATATCATTCCTTAAGCCAAATAAATGTCAAATAGCAAAAGGACAAAACAATACTTTGTGACCTCTACAGTAAAAACACTTAGATACATAGTAAAACATACTGCAGCATCTGTCATTTAACTGTATATTTATTTTAACAACAGTATGCAAAATGAATTAATGAGCAAACATTGTGTACAAAATGGTTTAAAAACAGCAAAAACAAAATGTTCTCTCTCTTTACAGTACTTCTTTCTTTCACTTCCTTTCACGGGTATGTCAATTGATTAATTGTTGCTTCTCATATTGTTGCTTTCTAGTATGAATCTCGTTGTTTTTAACAAACTTGCTTTTGTAAGAATAAAGTTGTCTTTGGATAAAATTGTCTGCTAAATGCTTAAAGAGTTTTTTAAACAAAATATTCGTCCCACAGGTCTCACAGAATTGTTCTCCTTGGTTGACTTGTTGTTGATGAATTTATAGTTCTGCAAGAGCAGTGGTTCTTTTTTCTTTTGGTTCTCAAGGGCCCCTGTGTGGACGGTGCATCACTTTGCGCCCCCCATCCCCCCCTCAATAAAAAACTTATCGTCTTAAACTTAGAATTTTGAATAAAACCCAAAACATATTCAGTTATACAATGCTGGAACATTATTTCATGTGGTTGGTGGGCTTATTTTTCTGACTGTTTGATAGCAATTTCTACATTTCATAAAATGCCACAAAATCTGTGGCCCCCCTGGATTCATCCCAGTTTGAGAACCACTGTGCAAGAGTATATACGGTACAGTACATAGTTTGTATTTTTGTGTCTTATTCAGAAACTTAGACTCAGTATAAGGCAATAACACCAGTATGGCAGAAAACTTGACTAAACATGCATTTTTTGTCTTTGTTTTGTAAATAAATGATAGAAAAGCAGTTTAATGAGAGTCAGGTGAGTCATTAATTGATGTATTGGCAAGTTCTCACAATCTCTTGCAATGCGGTTGCAACTCTCATCATGCTAGAGACAAATGTTTAAACATTGAAACAATCTCAAACATGAAATGATCATAACTGCTCTTCTATATACAGTAGCATAGTTTACCCCTCACACACAAGACTGAGGCGGTTAAGAGAATTTTAAAGGTCAGCTCAAAGCATACACAGAGACTGCTGGACGACGTTTCATGCTTCTTTTAAAACGTTAGTATTGTCTCTGATCTGCGCTTGAATAATGCATGACCAATATAAACTGTTGCATCAGATGATAGACTGAATGACAGCCCCAACACAGTCTGAACACGTTTTTTTTTTGCGGGAATTTATTATGTATTATATATTGCCGCCTTCTGCCTGTCAGACTACTCCATTGTCACAGTACACTTGAAGTCCAATAGCCTGGCGCATTATTCCTGAATATGTACCATTTATTCTCCAATTTTATGGGTCACTAGTGCCAGCAGTGTTTTTAGCTGTGGAATTTGATTTTTAAGAAGCATACAGTATGTGCAGTAAAGTCCTTTTTTCCTAAAATTTTTGATGAACTGCCACAATGCAAACGCGAACATTGTTGAGTGCTTTACGACAGTGTGGTTCAACAGCGTATAAAGACCACATTAATAGTTGCAACAGTTGCAAGAGATCAAATCAGGCTAGTGGTATAAAACAGCTGATGTATACACAAAATCGTATGGAAAAATCGTGTGGAGACTGTGCAGTACATGAATACTGCATACTACTGTACAGTATGTACTATGTAACGCAACCCAAAAGTTATGTACATAGAGTATGTTGGCAAATGTAGTCATTCTGGAAAATATTCATACTGTGCACAGCATACATACTGAATAGGCAGGAGTAGTATGAATAGTACTGGTGTTGTGAGCAAAGTCCATAATTCAAGGTCAGTTCAAATGCAAATGATAAAAAACAACACAGGTTTGCCTATACAGTTTAACATGAAAGCACACAGAGCTGATGTGCTTTAAGACACACAAAATCAACACCTGGGATTTCTCCCAGTCAGCTCTCCCTTTGCTTTGTGTCACTTGCATAGACTTTAGACCTTATTTGTACAATGTAAATGGTATAAAAACGTATGATGAAACATCCCATAGGAAGTGTATAGATAGCATTGTGAAGTGTCCTGGAAAAAGTGAAATTGCATTTCACATGCACATGATTTTTTGCATTAAATAAAATGTTTATCTGTCACCTTTCTTGAAATTTGTGGAAATATGATTTGAACTGGGGTGACTTGGAATTGAGGTTTACATATGTTTGTCAAACAGAACTTTTCTTGTTTCTACAACATATAGTACTTTGAGTTACTATTGCCTTCATCACTATGTATAAAGTAATTCAATATAAAGATATTTTGCGTTAGATAAAACATAACTGTTGTGGATCTTTAGACAGAACAATGCCAAAAACATATTTTAGGATATGTCAGGGAAAGTTAATAATTTAATTTTAAATTAGGTTAATTTGATGTTATTGTGATATTTAATGTTTTTAATACTGCTATCAGTCATATCTTAAAGAAAGTCATATATCAGTCATGACTCTTAAATATAATTGGTCAGTAACATTTCAAAGGCGGGGCTTCGCGACGAGCCATTCATTTCATGCAATGGACTCTTTGGTCCCTTGTGATCACTGATAGATCAAAGCACTGCATGAACATACAGCAGATCTGTGTGTTTAATGGCACTGTTATGTACCCTCATTCTCAACTCCAGTGGCGACATCAATTTTGGCAGCGCGTTTAACATGGCTTGACTTCCCCAGCTCTGGCCCTGTCAATCAAAGCTTTTGATTGCTCAACTGATTGCTTTCACTGCCAGCTAATGCACTCGGGAATCACAATAGACTTCAGGAACTGTAGATTACAACTGTGTTTCCGAGGGGAGCCCTTATTATGCGCCGACATTTACCTCAATGGTTACTTGGAAATCAGATGTGCGCTGATGCTGAATAAGGGCCAGTGAATATGATCTGACATTTAGAGAGGAAATTGGGCTCCTATTCAAAGCTAGATTAATGTGTGATCAAGTAGTGCACAAAGGGGAAAATGTGCGTGAAGCAGGACCACAGGCGCTTGCAAGGATGTTGAATTCGCCGAGGGGGGTATGGGACGGGTATGATTTAGAATAAATGGTCAGGAGGCAGATTCAATAGATTAGGTTCTTAATGATATAGCACATACATTTGATCATTGGCTGTCAACTGGTGGGTTGCAAACCCAAAAATGAGTGGCAGATGAGTTCTGATCATGAGTTCATGAAGGGAAGTGCAAGGCTATGGAATGATGCAAATTCATCTGTTACTTGGTAAAATGAGTTTGTATTTTGGTAGATGCCAACTTTGACAAGCTACGTGACATGAAGTCATCTTCCAAAACGTTCATTACCCAGATTACATTAAATATGGGTTGACTTGCAATGAATTGTAGTTTTTTGTACTTTTATATGATAAACATTAATGTCACTCCAATAGGGGATCCCTTGTTAAGTTCATCTGGTAGTCAGATGTATGTTAATATGCGGTTGCGTTTTATTTTGTGATGTCACTGGAACGGAGGGCATTCAGATGGGATTCGGGAAATGGTGAAATGGGGCTTGCATCTGTGACAGCTGTTTGTGAGACAGCTCTCCATGTGGAACTCTGCACCTTATCGTACCACTTACTAAAAGATGGACTAAAATTAAGGGTCACATGCAGGGACATGAATATTTATAAAACTCTTTTACTTTTGTCATTAGCAAGACTGAGAAGTGTTGTTCTACATTTTGAGCTTACCGGAGTATTTCCAGCGGAGCTGCAGTGTGTGTGATAAAGTGTACAAAGCCTTTTTAACATCATACAACAGGATGTCATAAATGGTCTACTCCTAGGCCGGCTGTGGTAAAATTAACATTTTTGTGAAGCCAAAAGTATTTCAGAGGCCATTCAGGCTTTGTGTTTGGTATTGTGACCAAACCCAGCGTTTTGCCCCGTCTGTGATGAGATTCATGTTCTGTAGAAAAGTAAAGAAAGAGGTTATTTTTGCACCTTTCAAACCTGTATTGTATAGCTCTTTGTGATTTTTCTGAAGGACATCATTTTTTTCTTTCTTTCTTTCTTTCTTTCTTTCTTTCTTTCTTTCTTTCTTTCTTTCTTTCTTTCTTTCTGTGTTCTTTCACCCTTGAATTCTGCTGTTTCCTGACGGGCCATTAAGAAGAGTCAATACATCAGCTTTTAAAAGAAATTACACCTTTACACACTCCATCATATCTGCTCTCACGAACAATGATTGAAATCTCATTTTGATCACACACCAACAATTGTTTCATGATAGATTGGCCAATGAGATATAAAGGCGTTCACACACAATTTTAAATCCTATCATTATTTTCTCACTCTCACATTGTTCCAACCCAGGACATTTTTTAGTCTGTTGTCTTTGACCAGATCTATCAAGCATATGTGTGCAAGGGACTACAAGTTGTCAATACAGTGACTTTGCGTGGGGAAAGACATTATTATTACCCTCTGTTTTGCCTCTTTTGTGTCTAGACCACAACCATTTCCAGATTCGAAAATGGTGCGTCGATGTACTATAGATAAGGAGAAAATAGCATCGCCTCTTTTGTGTGTCATGACTGAATCAGATGCACCTTTTACATTTTTGGACAAATGAATAACATCTAAATTTTCACTTGGATAACCTGAAAACACAGCACACAAATCATATAAACCATTTTGATGGTGCTTTGGTATCTTTTTTTTACACACATGGTCACTATGAACTGCTGTGATGTAGAATTTTTTTTTTTGTATTTTGTGTGAGCAATTCATTTAATTAACATTGCAATATCATAGATTCCAAATTTGGTTTCATTTAAAGAGCAAAAATAAATCTTCCTTCTGACTGTAATTCAAACAGCTTTAAGAAAATGTAAGAACCTTAAAGGCAGAGGCACTGTAAAAAATGAAAAGTTGACTTAACTTAAAATTTCAAGGCAACTTGCTGCACAGCTTTTTTGAGTTTACTCAACTTTTGGCCAAGTATTTCACCTAACTCAATTAACTGAGTAATGTCACATGACTGTCGATTGAAATAAATAGTTGAACCAACTTAAAATAAAAACGCAACAATCAAGTTTATGAGTTCACTCAACTATGGACTTAGTTGACCCAACTCAAAAGATTATCTTTTATATAAAATTAATATGTAATTGTTTTATTATTATTTACACACTCTTTACACACTCTTAATTACTCAAGTCTACTTAATAGATATGTTATATACACACTCTACTTATGTAACTGCTTAAGGTGTTTGTGTTTTAAACATTTTAGTGGACTCCCTGCGTCATTTACTTCAGAGCTCAACACTGAGCACATGAGCCTCAATCATGGTAACAATCATCAAACATCATTAAACATCATATAGTTAAAAAGGAACTCTAAATACCAAAGGTAACTTACAATGACAACAAAAACAAAAAATATAGCCAGCAAACACTAAAATAGCAATCATTTTAATAATTTTAACCAGCGAATTGAAAATTCTGCAATGCATGCTGGGAACTTTCAAACACTAGAATTGTTTTTTGAGATTACACAGTTTGGCAAGTTGGTCAAACTTCTTGACGCGCTTTGGACAATCACTTAGATATCTAAGTACAGTCAACAAAAGAATCTTTGTTGGTACCACATTTAGACTAATTGTGTTCAGCATACTCAAAATAATACATTCTTCCTCTTCTACTAAAAAACTTTGTTCAAATTACTTTGTTACCTTTGTTGGGTGAACAATTTGAAGTTGTATTTTTTACAGTGGGCACCTATTGTTACGGTGGAGTTTTCCCTTAAGATTAATGCCAGAAAAGGTCTGAATTTAATCTGAATTGTTTTTACACTCTGTGGGCTGAATAAGAGAAATTGTAATTTCCTCTGTTCTTGTTCCTCTTCTCACTGAAAAAACAACTTGTAGGATTTACTTAATTTTTTTATCGCAATTTTTTGCATTCACGTTTGTAAAGTAAATTTTACTCTTGAAACTAAGTAAAATCTACTGTACTGTATCAAAAAGTATTTATTAAACGCTTCATAAAACATTATTGCAGCATTAAGTTCGTTTTAAATTTCACAATAAAATGCAAAAGCATGTAAAAACAATTATAAACAAACAACATCAACATTGGTGGCTATTATAGCAAAATCATGTAACCATTGAAAGCAATCCCAAAACAGTAACAGTGCGTGTGTATTTGTGCTCTGTGCGTGTGTGTGTGCGTGCTTGCGTGTGTATATTGTGCTTTGTGCGTGTGAAGTTGTGTTTTATGCATTTGTTAGTGTATGAGCCTGTGAGCGTGTCTGTTTTCTGTGTGTGTTCACTTTTTCTTGTTTAAACTTGTGTAACTTTAATGTTTTGCTTATAGTCAATATGTTAAAGAGGAGTTTGCACAGACCCGCCTGACTTTGGTGTCTGCGCAGCCCACGTTGTATAAAGAAGACGCGTGTCTGCGCAGCTCACACAGCACGAGCTATACACAGTTATAAAGTCAGGCCAGTCAGTACAGTGCGTGCAATGCCCCCTATAGCCTTGTTCATATTTGTTTATAACGTGATTTGCAGCACAGAGCAGCAAGAGTCACATGACGAAAGTGAAACTTTTGCTGGAATCACAATGCCGGCTCAACATCGTCATGTCTGTCAGCCATCGGCGATGGAAAATGGCATCGTCTATCGGCCCAACCCTACATTGGCAATCCCTTGACTATCAGTGTAACCTGTCATCCTATAAAGAGAAAGAAATGGGGTGAGGGGGTTGGGGGGGTGTAAATGAAGACAAAAAAGACAGGAGCAGTCAGATAAAGAAGGGGATATGAGCTTTGATGCTCTGCAGACTCATTAGCGGTGTTTGGTTATCAGGATAAAGTTCTTTGATGGTGTCAGTTAAAGAATAGTGGGTGTCATTAGAGGGTAATGAGAGGTTAAGACTCTCAGCTCTCCTCCTCTCTGTTTATCACAGCCGACACACCAGGTGCACACTAACATTGATCAATGTCTAAAGAGAATGTAATGGCTACACACTGAATGTATACACACATAGCTTATACAGTATACAGTTGCTTAACAACTTTCCAAAAATGAAAATGATCATAAACTGCAATTTAAACCAGACAATGCTTAACGCAAAGCTATTTCAAACTAACTACCCACTACCTGCCAAACTCCATTTTAAGCACATGTCTGAAAAAGTCATTTCACGACGTTTGTACTATAACTGGCCTCTTTAACACTTGGGAACTTGTTGTCCAAAAGTCAGAATTAATTAAAGTTATAAAGAAAAGTTGTTGGAAGTTTAGTGTCAAGTGGTTCATAAAAATATACAGCACAGCACTGGCTTTGTTGAGGTCAGAACTATTTATATTGAATTTCTTAAGATATTCCTGGAAATGCACGTTCCTATTTGTAAAAGTACTAACACAGAGATTTAGAAGGGTTTTGTGTTTATTAAATAACGGTTTGCATAGCACATTGGGGAAGTGAGATTTTTAGTTAGTTATAACTCCAATTTCGGCCCGTTTCTCACGCAAGCAATTGTGTTATTCTTTAGTCCAGAACACAGGGCTGAATTTTAGGAGAATAATAAAATGATTAGTAAAAACTAACTTTACTAACACTTTACAGTAAGGTCTGGTTCATTTGCATCAGCATTAGATAATATGACCTAACAATTCTGCATTTCTGCATTTCTTTCATCTTTCCCAATGTTAGCTGATACAACTAAGATTACTGTAATTAATGTTTTACTACTATTTGAAACACTATTGTATATGTGTTATCACATTCCTTAAAAATATGCAAGATATGCTAAATAAACCACAGGGAGACTGCATTTATTAGATATTATTTACTAGAATAATCTTGCTTGTTCTATAAACACCATGCACTGTGCTGTGTTTTACCTTTCTTGTGTTTTTCAGTTTTTCTTATTTTCTCCTGTAAAGCTGCTTTGGAACAATGCACATTGTGAAAAGCGCTATATAAGTAACATTGAATTTAATTGAATTGAATTAAAGGGATAGTTCACCCAAAAAATAAAATTCTGTCATAATTTACACATCCTCTTGTCATTTCAAATCTGTATGACTTTCTTCTGCAGGACACGAAAAAAGATATTTTGAAGAATGTTGGTAACCGAAAAATGGTGGTACCCATTGATTTGCTTTGGTTTTGTGTCTATACAATAGAAGTGAATGGGTGCCGCCGTTGTTTGGTAACCAACATTCTTCAAAATATATTTTTTTGTGTTCTGCAGAAAAAAAGAAGGTCATACAGGTTTGAAATGTCAAAGAGGGTGAGTAAATGATGACAGAATTTTCGTTTTGGGTGAACTATCACTTGCATGCATGTCCAAAAAAAACCCTGAATGTAAAATGGCATTTTCTGAACCAAGTGCCTTTTTCCATTCAAACAAACATAACGCAACTAATTTAAGCCCCAGTAAACAGTGTGTCTTACTGACACATCACAATACTATGATGGTCATCGTTTACACGTGTGTGTAATTATAAAGCATCTGGACAAATCTGCTCTGTACGCTTGTTAGTAATTAATTCCAAAGAAGCTTCTGCCACCATCAATGCAAAGTCACAACCAATGACCGCCCAATGACTTCTCAGCGCATCACGCAGGGTACGTAACAGCAAGCAGCCCGTCCTTGGAGGCAATTAACCCAGAGTTAATTAGAAAACGAGTCCTGTGATTTGATTGGAGGAGAAAGAAGAGGGGTTCGGATGAGGTTGATTTAGAGGCAAGCTCTAATCACTATACGCAGACCGTCTCAGAATTAATCACAAATGAGTGTGTGTGTGTGTGTACAAATCCATTAAAGAGCATTACGCTATCACAGAGAAAGCAAAGAGGCCAGCAGAAAATCGCACTGAGTAATAGCACATCATTTGTGTTGTGTTGTTTATGTAATAGTATGTATAAAGTTAAAAGAATACAGTAAAACGTCAAAGCCAAGGTTTAGAAAGGCTTTGAGCTCCACTTAGTGAAACTCTGATGTTCTTTTACAGGCTGAAAAATAAATTAACGATTGAAAAAAATGTTTATTTCGATTTAATGGTGCGGGGAAAGAAATTACAAAAGAAGCTTGTTTTGATTAAATATTTTATATAAACGTAGATAGAGGGAGGGAGCATGGGGCAAAAGACCCCCAATGCCTCAATATAAAATTTGTCATCACTTGAAAATTGTTTAAATATAGCAAAATATTTTTGGAGTAACATTTATTATTGATTAAAAATACTTTAATGGGCAACTTTATTTTGATAGTCCACATAGATATTTTTCAAATTATAATTTACTTTGCAACTTCTTGTCAACTAACAGCCAGTAGAATATTAATAGACTGTCTCTTATTTTGTGATGTGCAATTACCAAGAAAAATTCAAAATAAAAGTCGACTCCTGCTGTACAAGGACATCCAGAATGTTAAAAAAGTCAACAACCGCTAAATATTATATCACTTTAACCGCATGAATAATAACTGCAGCACATAACTTACATTGCTCTTTCAATCGCCACGAGAGGGTTTTCATATCCGCACAGAATAATGCAGACGCTCTTAACTATAGGATGAGCTTAGTGTATTGTGATATGACAAAGTGAATGAATGTCCATTTTGCAGTTATGGAAGAGTGTGTGTGTTTGTGTGCATGTGCACATGTGTTCATGTAAGAAAGAACTGGTGATATATTTGATCTGTGTAGGAACAGCTCTCTCTAAGCCTGGTGCTACATCTCTAAAGAGTTCAGACTGTAATTTCTCCTCTGCGTCACTGTGTGTGCTGCATGGTGAACGTAGTTTGATGTCCCCGTTCAACGTTTCCATCACCTCATCATGAACCTTGAATAAACATCTAACACATATGACACATATGACATATGGACTGCAGGCTGGCAACATTTCCCATGAGGCTAGAGATGTTAGTCACCCCTCAAGCTGTGATTTCATAGATCAGTTCCCTTATTTCTTCAGTCCTTGTTTTTTCAAATATTTTTAAAAGTACTTTGCTAACACTTTACAATAATGTTTGTATTTGTTAACATTAGTAAATGCATTATTTGCATTATTAGTAATTAGATTAATTTTAGTAGAAATGTTCTGACCTAAAATCTATTTTTCCTATTTTCATCACGTTTTCAAAACTACAGTACATTTCACATGTTCTAGCTTGAAGATTGCTGTATACTGTTTTTCTCACTCCCATGAAATTGCAGTGTGGAGAACTTCACTTTTTCTGAAGGTCTGACTACTGTTATTACTGCACTCTCCAACAGTGCAAACGATATACCACCCTTACTGTATATCCACCCTTTTTCTCTCTCTCCCTCTCGCTCTCGCTCTATCTACCAACATCTAAGTCTTCCAGCTGCTACTTTACAGGTGTGTTGTCAGAGAGGCAAACAAGCTCTCCTATTTACAGAAAATGAGAAAGACAGATGTTTCTACTGCAAGTTTTTACTGAAAAACTAAAGCTTCATTGAACATCAGGTCTTACCTGAAATTTTACGAATCAGTCCAGGCTCCCTGTTGGGCAGCACACATGCTGAAGAATAGTTCAAGTTTCAACTTGAAGTTTGAAGAAACGTTAAAAATCTCACTACGAATGTTGACAACGGTTTAAAATAGGTCAAAAACAAACATTTTTGTTATTATTTAGTCACTTTTAATGTTTTTCCTAGAAGCACAAAGTGAGATTTACATTTCGGTACTTCGGACTTCAGAAGACTTACAAGACTCTTGCAATTGCTTTTTACATCAGACTGTACTCAACTCAAAAACTTTTGTTTAAAAGCTGCATTAAATTTGACACTGGAATAGAAATTATATAAAATTTAAAAATGTCAAATTTATTTCATAAGGCGGATTAATTCAGACCACTTTGCAAGATGTACCGTAAAAACTGGTCCAGAAGCACTTCCAGTTTTAGTTCTTATTGATTTATTTATTAATAGTTATTTTTTTAATCTTACATATATTAATACATCTTAAAGATATTTAACATTTTAAATCAGTTATAAATATTCCGTTGGTTGTATTTTGTTCTAACGTTTGTGTAACTGAAACAAGTTCTTCAAGTGACTTCAAAATGTAGTCTAAAAGCTGCCTATAATTTTATCAATTGAATGTTCATTCATTCTTTTAAATCTTATTCTAAAACAAATAACAACAACAACAAAAACAGTGAATACACATGTGTTTGTGTGTATGCTTTCATGCTATTGTCACCTATTTAATGTTTGTCAATCTGTACATTTATTGTTCATTTGCACCTTCAAAGAAAACAACATCTTCATGCACAGAGATCCATAATGAATGTGCAAAATTTGACTCTAGCGTCACATCCAGCAGCTGCAGGGTGAAGCCACCGCTCCTTTGTTGCCTAATTGACTGCATGTGGTGGAAATAGACATGAATGGGGTGTCAGACCGAAGCCAATGGAACATTTGGATGCTAAACTAAAGAAGGGGTCTTATCGGTGAACACATACGCACAGACTGTTCGCTTTTACAAAGAGACAGAGGACTTACAGCCATCACTCGGCCATGAAAGACTGAATGCTGTGCCCTGTGACGCTCTGATAACATTGGCGGAGTTTGAAAATCTTTCAATGGCTTTTACTGGATCTCAAGACCTATTAGGGCGATAATATTAATGTTTTAGTGTAAAAACTTATTGATGTACTTTTGAAATGAATCCATGAAACGAATAAGAGGTGACAGAAATCTTATTTTTGATAGCAAAATAGCAGTTCTTGCTGCTTATTTTGTGTACAGATTGGAAAGATGTTCTGGTGGACAATATTGTTAATTTTTTTGCTTTTCTCATTCTTTTCATGCATTCGGAGGGATACATCACATCCGGGGTCCTGCTTTTGTATTCTCCAACAATCTAATGCCACAATCAACAAGCAGCTTGCACACAGCGAAAGCAATTTCTGCTCACTGCCGTTCCTTCCCTTTACTGTACCACATAATTGCGATAAACGCTGTTGCAGGACGTTTTGCATGAGAAAAAATGTATTTCCAGGGGCTCGTTGAATTACCATGTTTATGGTTCATTAATTTTTTCGTTACAGCCCCTGAGCTGCGAGCCACAATCCTTGAATTCCTTTCAGAAACCTCAATTATGCTAACAAGATCAAGGCATTTAGTCCTATTAAACCTGTTAAAGTTTGCTGCATATCTTAATGCCTCTGTAACTTCAGAGAGAGGGAGAGAATGCATGAAAAATTGAGTAAAACACATACTAAAACTGCATTAATGCGATTAAGAGATTATTGAGCGCTGCATACCTTTCAAAATACTGTATCGCAAATGTGCATAACGCAATATGTATTGTAGTGGTTTGTAATAAGTGAACAAGTTTAATACTTAGCAAGCAAGCTAGGTGAAGACAGTAGGCTAAGAGAGGCAATGAAGTAATGGGCCATTCACACTATGACCATAACTATTTTAGCATCCACACCAAAGGACGATAACAATAACGTTGTGTTAAAGATTGTGCACTGCAGTGTTTTACAGCAACAAAGCTGGATTTAGATGACCTGCTGTTGCTTTACCCTTCACAATGAAACAAAACAGATGCTATAGGTGTTGAGAGAAGCCGTCACTATGATGAGTAAGTCGTCATGTTTTTGAGACAATTTTTTCATACATCCATATGAGTCATCCACATCCTTGACACCTTGAAACAGGACATCAGAAAAAGCCAAACAACATCCAGGAAACCAATTAGTGCCAGAGACCATTTAATGATATGTTTTATCATTCATCATCTTCAAAAAAATATTCTATTGATTTTCTATTCAATCTAAAAATCATTACCTGTATCTTTATGGGTATTTAAAACTTTATAGTTACAGTTATCGTCAATAATGTTTTATGTTTTAATTTTTTTTAATGATTTTCTCAGGTGATGATATATATCAAGTTCAGCAAAGTTTAAAATACAAATATTAAACAAATATCTTTAAGATTTAATTATATAAGATTCAAAAAATAAGTTTGTGCTGTTAGACCAGTGTTCACATCTTGCGAAGTGGTCTATGTACTTGATACTATTATTATACAAGATTAAATTCACACTGAATTAATATTAATATTATTATTATTATTGCGTGTCCCATAAGTTATAGCAAACAGAACAGTGACAAATTTCCATCTAATGTTTATAACTTTCAAATGATTCTACTATTAGTATATCATTTCATAGCAACTAAAGCTATTTTTAGTAGCAACCCTGGTAAACATATCTCATTCACCATCATATTCTCAGCAAAAGGTCTCAGGCAGTACAGTACATTCTACATAATGGAATTCTAAAATACAGCCCCATTAAAAACTAATGAAGTATTACCATAGATATTGCTATTGTAGGCCTTCAAGCAACATGTACAAGAAGCTGTCAGAGGTGATATAGCGCGACGTTATTCAGGAGTACCGATTTCGTCTAACGTGATTCTGGCCGGTGGAACACACCAGTGGCACAACTGCACACTTTGAAAAATGACTTTGCAGGATGAAAGTAATTATTGGTCGTAAGAGAGCCACCACAGGGCAGACCCGGACTCGGTTGAGAAATTCTCCGTTGTGCGATTGGATTAGCATTTGGGCGCTCTCTTACTCTTTCTCTCAACCTCTCATTCGCAACCTCGGCGGCTGGCAGGCAAAAAGACTGAGTGAGTGATTTCAGACCTTTCTGGATCGGATTAGTTCAGGTTAGTCAGAGAGGATATGTGTCACATTTCTTGGTCCCTCCAGTACGCATGTGTATTGCGATGTCGAGGTTTGGTTTTATGTGGTTTAACGTGAATGGGATGCTGGAAGAATTGCATCTACCTCAGCCTAAATGTGACAAAGTATCGTACCATGTCATTCTTTCTATGTATATCATCTTGCACGATTACTGCAAGAAACACATTTCAATCAGGGCAGCAGTTACTTTTAACATGAGAATCAAATAACGGAGACCAGCGCTATATCCAGACACACGGTGTAGTCAAGCAGATTTTCAGCACTTTAAACAGCTTATTCAGGTATTTGTATGGCAGTGGAGTAAAAGTGGTACAGTGCCAGCAAAGTATGCCAGATCGTGGCGGTCGCCTGCATCCTCCACAAACAAGCACTCACGAAGTGTCTGCAAGATGAGAAATTGCGCTGTTGCAATTGCATTTAACGCTATGGCGGTACCTGATATGCATAACTACTTTACCGGGTGCTAAAAAAACGCAGGTCATGCATGCAAATGTAGAACGCTATCAAAATCTATTCTTAATCAAATCAAATATACGATGAACACAGTAAACTTCTGAATCTCCCAATTGACTGCGTACAGTTTCCAATGCACTCATGCAGAAAAATCTCAGCTATAGGGATATGCACAGATTTTGTTGAACCGCTGTGTTTAAGAATGCACCTGACAGATATCACTAAAACAAGTGCCCTGGGCTCTGTAAACAGCACAAAGATAGACTGACTGTAGGAGGCGATTGTTTAGCCAATCAGAGGAGTTTGAGACGTCAGTCTGCCTGTCAATCATCTTGAGCATTTTGGGTTTGCTAACACTGGGTTGCTGACACATCTTTAATGGGCAGGATCTTGGAAAAGGGGTGGGTCTAATGCACTGTCATGACCGTCTAAGATCTAACCCGTGGGAAATAGAAATATAAAACCTTGTTTGAAGTGAAATGATGGCAGTAGTGCTCATTATCATACAAACGAGCTGGGATCTAATTAAGGCCGTCCTAAATCAAACAGGAATTAGAAAACGACTGAAATGCAATCAAGAAAATTTGCTGTTCTTTGGAAATCCATGTAACTGCTTTTCTCCAATCAAATCTTTGACCTCCAACTGATACAAGCGTATAGGTCATTTGTCGCATCCCTTAAACATGACCCCAGGGGATGACCCCTAACTAAGCTGCACCAAACATTTTCCTTTAAAATGCATTCTAGGGTTTTATCTCTGTGTTAAATGGCAATAATACTGGTAAATACATGTTGATCAGTTAACCTATTTATTATTGTATTTATTTGTCACATATTTATTTTTCCCACATTTAAGAATGCAATTAAGCTTCCACGTAGTACATGTCCCATTATTTTACGTTTTTTTGTGTGATTTTAATTAGAAATTAGACAATAGTGAGAAAGGGACCATGTAAAAAGTACACAAACTGTGTTAAAACGTACCCACATTTGATGGTCAAGCATCGCACGATTAAACACCCAACATACGGCACGTTATTTTTAGGAGGGCTAGAGGGTGCTTAACTTTAAAGAGTAACTATAGGAGGAGGTAATAAGATGCTTGCACTTTATGGGGTCGTTTTTGAAGGAGACATCCTCAAACTTAAATTACGCCCAAGGTTAATATCTTTAATTTATGCGACCCTGCCTTTGAAATCCAGGCCAAAGTCTCAAAATCGAATTAATGGCATGAGGAGCATAAAAGTAGTCATAGCTATAAAAGGCTGAAAATAGGTAATGTGTGTTTATTGGCGTAAATGATAGATACAGTAATATTATAGAGTTCAAGATACAGAATTCAAATTTTCATTTATAATGCTGAAATTAATGGTTTTTAATACTAAAATTGATGATAATATTGACACTACAATTTATTATTTTTCACAAAAAAACTAAAGTTTGCTTCCTAAATGTTGATTTCAGTTTTTGACATGTCATTACGCAGTGAATATTAGATGTCTGAAACCTTGTATGTCCAAATTCACATTTTTTCAGGAAATGGAAAAAACATTGTATTTTTTAAATGATTAAATACTGTGTTGTCAAAGTTGACAATCACTTTTTAATGTTTTTTTATTGGTTAGATATTTGCACAACTCAGTGACAAACATAAAGGTGACTAAAAATGATTTATAACAAAAAATAAAATCACAAAATATGGAGATACAAGGTTTCAGAAGAAAAGCAGCAATATACGTATCAACATCATATTTTTAAAGAATGTTTAAAAATAGGTTTTCACAGGCAGGGTCAAACACACGCATCTACAGGCAACAATTTGTATAAACACACTGCACAGGTATGTTAGCTTATAACCTACATTTCAGATCATAGTTAACACCTGATCAGAAAAGCGTAGTATATTATGTACAGTACACTGCACAACTTCCTGTAATTGAATACATGGATGACTAACAAAATTTTCCAAAAATTGTATCAAACAACAGAACGGCCACCAGGAAATATCCTATCCCACATTGCAATGTGCTCGAGCTGACCTTTTATTTCATAGTGTGACGTTAGTATGCAATTCCAAACATTGCTAATATTAACGACTGTTGTTGCACCTGCTCCTCAAGTCTTCATTTAAGAGTGACACTTTGGAAAACACAGGCAGCAATAATCAAACACTTATCTGAAGATGCAGACAGAAATAATTGAGGCACGCTCGCACTGATTGCTAACTTCAGCTTGACTAATAGCAGACCGCACCTATCAAAATGCCAACAGACGGTTCGAAAATTAGAACGGATTCGTCTGTATCTCACATTAATCAAAAACCTGTCAGCATCTCCTGAAAGTCTGATCCTTAGAGAAGACTTTGAAAAATGACACTTTCAGAAAGTATTCATTAATGCTTCGTATCCGACTTGGTTTATTTATTTCATTTACAAATGCAGGGAGTCAGCTACTCATGCTTTGGTTTCAGATAAATCAGGTCATTGTTAGGGAGGCTGAACAGCTGGAGACATTTGCTTCTGTATTTTTGTCAGGAAACATTCAGCAAAAAAATAAAACATCTGCTATGTACTCATTCTGATATATTGTCGCAAACCTGCTTGTAGATCTTGTGTTTGCCCACATTCGGAAACATCACTTCCTGATATGATGTTTCAGTTTTTCAATTGTGTTCCTGTAGGGATTCCTAGAAAAAAAACGTTTAAAGGTAATGTTTGTGTTAAAGAGGGCATATAGAAAGTCACATTGAATCTTGCCAAACATCGATAGCGGAAATACTTCATTATGGATTTCCTGTGTGTTTAAGATAGCCTCGGTGGTCTGGGCAATAGTGGTCTTTAAATAGATGCTCTAATTTTGTTAATTAAGGCTCATTACGGCTGAGCAGAAAACGGCGTTTAGAATAATGATTTTGACATTCGCTTCGCCATGCAAATGCGCAATACTTTGATAAATCTGACCTACAGCGTCATCACGGGAGATTTTCTCAGGTGGTCAGTCTCTAAATCAACAAATACTTGCTTTTATATTGACATGTGGAACATTAGCAGAGCTCTCTATTGACTGCTCACAGAGTGAACGTCTGTCAAAGTGAAATGCACTGTTAGACCCAATGGCCCATTGCAGTCTTTACTGCTGGAAGAACAAAGGAGAAAGTTATTTGTTCTTTCCCATCCTCTGGCTCTTCTCTCTCTCTTCATTGAAAAATAAACTTGTGTCTGGACGTCTAGAGCCATGTGTAATGAAAATTCCAGGACAGGGCGGTCTACACAAGATATACACAGCACACATAATAGCACACGCATACACATAAAAGTACTTATTAATTATTACCAGGCTCCACACAAACACACACACAAAACGCCCTGTAATGTATAATCACCGGCCACACAATTGCCTCAAATTGTGTCCGAGTTTGCCAATTTAATCCACATGTGAAGTCTTATTTCCCTGTAAGATTGTAGTGTCACTTTAACACAAGCGGGATTCGTCTAGATGTGTGCGAAATGAGTTCTTCATTTCACTCCAAATAAATTCCAATGCAATGCAGAAGCAAATTTCTCATGAAACTATTTTCAAAAAGAGGCTGAATATTGATTTTCCTTCCCCCTTTTTTATTTCACTATGTTTTTTTTCTTTGCCATGGGTCATGTTCAGCCCATCCTGCAGACAGACTCTGCCCCGCCAAGCAGACGACCATTTTGGATCAAAGCGTGGCAGTGTCAATCTGCCAGCCAAATGCTTTGGCTTCTAAATGTCCTCAGAGCCAAGATGGAGACCTTGCGGTCAGGCAGTGAATGCTAGTTTCCACTATACTGTAGGTGTGGTCGACCTACCAAGAAGCTCTGGAATGTTCGTGGATGTGAAAATGCTGTCACACCAGCGAGTTTAAGGTGGTTTATTTCTATTTGTGTCTAATTCAAAAGTGATGTCATGGGGATTTTATTTCATCTAAATTTTGCATGGCTGTTCTCTTCATATTTTCTTCCATTCTGCTGTGTGGTCGTTATAATCGAATTTGCATTATATACAATAAGAAATAAGGAGGAACTGATAAAGTTCCTCCTTAATCTGTAAAAATAACAATTGCATAAATGCTTGTGTTTATAAGCTGTCCTAAAGTGATAGTTCACCCAAAAATCTAAATTCTGTCATCACTCACCCTTTTGTCATTTCATTGAAGAATGAAGGTAATCGAACAACATGTTATATATTATTTTTGTACTGTCGTAAGCCACTAAAATGCTACTGATTCCATTGTGACAACTCCACATATATCTTATTTTTATTTATTTTTATGGGTAATGATAGTTTTAGATTAATTGTTAAATACATTTTTGTAGCTGTAATGTCAAGGAATCTAACTTAAATGAACCTGCCTTGAGAAATATTAAAACAGAGATACAAAATGTGACAACCATCATGGATCTCCCATTTTGTAGCTGTTATTAAACCAGAGCTCTGGAAAATAATAAAGGACAGAGCTCCTCTTAATAAACCTAAAGAGAAGTAAAGATTAAGGAATGCCTATAAAACATATAAAGAGACATCAGGTTTATGTCTCCCAATGACCCTTAATATTATCCCAGCAACAGAATGACTTTTGTGACGCAGTTTTAATTCACGGGCACAGATGGACATATGGGTATAGGATATAGATGCAGAAAGTACTGCTCACGGACACAGAAATGTCGTCCGTAAAATGCAGTTTGCTCTTTCATTTAAAGTCAATTTAAGGGAAAAAACACTTTATGCCTTTGGCTGAAATTACAGCGTAATACGCACTTTTAGAAAGGACTAGACTTTGAGAGGATGGAACTTAAAAGCCCAGCATTACAGTCTGTGTCCTTGAGAGGCTATTTAGCATACACAGGGTACAATCTGTGCTGTGAATGGGATGAACAGTTTGTATCTTTTTCTGTTTTACTCCTGTGTGGAAATTAGTTCACATTTATAAGGAACATGAGGGTACAAATTGAATAAAATCTGTTATCCACGCACAAGAAAATGAAAAACAAACAAAAATATATGTGTGTCTGTTCCCAATAAAATTATACTGTTTAGCAGAACTGCTGTTGTAATGTGTTCAGGGGAAGAAATAAAACTATTTATTGCTATTTTTGTCTGTAGAATTACTGTAGACAATAACCATTGCCACTGAGGTTCACTTTAAAGTTTCAAGTTTATTTGTCATATGTACAGATGTCAGTGACAGTATACACTGAAATGCTTTTGTGAGGGCATAGTCTACAGCAATACAATAATACAAAAATAATGATAATAATATAAAGAAATATATAAAGAGAGAAAGGGAAAAAAGTGAACAAAGTTAAGGATGAGAGACAAGGGAAGAAAAAAAGTAATAAAAATGATAAATTATATATATATATATATGTATATATGTGTGTGTGTGTGTGTGTGTGTGTGTGTGTGTGTGTGCGTGCGTGCGTGCGTGCGTGCGTGCGTGCGTGCGTGTGTGTGTGTGCGTGCGTGCGCGTGTGTGTGCGTGTGTGTGTGTGTTAAAGCATAACAATTTACTGCAAATGTGGAAAAAATTGAAAGTATTTACAATAAAACGCATTATAAACTTTCCCAATAGACCGGTGCACCCTGACTCCTTGGCCAGATTGGAACTGCTGATTTTCAGCCATATTTATGGACAGCGCGATAAGACAGTCTGTGAATGGTTTACTAATCGTCTGTGAGCGTGCTATCTTAAATATTATATTCAAAATGATGTTCAACAGAGATAAAGCCTTTTTAGGTCAGGGGTTCTCCAGGCATCGTGCATCGGCAAAGCGGTATCCTGCCTTTAATCCAATAATCTCTCTGGGAATAAACTTGTTATTGCTATTGTCCTGTAAAGCAGGTCACTCTTAATCTACTCAGAATCCTAAATCATTCTTTGTCCATGTTCATCTAAAAACCCAGATAATGACAGGCCTAACAAAGCCTGGCACATCATTAAACATCGTGTTGCATTGTAAGTACATCTGTATGTATTAATTTTGGTGAAAAGACATGGTGTTACGACATTCAGATGATGCCATTGACTGTATTTGTGACATCATTCATGATCATCAAAATGATGTGGGATGTGTCTGTTTTCAAAGGAATTGTACATGACAATGTTCTTCTGATACAAAAGCAAAGTCCATTTAAATCCTCCGGTAGAGGTCGAACAACCAACCTCATACTCCTCCTACCGACATGGGACAAATCCAACATTACACTCATGAAGTGCTGACAATTTTGTGGCAGCCAATTGGATAGGGGGTCTCAGTCCCACATGTGCAGACAGATGGTTTGGACTGTGAAGGGATGTGCATTTCAATGCATGTGTGTGAGAAACAAAAAGCAGAGCCAAGTGTTGGTTTGGTTCATACTGTGCAGGTAAAGACACAGGCAGCAGATGTTTAGCTTGCAGATAGTAAATGTGCATGTTCTTTGGCATCTTATTAAATGATATTTAACACATGCCGAGGTGTCTGAATTGAGCTCTTATGATCTTGGCTGCTTGGAAATTGTGTCTGGGGTTCAGTCCAGGGTCACTGCATTCTTGAGGATTGCAAAATACTCCTGTCAGAGTCACTGGCCCAATTCAATTACATCTCTGTGTCATTACTGCTGTGAAACAACTTATTCTACAGTGGGCAGGTGCATTAATGACTGTTCTTGTAAACTGTAATGTGGCGTGAGTTTATTCTGTTTAATGTTGAATTGTCTGGGACATTTTAAAATAATCTCGCAGGCATCCTCATAGGTTGTGCAAACATATCAGGGTCAATTTATGTAGACATTTAGAGCTTTAAAACTTTTTCAGGCTAGGTGCAATTGTTCATAACAGATTATTCATTCAGACCTCATTCATTCCTGCTTTGGTTGTTTTGTAGTCTCTTATTTGTTTAAGTACGTAAAAACTGCCATCGGGGGAAATTTATTTTTTTGTTGACTGTAAAATGTTTTTTATTATTGTAGCTTGAGCAATTATGTGCCCTCGCCTTTATATGAATAGTACATTTTAGATTAATACATACTTAAAGGCAACAAAACAACGGAAATACCCATTATCTACAAAATTATGACCTCAGGATGTTAACGCATAATAAAAATAACATTTGTAGGCACTTTGTCCATCATTATCTTTAGTGCTTTTAACAGTGAATGTCAACAAGGTCGTAATTTAAAAATGCCTGCATGACATGAGGATAAATGTTCTAGGTAAATTAAGGGTCATTATTTGAATAAACAAACACTCATTTTTTTTCTTGGCATAAATCAGATGTACCAAACAAAGTACTAGAGTACTACAAAGTACTAAAAATACTAACAAAGTATAGAAGTCATTCAAACACTTGAGGCAGTATTTTAATGTTTTGTATGTTTAATGTTTAATGTATGTTAATGTTTTAGATAACAAATTTCTTTTGTCATTTAAAAATCCTCGATGTATTTTCAAACCTACATGACTTTCTTTCTTCTGCAGAAACCACCGAGACATTCTCAAAATATCTTCTCTTGTGTTACACAGAAGAAAGAGTCATATACAGATTTCGAAAAACATAAGGGTACTTAAACAACGACAGAATGTTTTGAGGTGAAAAAGTCATTTAACATGAGTTACAGTGGCTATTGGAAAAGTCAAAAGTAGAATTTAAATCGCCTTCTTTTGAAGAGTTTCATAGCCTTTAAAGTCATTTTTTGCTAGTAGCTCATATGATCAAGCCTAGTTCTCATAACTTATTTTGCCAAGCAGCTGGTAAAGTCATTACCACAGTATGCATTCTGGAGTGGCATTTCTGTTAAACAGCATCTGTATAAGGAGTCAGTTTATCCAGACCCCGAACTCAGTCTCTGATGACATTTAGATATTAAGTAGAAATCTCAGGCATTTTCAGACCACCACTTTGTTTTTCTTTTATTTAACTCAGCATAATTAATTATTTCTGTCAATTTCGCTCAATTGTAATTAACACCATTTTATTCATCAGTACTTAAATTTAAAGTGGTTTAAAGTGGAAGGTTGTAACTTCAGCACCAATTTGATTTTTACCTATGAAATTAATAGCAATAACTAAAAAGTTAGCAATTAAGATAACATTAAATTAGTGGTTTGATGTTTTTATAAGGAGTGGTTCTTTTGCCAAAACAGTCAGCCATAATAAAAGCCTGGAAAACAATGTTGTATAAAAATAAATAAAAACTGATATAGGACTGTTGCAACAAAGCAATAAATCATATACAGTGGTTTAGTGCACCAGCCTGTTCGAATGAAGTCAAGATTAAGAACCAGAGAGCAGAATGTTATATGTTACAAACTTTTGTTTTTGAGTAAAAAGGTACTTCAAGCAAAACAAGAACCAAGCTATAATTTTCATGATGATCTAAAAAAAGAGATAAAAAAGAAATCAGTTCTCCTGGGCCTTGTCCTAAAGGTTTATTTTATATAAATGATTGCAATAAAAATTAACATTTAGCTGCATTAAATCGTTTGAAACTACATTTACTTTTTGAAGAACAACAAAAGGGTAAAATAAGGCTCAAATGTTTTGTGCCTAATGGGATTTCTTTTCTTTCTCTCTCTGCATGACACACACATTTGTTTCTGAATATGTTAATATGAATTTGAATATTTAACAATGCAAAGTTTGATTCTGAAAGTTTTACTTTCCGAGTGGCTTTTCAGCAAGGTTTTTAAGAAAATCTATTTTACCACCATGATGGTGTCACTGATTGCCTCCTGCCATTCACAGATAACTGCTACATGTGCACGTACAAACACTCTTTCTCCAATCACTCAGTGTTCTCATAAAAAATACACTTTCTACTTTTATTCTCCTTTGTAACTTTTATAAAGTCCACAATTTGGTTAAATCAGTCGATTTTATTAACTAATATGACTGAATAACAAGTTTTGTGAGATTTTCAAGATTTAAGTTTTCGAAAGTGAAGTCTGATTCCTGAATAAATCATTTAGATAGACTGCACTGTAAAAGATTTTTTTGCTGCCTTAAATTCTTAAGGACAATCAAATTGCCTTCACAAGTTTACCATTTTTTGTTTGTTTGTTTTTACATTACTTCAAATCTTCAAAATAAGTTATTAAGTTACATGTAAAGCAAAAGTGACATCAACTCACAAATGGACAAATATTAAAAAAGTAAATTTGAACTATACAATTGGGGTTTGGTGAACCAGCTGGATTAATTTATTGTATAGTTAAATTAACCCATGTATTCCACACAAGCACCACAGTTCAATGTTTTTGAATCATGTTTTCAGTGTTCTGCTATACTATGGGTCTCAAATTTAATGTATTTGTATTGATTGCAGAGAATAAATTTAGCCTCAACATACCCATTGGGTATCATTTACAATTTATTGTTGGCAATGATACTCCATTTATTACATTCTGTCAGGTCCTACAGTGTTTGGTAAGATTATTGATGGAATTCCTAATTTGTCAGAGAAACATTCAGGACTAGATAATCACATCAAGTGTGAACAGGACATATAGAGGTTAATGCTACATGCACATCTCTCTCTCCCTCTCTCTCTCCACTTATGAAATTGTCTGAATCTCTCTTGAATTGTATTTATGAAAGTGGATCTATAACTGAAGCAAGAAAACAGCATATTTTGCTTTCACTGACACTTTAGACACATTTAATCGCAATGTTTTCAAGGTTAACTCAGGTAAGCAACCTCAGAGCTTCTGTCAAACTGCGGTAGATGTTGTGCTCCTTAAAGTGACGGATCATTTATATTTTCCTCAAGCTGTCGAAAATAATGTACTTCATTTTTTAACATCTGCTTGAAAAGATAAAATAGCAAGTAACAAGTTTATTTACTATGTAGGTAAACAGTGGCGGCTGGTGCACAATTTTGTTGAGGGGGCGCGACGAACCATTTGACATGTGATGAAAACGTATCATCACTGCTTAGCTAAAAAAAAAGGTTTAACTATCAAAGCATGTAATGGTGTTTATTAACAGTAATAAGGTACCAGTCTAAATGAAAGAAAAGTGAAGTATACTTTATTATTTGTTACAGTAAACTGTTCTAAAATTCCTAGATGCTAGTGTTTTTGAACCGTACCAAAGTAAATATTACGGTTCATATTAAGTTCACTATTGTAGTGTATGGGGTGTTCAGGAAACTCTGGTTCTCTGTGAAATGGAAGGTTGAGAATTGTCCAATCACATGAGGTCAAACATGTAAAAATCAATATTGATACGCTACCAGCAAAAGTAGTAGGGTCTAGGTCGCACAGAGCTCCCCCCCGACGATGTTCTGACGCGAGCCAATTAGAGAGCAGCCTCAGGTCACCTGCCTGCCAAAAGTTTGTGTACCTACATAAACACTCATTTGTCTGGTGCCCCATACGTACTGTAGAATATATATGTATTGTCACAGAAATCAACCAATTAAAATGTTAAACAATAATTTTAATGAATGCTAACACAACTACCAGGTGAATATAGTGTGAATAAATCTGTTTGACCTCTATTTGAATCTCTATTGACCTGCCACCACTGTGGCAAAGTAAATAACCTTTGACCATAGGTGACATGTTCTGTGTCGAGTTATATTTAGCCAATTATATTCCTAATCTATCTAAAAATACCTAAAACCCCTCACATTTACAAAGATTTTAAAAACGCATTATAGTTTTAAACTGAAATCCCGAAATGCTTCCATATTGACAACTTTGTTTGAAATATAAAATCACTTTATATACTCATTTTAAAGGAATGGTTTACTCAAAAATCTTCTTTTCCTTTTGGCTGTTCCCTTCAGGGGTCGCCACAGCGAATCGTCTGCCTTCATCTAGCCCTATCCCCTGCATCCTCTTCTCTCAGACCGACTACCTTCATGTCCTCCTTCACTACATCCATAAACCTCCTCTTTGGTCGTCCTCGGCATCCTGCCTGGCAGCTCTAAGCATCCTTTTACCAATATATTCACTCTCCCTCCTCTGAACATGTCCAAACAATCTCAACCTGGCCTCTCTAACTTTGTCTCCAAAACATCTCACATGTGCTGTTCCTCTGATGTACTCATTCCTGATCCTATCCATCCTCGTCACTCCCAAAGAGAACCTCAACATCTTCAGCTCTGCTACCTCTAACTCTTCCTCCTGTCTTTTCCTCAGTGCAACTCTCCAAACCATACAACATATCGCTGGTCTCACTACTGCCCTGTACACCTTTCCTTTCATTCTTGCTGGTACTCTTTTATCACACAACAGACCTGACACTTTTCTCCACCCATTCCAACCTGCCTGCACACGCTTCTTCACCTCTTTTCCACACTCCCCATTACTCTGGACTGTTGACCCTAAGTACTTAAAATCCTGCACCTTCTTTACCTCTTCTCCCTGTAACCTCACTGTTCCACTTGGATCCCTCTCATTCACACACATGTATTCTGTCTTGCTGCGACTAACCTTCATTCCTCTTCTCTCCAGAGCAAACCTCCACCTCTCTAGACTTTCCTCCACCTGCTCCCTGCTCTCACTACAGATCACAATATCATCCGCAAACATCATAGTCCATGGAGATTCCTGTCTGACCTCATCTGTCAGCCTGTCCATCACCACCGCAAACAAGAAGGGGCTCAGAGCCGATCCTTGATGCAGTCCCACCTTCACCGTGAACTCCTCTGTCACACCTACCGCACACCTTACCACTGTCCTACTGCTCTCATACATATCCTGCACCACTCTAACATACTTCTCTGCCACTCCAGACCTCCTCATACAATACCACAGCTCCTCTCTTGGCACCCTGTCATACGCTTTCTCTAAATCTACAAAGACACAATGCAGCTCTTTCTGACCCTCTCTGTACTTCTCCATCAACCTTCTCAAAGCAAATATCGCATCTGTAGTGCTCTTTCTTGGCATGAAACCATACTGCTGCTCACAAATGCTCACTTCTCCCCTTAGCCTTGCTTCCACTACTCTTTCCCACAACTTCATTGTATGGCTCATCAGCTTAATACCTCTGTAGTTTCCACAACTCTGCACATCTCCCTTGTTCTTAAAAATCGGCACCAAAACATTTCTCCTCCATTCCTCAGGCATCCTCTCACTCTCTAAGACCTCGTTGAACAACCTAGTTAAAAACTCTACTGCCATCTCTCCTAGACACTTCCATACCTCCACTGGTATGTCATCCGGACCAACCGCCTTTCCTCTCTTCATCCTCTTCAAAGCTCTCCTAACTTCACCCTTGCTAATCCTTTCTACTTCCTGCTCAACAATATTTGCCTCTACTACTCTTCTCTCCCTGCCATTTTCCTCATTCATCAGTTCCTCAAAGTACTCCTTCCATCTTTCCCTCACCCTCCTGTCACCTGTTAACACATTTCCATCTCTATCTTTAATCACTCTAACCTGCTGCACATCCTTTCCATCTCTATCCCTCTGCCTCGCCAACCGATACAAATCCCTCTCACCTTCCTTACTATCTAACCTTGCATACATATCCTCATAAGCTTTCTGTTTGGCCTTTGCAACCTCTATCTTAACCTCACGCTGCATCTCCCTATATTCCTGTCTACTTTCCTCCGTCCTCTCACTGTCCCACTTCTTCCTAGCTAACCTCTTCCTCTGGATACTCTCCTGAACTTCCTCATTCCACCACCAAGTCTCCTTGTCTTCTTTTCTCCTTCCAGATGATACACCTAGCACCTTCCTACCTGTCTCCCTGATCACTTTGGCTGTAGTAGTCCAGTCATCTGGAAGCACCTCCTGACCACCTAAAGCCTGTCTCAACTCCTCCCTGAAAACAACACAGCACTCTTCCTTTTCCAACTTCCACCACTTTGTCTTCTGCTCTGCCTTTGCTCTCTTCATCTTCCTCACCACCAGAGTCATCTTACACACCACCATCCTATGCTGTCTAGCTACACTCTCTCCTACCACTACTTTTCAATTGCTAATCTCCATCAGATTACAGCGTCTACATAAAATATAGTCCACCTGTGTGCTCCTGCCACCACTCTTATATGTCACCCTGTGTTCCTGCCTCTTCTGAAAGTACGTGTTCACCACAGCCATCTCCATACTTTTAGCAAAGTCTACCAACCTCTGTCCTTCTGGGTTCCTTTCCTGAAGACCAAACCTGCCCATCACTTCCTCATCCCCATTATTCCCTTCACCAACATGTCCATTATAGTCTGCCCCTATCACCACTCTCTCACCTCTGGGAACACTCTGCATCACTTCCTCAAACTCGCTCCAGAATCTGTCTTTCTCCTCTTGCTCACAACCTACTTGTGGAGCATAAGCACTGACAACATTCAACATCACACCTTCAATTTCCAATTTCAGACTCATCAACCTATCTTACACTCTTTTTATCTCCAGAACATTCTTCACAAACTCCTCCTTCAGGATCACTCCTACTCCATTTCTCTTCCTGTCCGCACCATGATAAAACAGTTTAAACCCTGCTCCAATGCTTTTAGCCTTGCTCCCTTTCCACCTGGTCTCCTGGACACACAGATTGTCGACTTTCCTCCTCTGCATCATATCTACCAGCTCTCTGCCTTTACCTGTCAACGTACCAACATTCAAAGTCCCTACTTTCAGTCCGAAACTCCTGCCTTTCCTCTTCTCTCTCTGCCTACAGACACGCCTTCCTCCTCTAACACACCTTCCTCCTCTCCTTCTTCGACCAACAGTAGCCCAATTTCCACCAGTGCCCTGTAGGTCAACGGCACCGATGGCGGTCGTTGTTAACCCGGGCTCCGACCGATCCGGTATGGAAGTCATGTTAGTGATTCGCATATTGAATTTGGCAAAAGTTTTATGTCGGATGCCCTTCCTGACACAACCCTCTCTATTTATCCGGGCTTGGGACTGGCACAAAAAGTACACTGGCTTGTGACCTCCTGTGGCTAGATTGGTTCACTCAAAAATGAAAATTGTTATATCATTTATTTACCCGCTTGTCATTTCAAAAACCTGTATGACACAGAAGATATTTTGAAGAATGTTTGTAACCGAATGGTGGCACTGACTGACTTGTATTGGTTTTATGTCCATACAATAGAAGTGAATGGGTTGCTCAGTTGTTCGGTTACCAACATTCTTCAAAATATCTTCTTTTGTGTTTTGCTGAAAGGCAGTCATACAGGTTTGAAATGACAAGAGGGTGAGTAAATGATGACAGAATTTTCATTTTTGACAGTTGACAGCTCAACTTATAAATCATTATTGCAAGCTTACAATTATGGGGTAAGGTATAGGCACACAGCTTTCAAACACACGTATTATTTGTACTGTACTTGCTCAATAACAGTTTTTTATCACAAAAAGTTTTGGATTGCAGCTTGAAGTGCTGATTTACACAATCTTAGGTAGCTGCCACCATGTAATGAAAATACACCTCTCAGTAATAACGTGTCAATGAGCACTGTTTCAGCACAAAAGCCTCCGATTGGTTTGTGGTTGTGATATCTCCCTGTGATTGGTCATTTTATTATTGTGCATCCCCCTAGATTTCTGGTCCATCTGTACAGACTTGGAGAAGGACCAAGAACCCTCAGTATGTGTTACCTCAGAGATTTTGCTACCTCACTCTTCCTGCATGGAAATCCATCTGTTCCTCCACTCTGAAGAGCCACTCAATCACGCAGGCAAAACAAACAAATAACCCGCTAACAGCATTTCAGACACTCCTGCTGTTTCTCTTTCATAAAGTGTTTGTTTTATATCGTACATTCATATTGATATGCTGGATAATCAGAGGGTCTGGCTGCTGTACACCGAACTATTCAATGACCACTCTATTGTGAGTAGTAGATAATTATATGTATCTACAGATGAAACAGATAGTGACATTGTAGAAAAATGCAATATCAGATATAAATGCATGAAAATGACTAACCATAGGAGTACTGTAACTGTGAACGTCCACCCTACCAAACACACACATGGTTTGCAGAGATGCCTTGAGCAGGTTCACCGTTTCATTGATGTTGCAGCTGCTTCTTGCATATCATACAAACACACACACCGATATTTCAGGGCATTCAGTACTTTCAGCAATACAAATGACCATGTTGTTCTGCATTTGTGAGGCAATGGAACTTCTTTTGTCACTGTAGTATTCAATTGGATACTATTTGTGGTGCCTTTGTTCACTGAATATTCAGAGAGACCAAATGCAGAGAAAATATGACCGTTTCTTTACTGCCTGATGAAATAATGACTACGATATGAATGTACTTTTATTTTTATAAAAAAGTCTTGGAATTGGAATTTAAAGAGGTTTAATGGAGCCGAGTGACAAAGCAGAGGCTGTTCTGAATGCTTTGACCCCTAAAGGAACAGTGCGCACGAATATGATTTTTGTAATTTGTTATCATTTACTCACCCTCGTGTCGTTTCAAACCTGTATGCTGTAATTTTGTCTGTGGAACACAAGAGCTGTGGTTTGTGAAGAATCCTTATGCAGTTTGTTCTCCATAGAACAACAGTTTATTGTAACCAGGAGCTGTCAAAATTCAAAGAGAGTGACATTAGCCACATTTTATTTACATTTTGACAGACACTTATTCAAATCGATTTAAAGTGGATTCATGCTATACTTCGTGGCAGTATATTATCAGCGAAAAATGACTTAAATATATGCATCTTTCTCACGTAGCCCTAATGTTAAGGTTTGGAAGACATTAAATATAGTTTAAATATAGTTTATAATTTAATGGTTTCATTATTTTGTTTGTCTTTGGTCTTTTGGAGCTTGACATCCCATGGGCGACATGAAAATATATTTTTTCTACCTTTTACTTTTTTAATAAAGCTGCAAATATCAACCTGGTCTCAGAGGAAATGCATACTTCTGTACACTTTTTGCAGTGCCACAAAACATGTACCATCAGGTACATATTGCAAGTTTTGAGACACAGAAGTCCACTGGGGGCGCTAAAGAGAAGCACTGTTTTGGTCCGCTAGAGAACGTGTCAGTGTTACGATTTGCCTCTAAAAACTATTTTATAAATACGTATTACTTTTACTTAGATTTTTTAGTGCATCTAACCCCTCTCCTACCCTAAATCTAAAACTACCCACTTTCCAACCACATAAACATGCAACAAGGAAATAGAAGTCAGACACAGGTATTTATTGCAAAGACTGAGCAAAAACAGTATAAAAGCATTACAAACAGGTCGTGTTTTGAGTCTTCTAAAGTCGTACGATATCGTGTGAGCACAGCAAGTTTTAATCGCTGACTATCGCACTCCAAAAATGCACCCAGTCGTGTTTTATTGAAGTGTACGCTCAAGGTTAGCGCGTGACGCAATCGGAGCGGGACAGCCAATGCCGTTTCATAACGTAATCTAACGTAATGACTTAACCAGTCACAAGACACATGAGAGCCAAGCACATTTCACTGTCGACTCTGACGTAACAGTTCACACACCGGCGGCAATTTTTTTAATTCTGTCAATGTGTTAGTGATGAGAAGTTCGGATCATTTTACTGACTCAGACCTTTGAGTCTCTTTCAGCAAAATGAACGAATCTTTTTTCGAGTCATATCGTTCATTTCGTTCATTACAGCAAAATATAATTAAAATGTTACATTACTTTCCTAACACATCTACTACTTATGCAAACGTTGATCACATTACAAACAATACAAAACTATGTATTCAGTGTATGAAATGTAGCGACATCTAGCAGTGGGGTTGCGAATTGCAACCAACTGCTCCAGATGTCGTCATGTTTTCGTCACGTTTCTTTGCCAAAGGAATTCACGTATTTACGAAATGCGCTCTGTAGAGCAATTTGTCCATTTAGGGCTCCTGTAGAAACAACATGGCTCATTCAAAGGCAATAAAAACATAACGCTTCATTATGTAAGATCTTTGTACACCTCTGAAGACTTGTATATATTATAATGTATTTCTGTCAATAGATCCTCCAAAAAATTACACACAGCACATTTAACAGTATGTCACACCGTAGGACACATGTACGGTATATTTGTCAACAACCCATTTGCATTTTTCTCCTAGCAATTCCCTTTTTACTTTGTGAGACTCTTGTCAGCTGACATCACAAAGAACCTTAGAAAAGATGCAACGAAGAAAAGCTTTTAGACTGGTATTGTTGTACTATCTACTTCAATGATATGGTTCGTAACTACGCTGGTAAGTTAAAAGAAGAGTTGGATGGATGGGCAAAGCTTCTGGAAGCTACAGTACAAAGAAACATCACAGCGGAACGGAGGAAAGAAACTCGGCAACCAACATCCTGAGGGTTCATTACGTTGATAGTGGGTGGAAAGACCCTGGTGATGGAAGTAGAAAGAGTTTGTAATTTAGTCAGACCAGATGAAAGCATGACATAAAGAAAATGGAAACACAAACAGGTAACCACCCTTCCATCTCCCTCTGGCTCGCTCTTTCATTCTGTGTTTATTTGTCATTACTGGCTTTTTCACATTCAGATGTTGCAGCATTTACATCAAAAAAGCAGCTCGGAATCTATACCTTGTTTCTGACGAGGCACACGAAAGGACACATGGAAATGTATATAGCAGGCACACATAACTACTTCAACACACTGGAGATGCTTTTCCATCGCCTGGTGATCACAGCCTGAAGCTCCATAGAGCTCCACTGAGCCATCCCCTGAGCCAAATGGAGGCTCTCACACTGAAAATAAAAGATTTTTTGGGGTAGTACATTTTCTTAAAAAAAAACTAAAGTCTTTCTACATAAAAAAAAGTTAGTTGATGTGTGAACTTTAAAATGTTGGGTAAAAACTAAAGCGGTATTTAAGCTGTGCATGTATTGATTAAGATAAGTATGTAATGTTTGCTACATTTACACTGATTACTCAAGTATTTATAACAACGTAAAAAACGTTGTAGAATTTATTTAAGTTTCTTAATAATCTTTAGAAGCGCAACTGAACAATCCAAGTTGGTGTCATTTCGCAATATTTCTCTAAGTACTTTCTCTAAGTCAAGTGAATGGCAACTTATTTTAGTTATATTTAGTTTGATATTTTCTAGACAGAGAATTACTCTTCTGTTGTATATCGAAGTATTCGTCAATGCGCGAGAAGCCCGCCATTTGAGGGATGGTTTCTGAGGGAGCGGTATCATCCACACAAGCAGGTATGTTTAAAAGTTAACGTTAATTGTCTTCTAAATGTTTTATATTATCGTTATTTTTTATTATTTCTCGTTCATATATGTTTAGCTAATGTTAGGGCCCATAATTTAGAACTGTTTGCAGCAATCAATAAGAGATATTTACATCAAGACAATGTCTTCAGGTCGTCGTATTTGCAGACAGGTTGTTCTTTGCCACATTTAAGTATTCAACAATGTTTTTCACAAGCATTTCTTTATTTTCACTCGGACAAGTGAATGAACAACAGCAGTGATTCGAAACAGCAACGTTATATTTGGCGTCACCTTCGTATTTTTTAATATGACAATTGAAAATAGACTAACCTTTATGTGTGAACTTTTATCTTCCGCATCCTCTCTCCTTATTACTTTGGTGTGCTAGGCGATACTGTTTTATCCAATTAGCATTAATTCGGTGATGGGGTGCGCAGTAACCTGCGTGTAGGCATATTCTGCCATGTTTCTGAACTTGACTGAGCTGTCTACCGCTCACATTTAAAAGGCAGCTGCCGCCACAGGGGCGTCATTAACGCGCTGATCGATCATCCAGTAATACATTTGATCAGGTAAGGTTGATTAAAGTGTGCCTACGTAAGCAAACAAGGTATCTTGGGGAGGCTGTGTTGCAGTGGCGGAGCCAGAGGGGAGTTCAGGGCGGCACTGAACACCCCTGACATCCAATTTGATTTGTACTTATGTTGATTGACATCTGATTTCACCTTTCGTTGAACAACGCTTTTATTTTGACGTTCGGGGCCCATGCTTGCACGTGACGTCACCGAACACGAAATTCAAGCGAGTCTAGTTGAGAATGAGAACGGAAAAACGTTGTGCGATGGATTGTACAGCGCGATATCTGAGATTTATTTTTAAAGACTGACGAAAGAGAGAAAAGAAGCAAATGGACCGCAGCAATTTGCTAAACAAATGGAATATTCAAAAGTATCCGCTTGCTTGCTAGCCATTTCAAGTCCGACCCAGCCAGGTACGTTTTTTGTTGAACCATACCATTATAGTGTTATTTATCTACTTTCTAACGTTACACTTTTAAATGTTGCGTAAATGTAAAGTTTTCCCAGTGTTTTCTAACCTTAGATAAATACAAACAGTGTTGGGAGAGATCTTCTTATTTCTTTTAACATTCTAAGCAGGTGTACTTCATACAAACTTTAGAAGGAAGAAACAAGTTTCCCTCTTTAGCCTTGGCTTTAGGATTCCTAAACAACTTTTCATTGTGTAAATTTATGTTAGGCTCCATTAACAGATAGTAAATCGGCTGCCTTTAACAGCAGCGTGTTCTATACATCATTACATGATTATGTCATTTCGACATCACCTTAAAATACAAATGTAATTTTGGACATACAGTATTACAATTGAGGTGTTTATATGAAGCATTTCTATTCGAACTGGACTTTAATTAACATATTCGTGGCGTCATCGCTTAATTTTTCGGTTGCAACTTCAGACCCACCCCTTTCGCCTCTACTATCTGAACGTTCTATAATTTGATACAGATTATTGCACAATAAAGCTGTTCTGACATGTTTTCCTTTCTGTTGTCTGTACTCATTTATAACCGTGACATCATCTGACAAAATATCTGCACACACACCTTAAAAAGTGGGAATTTTGGCTTACGTTATAGGCTATTCTTTCACACAGGTCACAGCCTCTAAGCCTGTGCATATTAACAGACGATCTGTGTTCATGTTTTATATACAAACAGTCGATAACAGTGACTTGTTTTAAAAACGCAGTTTTGTACTCTATTATTCACGTGACCGCCATATTAACCTAACCTAACCCTAAAGGTGAACTGAATGTGGTAACTTAATTCCCCCTACCGCTCACGACAAAGAGATCCGTGCGGCGGGAAAGCGAGACCTCGCGCTCACGGGGCAGTAGCCTACTGACGACAATTTCCCACTAAATAAAGGCCGAGGTTTATAAAAAAAAACACGCTAGATTTGTTGCTATGCTCTTCTTCCGATCAAATGTTGCTAAAGGGGTCGAAAAGGAGCTAATAACTCCTTTAAAAATAATTAAAAGAGTTAATAACTTGCCAACACTGGCGGGACAAAATAATTCATGGAAAACAGTCCCCGAAAAACTGCAGCCATGGCAGGGAGGATTTTAGAGGAAACTCTGTATTTTATAACATCTAACTTTATAATATAGACGCCTTTACTGTTAGTAAACATTGTGACGCGTTTTTGTGGGCGGAGCTTAGCTGGAGGCAGTAAGATCCCACTGACCGCATTTCTAATGCTAGGTAGCACGTTTTGTTTGCTTGCTTTTTGACAATGACTAGAAATAAACTGAAGTTTTAACATTTAAGGTTACTCACTGTCTAGGACCGCGATTGTTTTTGAAAAAGTTAACTTTAACGCCATGAACCTGGCCAACCTGTACGCTCTCACTCAATGGATCCAGGTACGAACTGACAGGATTACCTCCAGTTAAGTGGCCTGACATCTACACTTATTACGCCTACTACCAGACAGAGAAACCAAGCGTGTACATCTAAAGATGCCTGCGTGTACTAACAGTGGCAAACGTTACAAATGTATTTACTTGAACACAAACCTGATACATAACATGAGCATTCTCACTGTTCCCTCTCCCTTTATATCAATGCACTTGTGACGACTAAAGAAAAAGAGATAACAAACAGTTTCCTTTATGTTTATTTTCTGGCGGATAGTTGCTAGTTGTATAACTAACAAAGTTAGCGAGCATACAGTACCCTATGACATTACGTGAAGAATAACATTGTTCCCCAGTTTCTGATTTGGGCATACGTGAGATATTTTTAGACACATACCCAAATCATTAGGGATGTAACGATTCACCGTGAGCCGGTTGAAAATCGGTTATAATGAGTGATGATTCAAATCGGTTGAGGTGTGAACTGAATCGCAATACATTTTTTGAACAGCAGGGGCCGCTATTTTCACTGCAAATCTAAACGTGGACATGCTGATATTTCTTAAATGCAAAAAAATCCAAGAAAAGCTCAGACAGTATTAGTTTGTTTATATTAAAGAGACTTTTTCTATTATTAATTTGTTATAAAATTGCAGTTTATTTTTGTTATTTGAAATAAAACATTATTTTATTATACAAAGAAACGTGAAGCATTTAAGAAATAATGCAAGGGAAGTTGTTCATTTCTAATTTGTTTCAACTCATTTTGTAAAAATAAATCGCATCGTGAGATCAGAATCGTGACTCGCATCGCATCGTGAGCTGAGTGAATCGTTACATCCCTACAAATCATAATCCGCACCAACAAAAGACAGTAGCTTTTTAATCTTAAGTGTTATGAAGTGAAACGCGAGCATTTTTGATGATCGTTTCGGTTCAGTTTGCTAGTGTGTTTAACTACAGCTGTCGTCCGTGTTTTTGTTTGGTAGTGGCAAAAAAACGAAATGTTTTAAAATATCAAATTGGAGAATGTATTATGTCATGTCTCTGCTTCATTTAGTCATGTTTTTCTTGGTCCTGTAGCAGAGCCATGACAATGCCTTTGGTTATGTGTGGAGAGAAACATATTATTGTCCTTTTGACAATAATATACGTTCTCTCCAGTGTCTCGTCATTGGCCCCGCCCCTCTCGTTTCCTTTTTATCTTTCCCTGAGTGTTTTATTACCCACACCTGCCCTGTGTCATTATCCCTCTTTTGTCTCTCCCTATATATACCCTCATGTTTCTTTGTCTTGTTGCTTGTGGATTGTTCTGTGTACTGTGTATGATTGCTTCGTGTTCCTGTCCGTGGCATTTAATCAAGTTAAGTTTAGGCAGTGTAAGTGTTTGTCTAGTGTTGTTCTAGTTAGTTTATGTGCCTGTGTAGTCTGATTTTGTATCCCGTTGTCTTTGTTATCTTACCCCCTCGTGGGTTTTTGTTTTGTGTTCTGTTTATTATATAATTAAAGCTTTCCTTGTTAACCCCTTCACGCCTGCCTGCATTTGGGTTCTTCTTCCACCTCGAATTCCTGACAGTATTATGTCTACTGTGGCACTAAACAACACAACAAGATGATATTTTAAACTCCTTATGTAGCCGAATCTGTGCTGGTTTGTATTGGTCGCCTCCAGCTAGAGCCGTGACGTAAGCGTGACGTCGGCGAGAAAGGGGTCGTAGGAAACAGTTTGAGAAAGGTCATCTCATAGATGACACTATTTATTAATTTTATGTCAGAATAAATCAATATTAACATGTATTGCTATTAATTAAAATTTTAAAATAGTCAACAAAATTTTAATGTTTCTTATGAAAGACGTGCTTGAATCGGGTTTTTTTTTAGTGTGTATAAAGAAGACAAGCCTCACTTTATACATTTTTATTGAATATAACATCAAAATAGGGCTGTTAACGCGTTAACGCATGCAATTAATTTTTTCAAATTAACGTGTGAGAAAATATTTATCGCAATTAACGCAGCATCCGCTTGTTTTGACATCCTTTGTCTAGCGTTACATTACGTAATTACGCTCTTATTCGTGTACAGGCTTTTAAACCACTTAAGCGCGATTTGAAACTGTTGCTTTGATGCGTTCAATGAGGATAGACAGCTTCTAAACTGTGGGACGCGGCAAAACGCGACGCGAGGTCCAGTCTGGTGTAAACAGTCATGGGCTGAAGGCTGCGTCGGTGAATCTCTGTCAGAGAGCGCATCCGTGTTAAGTTCTCTTTCGTGCTTGAATGGATAAAACCAGGGTTCGAATTGAGGAGGGGCTGGGGCGGTCCCGGACCCCTCATAAGCCTTAAGGGACCTCTCATAAGGTCTAAAATAGTGAATTTGGGGGGTCCCCTGGTTTTTCATTAAAACTAGACAACTAAAAACACATTTTTTTTTACAAATTATCATGCTAAAACAAAACAATTTGTCCATTATTTGTACAAATTTCATAAAAATAAAATGTAATTTTTATCTGAAAAATCCATGCATGCTCAAGCGCGCCACACAGTGTTCAATGAAGACATGTACAGAGATGTCGCAGCTAGACACTTGCTGCGTGCGGATCCTCTCATATTGAAAGCGTTTATCTTAAAACTTTACAGTTAGCCTAGTATCATTTTGATGCGCAAGTCTTTCTTTATGTACGATTAGGGTTGGGAATCGTTTCAATTTTATCGATTCCGATTCTGCTTATCGATTTCGATTCTTATCGATTCCCAGTTTCGATTCCACAGTTGAAGTAAAACAATTAGATATCAACCTGTATGGTCATACCTACTTATTGACTTGTTTGCAAAATATATTTATATATTTATGAGCACTGTTTTGTGTATATTTACACATAGAAACACACCTTTTCTGATTTATTACAATTTGTATTATCATAGTTGAACTACATCATGGTTAAACTGCAGTTACTATAATGCAACTATGGTTAATTTGTGATTCCTGTGCTTTAATGCAAATTCTATAGCTAAACTATGCTTACTATAGTAAAAGATATCGATAATTTTCATAAGGGCTTTTATTGAGATATCAGCAGATCATGCAACGCATGTACTTTTCTGAAAATATGCACACAGGAATTGATAAGAGGAATTCAAATTTTAATCTCAAGTATCCGATTCCTATTCCTTTCGATTCCGATCCGATTCCTAGCCTTTCGATTCTGATTCCAAATTGGAATTGATTTTCGATTCCCAACCCTATGTACGATGTTATCTCACATTGTCAAAACAGATGCGACGCGGTACGAGCCACTAAAGGGACATACAGGTGGTGGAAAAATAGGAAAGGGCGTGAAAATATTTTAAATATTTGCGTAAATAAGTGCGTTCCTTTGCAAATCTTGCAAAACCGCATTACAATAATATAAAGAACAAGTATGAAAGGACAAGAATAAAATAAGGAAAATTAGAGGACAGGACATTAAGAAAATGTTATCATACATTTTGAAAAACTGCTATATGCTATTATTTATGCTATAAATAAGTTTAAGAGATTTTACAATGATCTCAGCAAGAAAGACATCAAACCTAGGCAAAATCTTATTAAAAAAATCTAGGCTACAACGCAAAATAAAAAAATAACAGCAAGATCGAAAGCATGGTCTCTGCAAAAAACAAAGTAATGTCTTTTAATCTCTACCTAATGTGGATCTCTTTTAATGGATTATCAACATGTTAAGGACATGTATGCATGTAATGTGGTCAAATTACTACAATGATCCAAACTATCATGTGATTGATGCTTGTACTGGCAGCTCCGTCTGTTTTTTTTTTTGAAGACTGGTTAGGGGACCCCCCAAGAGCCTTGACATAATTCGAACCTGGACAAAAGATTATGTCAGAAAGCCCATTTTGTCTAGCATTTTCTTAAGCACAGACTTCAAAGTGTAAAATAAAATCTTAAATGAATGCAAAGAGTTGTGAAAATGGGAGTGCGGTGACGGTCAGATCTGCGTTCTGGGCAGCTCTTAAAGGGGCCACGTTCTTAAACGTGCTGCTGTGACTCCTGTCACTAATGTTACTCAAAGAACAAACTTAAAGAAGAAATCAATGTGATTTTGTAGCTTTAATGAGAATTCTTCTGCATTTAATTTATAATTTAGCATTAAAGACTGTAAAGTGTCCTTCAATTTCTGTATATTTCCTACATGATAGCTCTCAATTATACTGTTGAATGGCTATACTTAATGTTAAAATAATCAATTTAATAGAGACATCAGTTACAGTGCTAATATCAAAATGTTAGCTTTCATAAAATGACGCTGTTAAAGAAATATGTTGTTTCTACATCAATTTGAAGATTAAATGTGAAATTATTCAAATGTAAAAGTATATTTTAAAATATTATTGTTATGTGCGATTAATCGTGATTCATCACAGAAAAAATGTGTGATTAATCCGATTAATTTTTTTAATCGATTGACAGCACTACATCAAAATAATGAAACAATCAAGCTTCACTTATGAAGCTCGCGCTGTACAGATGTAAAGAGCGATGTTTCACTGTAGACATCGTCCAATGCCAATTTGGTAGACATCGCCCAACCCTATGACAATGTTGGACCAGTGTCGTCTGTTGGCCTAGTTTTTGTGGTGTGTTAGCGGATGTAGCATTAATTACCCTTTTATATATAGTTTTATAACTCTTATATTCTATATAACTTGTCTGTTTTTTACTCTTTATATTTGAAGGAGCTATTCGATCTGTCTGTGGTAAGTGAAATTGTTATGAAAATAAAGCGACACCACAGTTGCTCATGGCCTAGGGAGGTGTATACTGCCTACAACTGACTTTTGAAGTAGCATCCTAAAAGAGACGGACATAAAAATGACTGATTAACTTAATGTATGAAGACAAATAAAAAGTTAATTTGCCAAAACAGATAACTCAGTTTAAAAAAATTTTTATGTGTCATGTTTTTATTGTGCATTCCAAGTAATATCAATCAAACTGCAGTTGGGTTGTTTTGATTAAGTAATAACAAAAAAAACAGTTTGGAGAACAAAAAATATAATATAAAAAAATTTAGTAATATAGTGTTGAATTACTTGGATCACCTCAAACACATCACTAATAGGTCAAGATTGTCAGAAGAACTTTGATCTGTTTTCCACCCTAAACTGCATGTGGTTTCACTGCGACGTTTAAGGTGCTTTTGTGTCCATTTTGAGGAAAACTTTAGTCTCCTTTTGTTGTAACTGCACAGAAAAAAATGTGATCACTACAATTCTTTAAAATACTATTTTTGTGTTTCTCAGAACAGAGAAGGTCATATAGTTCTGGAACAACAAGGATGAGTGATGAGAACAAAATTAAATGATTATCCCTTTAATAAGGAATACATCCACAACAAAACAATATTCAAAGTATAAATAAAGTTGAATGTTAAAGATAAATGTTGCTTGCTTCCTTGGCAACATGTTTGTTTTTAATAAAAAAAATGTAGTTGGAGAGACACGATAAACAAATTAAGGCCCACAAAATAGTGTCACACTTCACGTTTGCTCATTTTGACAAGGGAGGGGCTATGAACTCACATTTCTATTAGCAACAGATTAGCAAAGTCTAAAGGGACAACCGTTTTTATCATCAGACATTTCTTCCATGCTTCCCTTGCTAAAAAAGAAAACAAGTTAAAAGACAGTTGCCCAAAGCAAAAGAACTAAACTGAGAAACTACTATTTACCTTTCTGAGTTATTAGTTATAGTTGCATATGGATTTACATTTTTGATGTATGCCCTTTGGTTATGCAGGGCTCCAGAATAACTTTTTTCCTTGGAGCACTGTAGCCCCTGACTGAAAATTTTAGGAACGCAAGCAGAAAATTTAGGGGCACACCTTAAATCAGCCTGCATTGCAATTATTCACATTTTCCCCCAAAATCAGGGCTTAATTTGTGCTGGAACGAGCCGTATCCGGATCCTCGGCATCTCATTTGGCAGATCCCGTCCTCAAGCTAATGAAAAACATTTGTGCTGACCTGTTGCGTGCATATATTTAATTAAAAAGCACGTATAATATTTATAATGGCAATATTTTATTTTGTTAATAAACAGGCTGTCAAGTTTGAGATGCTGGAATATTGCGTGTGCGCTTGAGCTGTTATAACTCTTATAACTCTATAAAGCTTATAACGGCACAATCAACTTAAACTCTGTGATGATTTATGGTCCAACAGATATGACTATGAGTACGTCATTAGATACTGCAAAGTTAGCTACTTTTAGTCATGTACACACTTGCACTAAAAACAGAACATTGTGCTTTTGCAAAATAAAGAAAACTTACAGGATTTGCTCTGTCATCTCCTTTCCTTTAACTTATATGTGGAGCGCTGTGCCTCACAAACTGAATATTTATTTGCGTCGCATGCATTATATATTGAAGGAACCTTGTCGTGATGGACACTTCTGAAAGAGCTATTTGTGTTGTTGTTGGACAAATGCTGCGAAGAGACGCAGAAGAACTGATGAAATATGGTTAACGGATAATTAAATGCTTAATATGCCTAACGGTATATACGGCAGCCTTCACCTACACCCGCAGGTGTAATTTAAGTTTAACGTTAAACTTCGAAATTCTACATAAATGTTGAGGGCTGTTTTATTTGTTTACATGCACAAATATTCATCATCATTGTACAACATTATCATTATGACAATAAACTGTTTTCATCATCTTAACACGCTTTTTAACTAAGCCAAACTCAAGGTAAAATCTGCATCTAGCACTTTAAATTTCTTTGATGATTCTGAGATTATCTTCACAAGTCCTTCGCAAGTAAACTTGTCAATGAAGACCTGAACTGTGTGCGTCTGCGACGGCAGCGTGAAACATCAGTGACGTGTGACTTGTTTTTCCACATTTTTCCACAAGAAATTCCAAATTTGCAGGTTGCACATGTGCGAGTATTTGTAAAAAAATGCTTGTGCTGTCTCGAAAACTGGTCGCAAAATGTGACTATTTGGTTGCAGTCTGGAGCCCTGTTATGTCTATTTAAAATGCAATGTGCCAAGGTCAAGAATGTACATTTCTGTCTGCTTTGTTCCTGCACGTTCCTCTTATAAAGGTGATCTGAGTGATGCTGGTTGTGATTGTGTACATGAGTTAGATGTATGTACATTTGAATATAATTTACATAGACCATATCGGTGGTGTTTAGCAACTTATGATCTAAATCACTTTTGCTGGATCAAAGGTCAAGCTGTGACCTCTCCATATCGCACTTTGCGTGTGTTTGGTCACTTGTGTATGCAACATGTTCACGTGCCTGACTATGCATGTGTATGTTTATCCTATTTATTTAACACTCCTTAGAACAAAATCCCTTTTCAGGCTCTCGGGGGGCCTCTTCCAAAACCTAGTGGAGATCCAGGCTTAACCAGACCTACAGTATCACTGCTCTGCTTCTTCTATCAATATTCCAATACGGCTGAAACAGCAGCACCTCATCCGAATTCACACAGGGAGAGCTTTACTTGCACCACCTGCTGATATAGGAGCCAAGCCGCGAAGGTTGCCGGAATTTGTATTTAGTAGTTTCTCCGTTACATCTGTCAAAGTGTTTTTCATGATAACAGGTGCTTGTGCGATAAGAGCCAGACTGAAAGTAATTATTTGAGGAACTGGCAAATCGCTGCCAGGCGTAAAAGGTTGCTGTTAAAAACAAGCCTACTGTTTTTTTAGAGTGTGATAAAATAGGTTGTTTTAACCCTACCGTTACAGTCTATATATGGCTCCGAGCATAATTACTTTTCTGCTGTAGTTTATAGTTGTTATTTTAACCAAAGTGTGTTGTCTTTTATTTCTGAAGTCTGCCATTGTGCCCTTAAGCAAACCACTTAACCCTGGGATGGTACAAGGCATCGCTCCTGTAATAAATCTGCACTGTTGTTCTACGGTGACGTCTTTTCAAAGTGGCAGAAAACAATTCATTCCTTACCCTGTGTTGAGATTAATATTCTACACTTAAATCCAACCTGTAATCTGTATGTACAAGCATGTGACACTAGCGTTTGATTGATACCGTGGTTAAAATAGGTTGAAGCTGATGTCTTACTGCAATCCTGTGAACCCCTTTTCACTTGTAAGGTTTTTAAGTATGCAGCGACCTTAGCCTGGAGGCTTCATCCGTCTGACTGCTCTCTAAGCGGCTTCCAACAGGTTACTAGGGAAATCACCATGGTGATTATCACGATGACAGTGTTTTGTAGATGCACTTAAACAGAGGGTTGAACACTTCAAATGACAAAATGTTACAAATGGACAAATGGAAGCCAGGTTTCCAAGTAGCCATGCAGGACGTTTTAAACTCTGGCATAGAGCTGTATAAATATTTTAGGCTGCAAATCTCTCTTTAAAGGAAAATTATTTTCTAGATGAAAAAATCACCAGCGCGTTTAGATTAGCTAACTGGCATTGGTGCTTTAGTCATCTAATGAGAAAAGCACCTTTTAAATTGGATAAAATTATAGAAAGTTTGCAGAGAAAGCCTGGATGATTTTGTACCAACACAGTGGTTTAAAAAAGAAATTAAATCATTGCTTTCAAAAAATTACACCATTCTGTTCATGCTGCTGCACTTCAAATTGCCTGATTTAAAACTATTTGGAAAAAGAGGTGTTTGTGTTTTTTTGGGAGGTGGGGATCTGTATTTATTATTATCATTATTGATTTCTGGTCTTTATTGTGATTGATTAATGTAAGACATCCTAAAATTCAATGATGTAAAATAATCATAATTAATCATATCATGTATCAATCTGTACCTCTGGAGCAGATTGTAAATGTGTGATAAAAATGTGTCACATCAGATAGGAGGGTAAAGTTTGTTTGACTCTGTATGGTCTAAACAAAACATATAGGTTGTACACAAAATGTTATTGTGAAGCTCCATCCAACAGTTAGTGGGTTAGGGGTTAGTGGTGTAAGCAGTGCTTGAAGTGGGAAAAAAACTGTATTTGGACATTGCTGGTACAACATATTTATTTAGTAAAGGAACCATTCACCAAACAACTGATTTAATAATGTTAAATACAAATTTGACTAAAAAATTGTCATTTTATTATATATACCTCTGATAATAGTTCTGCAGTCTATTAAATTCTGTTAATTAAATCCATTGTACACACAGTCATATTTTATTTATATGCCATAAACTTATATATGTTATGTTTTTAGGCATGTCAAGTCGAACACACATTACATTATATGACAGACCACCTATGTTTTCATTTAAAACAGCTGAATTCGCAAAATATTAGTTTATATCTCTGAAATCTTACCGTTTATCATTTTTATTGTAAAACCGTTGGCTTTGTTATGTTTGCCTTCATACATCTCACTTAACGCCCGCCTGCAGACTGCCTTCTTCAATTTGATTGGCTGAATGTTGTCTTCTTTAGTTTTATTGGCAGAACTGCTGCTTGGCCTCTGTAATTTGATTGGCTGGAATTCCGTAAACTGTTTGATTGGTCAGTCTGTCGAAATTGGGTAGCTCAGCACCAAAGACACTAGATGGAAAGCATGCTCTCTATAGCCGAAAAAGCGTGACGGGTGGCTAATCCTAACGCTGTGGCTCTAGCGAATCACCCATACAATGACGCTTTGATTGGAGTGGTAAAGTACCAGCAACATGTGAGAAGTGCAGGTACGCAAGAAAAAGACCGTTTCTCAATTCCTTGAACACAAAGAACGGACTTGTGTACTCGTGGAGACCGGTCTTGTGAGGCAGTCTCAGAAGAACGAACTTGGATGGACGAGCCGCAGTGACTTCTGGGACTTCAAGCGGATTCCGTACGGGCGCAAGGCTGCATTCGATGCATCCTTGATGTTGAGAACACATCCAGGTACTTTCATGCCTTCTCTGTTCTTGTGTTCTTGGCCCTGTCCCAAATGGCGCACTCCGGTTTTGTGGACCTCCTCCGAGTCCACACTTGGTGACGTCAGGAAGTGCAGACCTATAGGGCACAAGGCATGAGTCCACAAGGGTACATGGGAGTGCATTTTGGGATAGACTTGAGGTCATCACACCGGAAAGAGCAAGTGGTGCTTTCTAATCACTCTCGTGGTACTTTGTTGTCGTACGCTGATCAGTATGCGCAGCGCCTCGTGAAGTCGACCACACTTGTTGTCCCATTGTTGTTATTTGGGACATGAGCTGCCGGTTTTTATAGTTCTGTATTTCATATATTGATGCCACCCGAGCATTATGCAATAGATACTTATGTTTGTAATGCAACTGCTTTTGTATATACAGCTTTCTTGTGGCTTGTGGTTAGAGCGTGGCGCTAGCAACGCCAAGGTCATGGGGTCAAACCCAGGGATTGCACATACTCGGAAAACAATGTAAAGTCGAATGCAATGTAAGTCGCTTTGGATAAAAGCGTCTGCCAAATGCATAAATGTAAAATGTAAATATTTATTTATTTGTATACACTATACTAAATGTGCATAATGTGTTCTTAATATGCATATATGTTGTTATTTAATATTTCTCTATAATACGGAAGCTGTGTTGTTCATCTTTACAGAGCCAAACTAGATATAAATCTACAACAAAACACCTTAAGTAAGAAAATTTTTATTCTTGACTAGCTTTCTTAATAGAAAATGAATAATCAAAAATGTGAATAAGAAACTAATTAATTAATTAATTCGAAATTTTATCAAAAGATACATTTTAAAATGTATCATGTTTAAGTATATGTCTGACATCCACGACACTCCTCCCATCCGTTCTGTGATTGGGCATTCGCAAGGATTCCTGGTTAGGGAACTTCAGTCTGCATCAATCCACGAGACCTCAATTGCACATGAAGTGCGCAATTTGGGACAGGGCCCTTGAGTATTGGAACCGGACTTTGACGATTATTGATGACGTAGATCGAGAACACGAGGACACAAGACCGCTGAAAAAACTAGATTCTCATATTGAGAAATGGCCAAAGCGAAGGTACGCACTGGGTGTAAGATTGTATGAATTTGAATTTAAGAGTTTGTTTACCTGTTTCACTTGTAGTGTGCATGTGAATGTTTTTTCCTACATAGTGTCAGCAAATCTTGCTGAACATAATTTTGAATATCAAGCTTCATATTTTACATGCAAAACAGCTACCCACTTTACACCTGTTTGTTTCTGTGGAAAGGCTTAAGGAAATATCTTAGCCTGCATGACTAATGAAAAAGACTTAAAGCTTTGATCGCATTAAAGGTAAAACATATTTTTTACTTCAAAATACTTTCAGTTTTGATCCAGGGTCTTCTTTGTCAAACTCACAGGATTTATGGGAAGCCTGAATACAACATAAATCCTGATAATAATTAAAACATGGACTTCCATTATTTTTCCGTGGTCAGTTCACTAGACATTTTAAAAATGAAATATTTTTTGTAAATTAAAAAATATATATACTGTAGGTCACCCCTGCACATTAACCAGAGTAACAGTTTGTTTAAATAAGATCATAAGTTAATTACACTGAGGAAAATAGGCTGAGGTTCATTTTAAATGCATAAACATCCACAATACATACTGTCTTCCTCCTCACATGTCCCTGAAAAATGCCTGATACTACAGTATGTTCTAACCCATGCACAAATCCTCCACTGTGAATATTTGCTTGTAAATACAGTAGTTCCATAAGCCGCATTCCAGGGAGAATTTTAACCTTATATATTTTGTCATCTTATTTATTTTACTTAACACGTTGTAAAAACACTATAGCCACACTGAAAGGGTTGAGACTGATTTAAGATCACCACCTGGCTCATTTTGTAGTAAAAGTCTTTATATGTCTTTTAGGGGAAGGACATATTTCAGGAGGTCAATAAAAGCTAAGCAGGAACATTACACACTGAAATTTCTGACAGAAAGGGTGTATAATAAAGTAATAAGACACAAGAGGTTGCATATTACTGTGATTTTATCACTCATCTAAGGGATGACATGATGTGAAGCAGATCATAACCTTAACTTCACCAGTGATAAAAATGACTTCAACTTTTGTAAAAAATGGCTTTCTATGAATTGGCAACAACAGTGCTATAATAAAAACAACATTAACGCAAGCTGCATAATAAATAATACTCATTTACTCCTAAAATATTAAAATACAAAATAATGTTCTTAAAAATCTTTTCTGGTCAAATGGTGAAAATGTGACAGACTTTGACCTTTAATAAAGATATCTCTTTGGTTTAGTCTAGTCCAGCACAGGCCCCCATGCCTTTTTCTATCACGCAAACTTCCCTTGCTTAAACCACTATTCCTACAGTGCAACAATACTGGGGAAGCTAAACATTTATGTATTTAAACATGCTAAACTAACATAAACTTTATTAACATGAGTGCATGCACTGTATGGAAATAATGAAAGCAGAGAGATTTTTTTCTTGCACATCTGCATTCATTCTACATTACACAATGATAACAATCTATAATTACATCTTTTCAAAAATATACAATTAACTTACAATGTTTAAAAAAAACAGTCTTTTTATGGGTCCAAAAAAAATCTAAAAAAAACAACAACATTTAAAAACAATATTCCAAACAAATTTGAACTGTACTGCATTAAATTGCACTGCCTATAATAGCACACAGTTATCTCAGTTAACTCATTAATTTAATTTCTGAAAGTACAGAACACAAATGTTTTTCTAAGAAACAATAAAATTTTACAGACTTGACAAAGGTTTTCCTGAGACATTTTCCTCTAATATTATTTATTTTCAGACTGCTTCGCTTTTTACAAGCGTGAATTCGTTTACTACGTTGCATATAGATCAGCTTTTTGCTGCTTTTATCAATGTAAATTATTACACTGACAAATAAAGTAAATTGTTAAAACGTAAACTTGAAATTTATACTGGGGCATAGCAGATTGCTGGGGCCTCAGTAAAAGGGTCTAGCGATGCCTCTGGTCTAGTCTTTTCTACATTTATTATTTATTTATTATTGATTTAAATAAATTATATTTACATACCTTAATTCCTGAATCCAAATTGGCTGGTCCATTTTATAATTTATATCATAATATTATACATTAAAGGACTGAACTGACATGATTCCGTAACCGAAGTGAATGACATTTAGCTCAGATCAAGACACCAGACAGCCATAACATGACACACGGGAAGCATGCAGCTGAAGTTCCCTTACTCTATGTGTCCTTGCTGATGAATTATATCCTCTCCTCCCTGGTTTTTATATTGTCAATAAATTATCAAAAGTGATCCGCGCCAGACCCTCGTGAGATGTTATAATTGCCTGTATGTTTTATTATAACTCTCTCAAACACAGTGAAGTATATCATTCCTTATTACACGGCTCGTTGGAATGCTTGATTCTGATTGGGCAGTCGCGACATTTGCAGGTTCGTTATTCCAACAACCTCTCAAAACTAATAACACACGGTAACCCGGATGCAGCAAATCATTTTGACAGGTTTTTTTTGACAAATCAAATAAAAATATGCCTTTTAATAATATATATGACATTATACTTACAAATGATTAAACCAAATTGCCTGTTTGTGACATTTGAACGTACCTTAAAAGCGAAAGTAAATGGCTTTTCCTTGTAGAAGGTCTGCATTCGGTAAAAATGAGCTAATAAAATATTTCAGATTCACATTTCATGTCCAGTTTTTTTTCTCATGTGGCAAGTAACCGTGTACAAAGCGGGATCATGTACAAGCAGCCGGCCCGGCTGTTATCGCGAAATAAGCCCCTTCAGTTCCTTCCTGATCACACAGTCGGAGCTTATTTCTGCGATAACAACCGGCGGCCTGTAAATTATCCCTACCATAGACCATCATTTCATACCAGTGTATTGGCATCCAAAGGTGTCCAACCAGGTTACAATAGCCTAAAACCCCTCTTAAATCAGTAAAGAGGCCAGCTTGACTAATGGAAACCAGTTAAAGCCAAAGCATTTAGTTGGTCTCCAATCCTATACAGCCACTGCCTAGCTGGACAGGCTGAAAGACCACCAAAAACCAAGTCCAGCAAACCAGCCAGCCAGTTTTTTTTTTTTTGTAGACAGTCAATGCACTTTCAGTATTTTAGACCAGCTGGAAAAGCCAATGAAACAGAGCAGTGTAAATAATCAGCGGGTGCAATTCATTTTTACAGATTGTCCCCAATTTCATAAGATTAAGTGGGGCTCAAAACCTCAGGTGAGCCAGAGCTGCTAGTTTTTTTGTTTGCTTCTAGGTCAAGAGGGGGGTAAAAGCATCTCTAAAGCCCCCTCAACTCTTCTCTAACCGACCTTTGGTCCTTCACTGAACCTTCATGTTCTCCCTAAGTGCACAAATAGTCTCTTCTCCTTGGAGAAAAGAGAGTAATGCTTTTCTCTCCCCTGGAGCACCTCTTTTTGTCGGAAGACCATGAAAGAGCAAACATAAGCAGCATCAGATCGATTCTGACCTCTGCTGTCAACCTTTTCTATTCCAAATGGTTTTTTTGAGTATTGAAAGGTATAAACAGAAATTGTTTGGCTATCTGCCTAAAATAACCGCTGAAATGCAGATGAAGTGTTTACAAATTATCAAGCGCCACGAAAAAGTGCTGTCTCAGTGGGAAATCCAAACTATCAAGGGTTAGCGTGCCGCTAAGTGCTAATTATTACCCATAAGGTGAACTGCAGTGTTTAATAATAAGAGCCTGATTTGTTATTCATGCTTTCCTGTTGAAATGTTGTAGGTTCATATATCAGCATGTCTGTGAGATTCAAATAATGTAACCTGTTGTTTTTGGTTTCACCTTTGCAGGTATTGAGTTGGAAGGCATATACAGTAGCTTTGTCTGCTGCGTTTCTATTGAGAATACATCTGTCAGGCTCTCCCACCCACTGTTTGCCACAATATGACTTTTCGGTGCCAGGTTTGACATTTAAAGCATATTTATTTCAAACAGCCTTCAGCAAGAATTTCATTAGCAGCTTTTATGAGAGAGAGAGAGATAGAGAGAGAAAGAGAAGGAGGGAAAGAGAGACTGAGAATTGCAGCAGATTAAACAATTTTCTTGCATGTCATGAAGTCCCCTCAATAAACTGTCAACCAATGTTTTTCAAGATGGATGAATGGATGGATGGATGGTGCTATCACAATTGCAGCTTCAGCAACAGTCCAAATTTATATTTAAAACCTTGTGTCTTTGAAGCCCCTGATGTACATGCTGTGTACTTCTGAAAAATAATGTTGAAGTCTTCATGTTGGGTTTCATGTATTGTTTTCAACTTGCATAAAAGTAATGTTTGTGGCTGTATCTCCAATAAAACAGACTTCAAGCCATGCGAAAGGAAAAAGGCCCAACAGAAGTAGACTCCATACTGAGAACAGAGTTATATCTTTAAAGAACATAGCATATTTGCACGACTGTTATCTTTCTCATTGTGCATGTTTTATAAATGATTACCAAACTTAATGTAAAAATGTTTGCACATCAAAGGCTTGCAGAGTTAGCACAGTTAATGTTACTGTCAAACTGAAACGAAATAAAATATACATCATCACCCCCTTAACAAACGTACATGTCACATTCAAAATAGCAGCAGTTTAGAATTGTATGTTACATTATGTAAACATTTAGTTTTTAACAGATACTTTAAATGTCGGGCCCTGTGCTGTTTATCACATACTGTAGCAGATATTTTGTCTGTGCTGACTAACTTCTGTAAAGTAAATTGAGTAGCCTGGCGTGAACTTGACCTCCTGTTGGTTTACTTATCTTGTTTATTTGTTTAAAATAAAAGTGTTTGGGGGCGCCGTTGAGCAGCGTAATGGAGTAGACGTGTTTGTCCCTCTTCCCCGTTTAATTTCGTTTATTTTTTCAAAATACTCCACCGACTTCTTTGACTAACTGTGAAAACTAACTAGATGACATTCGAATAACTGCATTTTTTATTTTTTGTTCTTCCTCCTTCCTCTTCTGTCTTATCTCTTTTTGCAGCATATGGTCCAGGTCCTGCTTTATTTACTAAAGATTTAAATGGCTGGTAATCCAAGATCCGAGATAAAAGGTTTAAATATCATTGTCAAGACCAAAAAAGTATTTTCACATTTGCAGTACCTTAAAGGAGATATACGTTTTTTACAGGAAACCCATCTTCGCACTTCAGATGTTTCTCGTATTATGAGTACATGGATTAATCACTGTTTTCATTCTAAATTTGGTGTAAAGGACGTAAGAACATTGCTTTTGAACCAGAATCTGTAGTCTCAGATCCAAATGGTCGTTATGTGATTGTACAATTCCAATTCTACAAACAATTCCAGTTGTTTTAGCATGTATATATGGCCCCAATTGGGACAATGATGCATTTTTTGCTCATTTTTTTCTGTACTGCCAAATCTTGATAGTCACCACATAATTATAGGGGGAGATTTTAATTTGGTTCAAAACACAACATTGGACAGATCTTCTTTAAAACACTTAAAGAGTTATCCAACTCTGCCAGACTCTTAGAGTTTTATACTAAACATATTGGCCTGTCAGATCCCTGGAGATCAAGGTTTCCAACTCGTAAAGTTTTCTCTTTTTTTTCACACGTGCACCATACATACTCACGGATCAACTATTTTCTTTTAGATAACAGAATGATGCACTCTGTCAGTTCCTGTGACCGTCATAGTACAGTTATCTCCGATCATGCCCCCACCTCTTTGGATGTAATGTTTCCGCAAGCCAGGACTTATTTTAAACAATGGAGATTTAGTTCATATTTACTTTCTGATAATGATTTCAAAGATTTCCTTGCATCTCATATAAATCTATATTTTGAAGTAAATGACAACACGTCTGTTAGCAGTGACATGTTGTGGGAGTCATTCAAATCTTATATGCGAGGACAGATTATTTCATACGTCTGTCAGTTGAGGAGATCTGAGAATTTCAAGATGACAGAAATAGCGGATCAACTTTCTAAACTAGACCATCAATACTCTCAGAACCTTTCACCCATAATTGATAAAAAACGCCTTCAACTTCACTCAGACTACAATTTGCTTTTAACTCATAAAGTTGAAGCAACTGTTGAATGCTAAGCAGCATTTTTTTTAATTTTCTGAAAAGTCTTGCGAATTACGAGCTGTCTGCGCTTGTAGACTGATCCCCAAAATTAAATCTCCAAACGGTGACATAGTTCTTGACTCAGAGGAAATTCATTCAATTTTTTAAAAATATTACACAGATCTTTACTCCTCAGAATGTGACTCAAAAATATGGAATGACCCAAACCTCTTTGATCAGTTAATATGTCCTAGTGTAAATGATAGTGCTACTGATGGTTTGGGCAGACCTGTGTCTATTGCAGAAGTACAAGAGGCAATTCATTTGCTTCAAAATGGTATATCTCCTGGCCCCGATGGTTTTACCGTCGAATTTTATAAGTCTTTCTCCTCTGTTCTAGCCCCAATTTTACAAAGAGTATTTAATGAGGCCTTTCTTTCAGGTCGACTCCCAGCAACCATGTCGGAGGCGTATTGTTATTAAAGAAAGATAAAGATCCCCTGCAGTGCAGTAGCTACATGCCAATTTCTTTGTTAAATGTAGATTTAAAAATTGTATCTAAGATTCTTGCCCTTCACCTTCAGCATGTGTTGCCTGCTGTGATTTTCCCTGATCAAACCAGCTTCATGGCTGGTAGACACTCTTTTTATAACACAAGAAGACTTTTTAATACTATCCTTTCTTCAAGTTCTGACACTGCCGAGGTTATATTGTCTCTCGATGCTGAAAAGGCATTCGACAGGTTGGAATGGGAATACTTGTTTTTCATTTTAAATAAATTTGGTTTTAGCTCAAATTTCATAGCATGGATTCAATTATTATAATCCTCCCCTGTAGCATCTGTGCACACCAATGCAACACATTCTAAAATCTTTCCCCTTCATCGAGGCACACGTCAAGGTTGCCCCCTTTCACCTTTGTTATTTGCATTGGCCATAGAGCCACTGGCTATTTGGCTGCGAAATGAGGAAAAGTTTGAGGCCATCACTCGGTTTGGAACCTCTTACAAACTGTCCCTCTATGCAGATGATCTTCTTTTATATATAACTAACCCCATTTTATTGTTACCACCAATTCTGCAATTTTTTTATTTGTTTGGCAAGTATTCTGGTTATGAATTGAATCTTCAAAAGAGCGAACTGTTTCCAATTAACCTAGCACCTGAGACACTTTCTCAATATCCTTTCCCTTTCAAATGGGCTCAGGAGGGATTCCGATATTTAGGTGTATTTATCACCAAATCAGTCACAGCCATTTTCAGAAGAAAAAAAAAATTCTCTTAGATGTATACAAGAAAGATATACAAAGACGGTCTTCTCTTCCATTGTCGCTAGTAGGCCGTATTAATTTGGTTAAAATTGCAATTTTGCCCAAATGTTTATATCTCTTTCAGCAACCCATTTATATTAACAAGTCATTTTTTATAACTCTGAATCAGGCAACTAACTCTTTTTTTTGTGGGGTGGTAAATGTGCACGAATAAGGAGAACGGTTCTCGAACTTCCAAAGTTGAAGGGGGTCCTTGCCTTACCAAATTTTCAACAGTATTACTGGGCCTGCAATATTAACAAGCTTTTGTATTGGACAAACACTTCAAAAGTCCCTTAATATCCTATCTGGGTCCAAATAGAACTGTCATCCTCTAAATTTTCCCTTAACTCAATGATTTGTTCTCAGCTCCCTATAAACAGTAAAAATGTTTCAGACAGTTTAGTGGTGACCAATACTCTTAAAATATGGATTAATTTTAGGAAACATTTTGGGTTAATCAGACCATCAGTCCTTGCACCTTTAGTAAACAATTGATCTTTTCTACCATCATGTTCTGATCCAGTTTTTCGTGATTGGTCCTCTAGGGGTCTTAGTAATATCAAGGATCTGTATGATAAAGGTGTATTTTTATCATTTTCAGAATTGTCAGAAAAGTATAATCTTCCCAAAACCCAGCTTTTTAGCTTTTTTCAGATCAGACACTTTGTACAAAATCAGTTTCCTCAGTTTCCTCTTGGTTCAAAGATGGATGACATTCTTTCCCTCAATACAGATAAAAGAGGGTTATTTTCGGTTATGTATGAATCAATAGATTCCTTAAATTCTGACCACTCTGAATCACTCAGGAATACTTGGGAACAAGAGCTGGAGATCACTATAAATGAAATAGAATGGGACCATATACTTGATTTAGTACATTCTTCTTCTATCTGTGCACGACACAGTTTGATGCAATGCAAAATTCTTAACAGATCACATTACACCAACGCTAGATTAGCTAAAATATACCCGGACAGAAGTAATACTTGCAATAGGTGCCAACAATTGCCAGCAAACCACACTCGCGTGTTTTGGTCTTGTCCAAGGTTGATAGGGTTTTTTAAAAAATATTTGATACTTGTGAAAAAACCTTTAACATATCAGTCACTCCAAACCCTCTTACAGCATTGTTCAGAATGTTTCTTGAACCAAACTCACATTTGGGGGCACGAGAAGTTGTTGCTTTTACTACATTATTGGCCATGCATCCCCTCCTTCATATGATAGATGGATAAAATAAATTATTTTGTGTTTAAAGCTTAAAAAAAACGTTATTCAATAAAAGGGTCTATAAGAACCTTTTATAAAACCTGGAAACCTTTATTGAATTATATTGACACTATTGATCTGTCACCTAAAGATGCAGAAGAGGATTAATTGTTATTCTTATTTCTATTTACAGTATTTAAGTTTTTTTTTTTACAATTATATATATTTTTTTTTTACAGTTATTGTATAATTCAACAACTACATGTATAGTATTATTTTTACTTGCATTTGTCTGTGTTGTGTGCTGGGGATTACGGGGTGGGGTAAAAAAAGCAGAAATGGGGATTGTTACATTTTCTATATATAAGAATATATTTTATTATATATCTGCCCAAAATGTTAATGAAAAAAATTAAAAAATAAAGACAATATCTCTCTTGGCATTGAAAAATAAATTAAAAAATAAAAGTGTTTGTGCAGATTTAAAGGTCCAGTTTGTGAAACTTAGCGGCATCTAGCGGTGAGGTTGCGAATTGCAACCAACGGCTCACTCCACCCCTCCCTTTCGAAGCACTACGGTGGCTGACACAGGACAAAGATGTCATCATTTTTTCACTGAAGGAGATAATGTAATTACGAAACTCGCTCTGTATAACAGTTTGTCCGTTTAGGGCTACTGTAGAAACTACATGCTGAATTCCATGTAAGGGGACCCGTGGGGTATGTAGATAGAAACAGCTCATTCTACATTTATGCATTTGGTAGACGCTTTTATCCAAAGCGACTTACATTGCAATGTACTATACATTTTATTTCTGACTATGTGCAATCCCCTGGTATACAACCCATGGCGTTGCTAGCGCCATGCTCTAACCACTGAGCCACAGCAAAGCTTGTCTTTTAAGGTTATAAAAACATAACGCTTCATTATGTAAGGTCTTTATAAACATCTGAAGACATAGTAATGTATATTATATTGCATTTCTGTCAATAGATCCTCCAAAAAATTACACATTGGACCTTTAAAACAAAGAAAGTACAGAACGCTAGTGGGCCTCAACAAACTTTCAGGGTGCCTTGAGATGACTTAAAATTATTTACAATAATACAAAATAAGCATTAATATAACCTAAAGCAATTAAAAGTCAAGATGTATTTATATTTTTACTAATGCCAAGCTCAACCATATTTTATTAAGTAGAAATTGTGAGTTGGGTGGTCTTCAAATATTGTTGTGGACCCTGAGGTAAAAAAGGTGACTCCAATGACTTGAAAGCTGTTGTGAGCTGCTAAGTATCCTGTGATGTGTACATTTCGACAGGTAAATTTGGTTGAGAACAGAATTTTAAGATGACTCTGTCATGGCAATAAGCCCCAATGTCTGCATAAATACTTCTAGGTTTTCTTGTGTTAGGTGCAAAGAGGATTTAGTTGCAGTTTTAGAATATTCAGCCGGATAAAAAGAAGGTTTTCATGACGGCACACTCCATGGCCCTCAAAGAGGATATTTCCATATCTCATATTACCATTAAGCACAGACAAATAGGCCATTAAAATGGCCATTAAATGTTGATACGTTCCTCCCTAGGGAGCTTTGAAGTAATTCAGGTGACTGCAACGTCTTGTCAAAATCTAGGATTGTACAGTAAGTGTCAGCCTGTTCACTAAATGAGTTTTGATGGGTTTAGGGGCCCCTCATTATAATTGATATGCCCAGGTGACATAATCCCACGGGGCACAGTTCCAAGGAGGTGATGGCATCGGCAAGACTCGCTCCACTGTCCTTATGGAAACTTCAAGCATTGCACAGTGTGACAAGTTTCCAGGAGGGAGAGAGTGACTAGCATCATTAAAGAGTACATAACTAGGGATTTTTAAGGTCCTACTTTGGTTTATGGAGTGTCCAACAACAAGTTTATGTACATAGAAGGTGTAAAAACACTATTGTTTTGTAATAATAGGCAGTTATTCTTACCTTACTTCTTGACTGACTCAAATGATTCGGTCCTCGAGTTCATCTGTCTAATCCCCTCCTTTCCACTAGCTTAGTCTGCTGTGATTGGTTTACCACGAATGAGGCTCACGAGCTACTGTGTTTGGGGGAGAAGAGTGAAGTCCTTCGCGGGCAGTCCTAGCAAAACGTAGGCGGGGACTATATGTAGTGACGTAAATCTGCGGCGGTTCGCGAATCAGACTAGGGACGACACGTTTGCGTGATTCAGAGTGGACTCCCTTTTTTTCAAGCCAATAACTTTGTCATTCATTCACCTTCGGATTTACAACTTGGCAGACTGCTTACTTTCAAACACGTCAACATTACACACTGCATGAAATGTAATTTTCATGATCTCATGTTATGTACTCTTTAAGGTGCGTGTGCGTATGTGTGTGCGTGTGCGCGTGTGTGTTTGTGTGTGTGTGTGTGTGTGCGTGTGTGTGCGTGTGTGTGTGTGTGTGTGTGTGTGTGTGTTGGTGTGCATGTGTACTGTTCATTCATAGGACAGAGATTGTGGGGTTAAAATAGCCTGAAGATGGAGGCTGTACGTCGGGCTATAAGTATTTGTGCTCAATATTCTCAAGTCAGGGGCGGAACTTGTATTGGGCTTTTGGGCGTAAAGGTGTAAAGGGATAGTTCACCCAAAAACGAAAATTCTGTCATGAATTACTCACTCTCTAGTTGTTCCAAACCTGTATAAATTTCTTTGTATGTTTGAACAAAGAGAACAATACTTGGACAAATGCTTGTAACCAAACAGTTCTTGGACCCCATTGAATACCATAGTAGGGAAAGTTACAATGTCAAAAGTGCCCAAGAACTGTTTGCTGTCCTACACTCAACAGAACAAAAAAATATGTAAAGTGATTTTTCCTACTATGGTAGTCAATGGGGTCCAACAACTGTTTGGTTATAAGCATTCTTCCAAATATCTTTCTCTGTGTTCATCAGAAGAAAGAAATTGATACAGATTTGGAACTACTCCATGGTGAGTAAATGATGACAGAATTTTTATTTTTGGATGAACTATCCCTTTAAGCCTGCATGTTTATTGTAAAGCCTTTAAGTGTGGCATTTTGGAGACATCCTTTGCATTTGAAGCATTCTGTACATATTTACAGATGTCTGGACTAAGCCCTGTGTATTCAGTGCCCTTAAAACGTCCCCTGTCTGTCTGTTATATATGCAGAGCTGCGGATAGTTTGCGAAGGTTAGGTTTTATACACACACATAAGTGATACATCAGCTTCTTAAGCGGTTTGTGTGCTGAAGTGTTTAACCTTTATATTTAAACTAAACTATAACAGCATTTGGCGATACTTTCAGTTGCCCTTCAAAAACCTGCTCCCCGATTTCACTTGTGGTTTCTTCATCTTGTTCAGACAAATTTGCGGTCGTCTGTGAGGTAACAGCTTTCCACTGCAGTGTTTTACATCTCTGTAGTCAAAAGTGTCTTCCAATACATCAGGGTGTTTTGAGAAGTGAGGGATGGTGAACATTAAGGCAAGCGGTAGGGAAAGTGAGATACTGAATTACAGTTTGAGGGACCATCAAAGAAACTGTTTATACCCCGTTGCGCTCTGCCTATCGTAGACGCCCAATTACCATGTCATGAAAAGATGTATCTGCTGTTCTCCAACAAGCAGGGAGATGTTCTCATGCTTTTCATCTTCATGATCGATGACGCTTGTGACTGTGTGATGTATCGTGTAGCGTGTGTTAATTTTTTTGCTGTAGTAGACATTTGAGGGTGGGTTTAGGCTCAATTGTTGTGTAATGAATGATCAATGCTTGGTGTCCTGTGAGCCACCTGGGGTCTGGATTTAGTTTGAGTTTAACACCATTTAAACAGCTGGAATAAAACTAGTTTGAAAAAAAATCTGTACTTAAATACCTTTTTGAAAGACATTTAAAACATAAATGCTTTTGAAACATTGCTTTTGGGTAATTCCGGTGCCAAAAATGAAACTCTTCACTTCTTAAAACCATACAAGCGCCTCTTTTTGACCATTTGAAAAAAACGTTCAGACCTATTTCTCACTATGTCCTTGTCATAATGGCATCAGTAAGTGAAGGCTTCTATTCATTGAACATTCCTATTATTATGCACATTTCTTCTGCTTTTTAATATAAAACTAAGAAGGGGTGGGAGGAGACTCTCTTAAAATTTTACTGTCAGTGTCACAAATCTGTGTTATATTATACAGTAACCGTATAGTGTCCATCACCTCAGGACTGGAGATGCCCTTACTGATCGCCAGCATATTTGACTCCACTTAAGCATGTGGTAGACTGTGTGTCTGGCCCCATTATCCTCAGAGACTCGTTCATTTGTCTCAAGTTGACAATCATTTTTAAGGAGAGGCATAAGCATTTTGTCTCTTTCTACATCGATCTGCCATCAGCATTGCCACTTCACCATCGTATTCTGTGAAAATATTTATTACCTTTAAGAAATTGTGTATTGAATGCAATTCACTGTAGATGTTCAGCTCACATGAGTGCATACTAAATTGGGGAAATTGAATGCCAAATCTTTCCAGAAGGCAGCTAAAACTTAGTTGACATTGAAAAAAAATTTCATCTTCAATTTCAATTTTTCGTTTCAAATCAAACTGGTACATTATGACTTTCTTCTGTGCGGCACAAATAGAAACTAGAAATAGAAAACGTCTTGGTTATGGATGTAACCTCAGTTCCCTGATGAAGGGGACGAGACGTTGTGTCGAGCCGACAGATGGAGTTCGCTCTATCTATCCTATCACCTATCACCTTCTGACTAGTTTAGAAAAGGCCAATGAAATTGGCGAATTAAATTTGCATGCCGGACTCCGCCCCTGGATATCCGGGTATAAAAGGGAGATGGCGTGCTGCATTCATTCACCTTTTGGTCTGAGGAGCCTGAGCATCCCTCGACCGCTGCAGCGGGCGGCCAGCATTGTGGCAAGAAGTTGTTGGTTGTTGGCAACTTCTCGGCGTTACTCATCTGTGCAAGGTTCGGCCAGAGGTGTCTCTCATGGACCACAAGTGTGGACATCGCCTGACCCAGGGCCATAGAGCCATTGCGTGGAGAGAGGAGGCAGCTTGGCCCGCAGCAATGTAAGCTCTCGACACGAGAGATGCCGAGACCCTACATGCTTTGGATGGGAATCTAGGTCGAGTCCCCCAGGTGGCTGACGCCTGCGGGCACGAGTGCACCACGGCGGCATACTCCACCTGGGGGACATCGACGTATCCTCTAGCTACCTCACCCTCGATGGAAGAGAGGGTGACAGAACTTGTTAGACGTGAACGTGCCGGAGAGGGGGCGTTCCAGGTCTTACTAAGTTCCTCATGCACTTCCGGAAAACACGGCACTGGGGGCCCGAGGCACCATGTAACCAGCCGCGAGTGCTGGGAGAGGCAGTGCGGGCACTGCAACCCAACGCTCACGGCGGCCCGGGAAAGCATGGCTGACATTTCGACGTCCGCTTCTTCCTGGGCTCGACCCCCCCGAGGGAGGGAGCTCCGACGAATCGCCGGAGTCGGATGGCAGTACGTCACCCCCCGATGCTGCAAGGGACATCTCATCATTATCATGCACCGTCTCCGAATACGTGGTTGCGGAACAAGACGGTGGGACCGTCTCCTGGGGAACGGTCAGACGAGCGAGATGAGGTGCGAATGGTCCGTGAGCCAGTGGCTGGCGGATTAACGCTCACAGTGATCCTCATATCACCCTCGCTGCTTGCCGTAGCGGATGGCAGGGCTGTAGTCCTGCCGTCACGGAACGGGGAGCAGACGAGGTGGTGGCTGAGTCCCGTTGGAACACAGCCACCCATGACGCAACGTCTGAATCGTCAACCGCCCACAGTGCGGGCAGGACGTATCCACAACATCTGCCCCAGCGTACTGGAAGCAGACATCGTGTCCGTCCCCCTCCTCAATGAGTGTGTTGCACCCATGAGAACAGCTGGACATGCCACGCTGGAGAAATTTGCTCTTTTAGAGAAAAAACTCGAACACTTCTGGCACTGCCTAGACGCCCAGGGGAAGTCGCTGCAGGAAGGGACAGTCCGCTGCATCACGTCATAAGGTTCCAGCAGTAATTCGGCGTAGAGTTGAAGTCTCGAAGTCGATCAGTGTGAAGGCTCCGAAGAACAAAAGGTGAATGAATGCAGCACGCCGTCTCCCTTTTATACCCGGATATCCAGGTGCGGAGTCCGGCATGCAAATTCCATTCGCCAATTTCATTGGCCTTTTCTAAACTAGTCAGAAGTTGATCGGTTCTCAAGAGCGAACCCCATCTGTCGGCTCGACACAACGTCGAGAGACCGACAGAAAGGGAATTCAGATTTTCAAGCTACAAAAGGATGCATAAAAAATATCAGTCATATATGCAGGTTTGAAATGAGATGAGGGTAGTTGAATGGCATTTATTTATCTGTTACAGTAAGACCATGAAGCAAATTTCACACACTTTCTTACACGAAGCTACCATCAGTGTTGGAATATTGCCCTAGAGACATATGGACTTGTTTTATTGTACCTTTTTGCTTTTGAGATCACGGCATCTATTGCACCTGTCTTCAAGTGAGTCTCGTGAGGAGACAAAACACAAAACAGCCTCCCAGTCAGGCGAGCAATGAGCCCCACAGGGGTCCTGGTATAGGCTGTTCTCTGAAAGTGACTAGACTCATCTGACCAGCGTTCTGTGACCACCCTGTTTGCCGGCAAATTCTACCGCGTACCTGCGCATCTCTACACTCCAGCAAACACCTGAACACCTTACCCCGGGCTTTTGGGGATTAACCCGATCCACTTCAGCACCTCTGTGTCTCTGCAGTGTTTTTCGTGTAATTGTGCAAAACAAACACTCCCCTGGGGACGAATCTGCGTCTTTTATTTGTGCGTCATTCATTTGCCCGAATTCACGTAAAGATGGTGTACGGCGGGTTTGGTTTATGTAATATAATTCCAGTCTGTCTGTCATACTCTTGAGCAATTACTAGAACAGCAAATGACAGGGCTATAAATCACCCTCAAGCCAGAGCTCAGGCACTAACAGAGAACAAGTACAGTGTTGTGTGTGTAAAGCCAACAATGACATGGCAGGCTGGGGCTTGAATGACAACAACAAATTGACCGCAACACACAAACACACTGGTTAAAAAAACATACACACATCCTTATTGTTTAAATAAAGCTTATGTTATAGGCTAAGCATATCTAGACTTAAAAACTAAATAATACTGATATGGCCTATAAATACTGTGATGTTATTTGACTCTTGTGTCTTGATGTCTTGCAGTACAGTATAGATACAAGCTGTGTCTGAATTCGCCCCCTATCTCCTACATAGTGCACTATATCGGGTGTCCGCCATTTTGTAGTGTTGTCCGAATTCACTACTTTTTACCCACAATACATTCTGATTTTGAGTTTACATCTGATGTACATCACTCGTTCACTCACTATTTCCCATGAGACAGTGCGAATCAACCGTCTGATTAGAATCAGCTGACCGTTAATGCCACGAATGCACGTTTATATCCATAAAGCCAGAGGGGTGTAAAATAAGCGTTATGACGAATGTCCACGACAGTACTGTCAGCCGCAGGTTATATTACGTCAGTGTCCCAAATCGGTCACTCATTTTCATTCACTTCTTCCCCATGTAGTGGAGTACTTAGCATTCGCTATATAGGGAATAGTGAATGAGTGAGTGAATTCAGACGCAGCTACAGTATGATGTATAATTATCACTGGATTTCATTACAGAGATGTGGAAAAAAATATGGATTAGCATGAATTTATTTTATAATTGGCTTTTAAAAATAACATTCTTTAATACATTTGACAAAGTAACACATTATACATTATATAGTGTTCTTGTAGGTCAATTGGTAGAGTGTTCGCTGCGCAAAGGTCATTGGTTTGATTTCCATGGAACATACATTGATAAAATGTGTAGATTACATGCTAAAAATAAATGTGGTTCATTTATTTTTATGGAAAGTAATGTCTTAGTTAGTAGTGCTATACTTGCAAAAGTGTTAAAATATTATGCTGTTAACAAGACTTTGTTCCCCCAACGTATTGCATACATCTCTATCCCTTCAAAATATTGTGCCACTTTCAGTGTAGACAGCGTGCTTTTCTGCAACATTCACACATTGTCTTTCGCATTGCTGTTGCATGACTTTGTCACTCCTGAGGTTTGATTTTGTTGAAATTCAACAGACACTGGACTGGAAGGAACCACAATACATCTAGAAATGCTGATTACATTTTCTATATTTCTTGAGTTTTCACTCCTCTGCATCACATTGTTCTCCACAGGCAGCAGGTAATAGATTGTATTCCCTAAACAATTAGTCATGTCATTTTCCCATTTGTGCGATCTGTAAAGAGCCTCAAGCTCCTTTTCTCTGTGGTATTGATCTGAAAACATTATGAGTTCCACTTCATACCGCTTGTCATTAATAACCACGTAAATTATTGAAAACAACAATGACTCTGGTGGAAATTCTGAGCAAGGCCTTTTAATAGTTTGTGACAGTGTACTACACTGTTCAGACACAAGACATCTAACAAATACAGTGTTGTGTGTATGTGTCTGAAGTCCACCTAGCAATCTATAACCGAGACCAAAAGCTTTGCAACAAGCTTTATTACTCCCATTGTAGCTAACCTGAGACAACCCCAGCCACCTGTTTCCACAGTAGATCTGATATGATGATGACACCTGGGTACACTTCAAAGCCCAGAAATACAAGCCTTCACAGAACACATCACTAAAATCCTGCGGCAGCTTGAACTTGTGAGGCTTGTGCACCTCTAGCACCAAAACAAAAACTTTTTATTATGGGTTTGACAAAGGGTAATGCTCAAGATGACAGGAGATCAGAATGCTGGAATTTTATTCCTTTTTTTGTGCTTTCAGCGTTAAGATTCAAACCACTTTTAGGTTAAGGTATTAAAAATATTGATTACTGCTCTCGTGCAATGAATTATCAAATCAAAAGCTCTCTAAAAAAAGAAACCCCCTTTGCCTGTGACTTGGCACTGGCTAGCTACTGTCATCGTGATTCATGGCTGTAATGTTACTTTATTAATCTATTCGTATTTTATGTATTTATTGATACTATTGAAATGTTTAATTTTTTGCTTGCTGATGGAGGAAAAATGGTGACTGTGAAGAAAAGGTCATATGACTGAAACAGCTGAAAACTGGTATCTCACAACATCTATCAAAACATTACGGCGCAAGAGCGTGAACCAGTTGTGATACCATACCACAGGTAAACTTACATTCATTGTCATTTTGCATTGCCAATAGAGGCATATCAAAAAGCAGAAATAATACAGATAGCTACTTACAATAACATTATGACATGTACAGTACACCACCAATTTCACTCCAATTCACACATGTGCATCACAGCACGAGAGAGGCGACTCCCTCAGTGATCCGGATTCACACCCCCACTGAGGTCACATCCATCGTAAATTGTACAATGCTCCATGTGTGAATGAATGATGATGATTATATTCCCACAATCCTACAACAAATGAATCTGATTGCATGGGTGGTAAAATGGTGAGAATTACATTTCCGATCCTAAGCTTGTATAGTGCACTTTTATTGTATTTCACGTGTACACTTGTATTTCAAACAGAAAGATTAAGCAAGAATGCCATTGTACTTAATATCAACATTATAATGACAAAAATTTCAGAATTTCAGTATTGTTTTTTATTTGAATGACGCTTGACAACCTGACTGTCAACATTTGTTATATGACAGCAGTTTGGACTTTTTGTTGCACTCCATGGAAGAACAAAATCAAAATCATTTAGGTTTCAAGCGTTTCTAACATCTCTGACTTAAAGGTATATTTCACCTAAAAATGAAAATTCAGTCATAATTTACTCACCTCTTGTCATTTTAAACCTGTATGACTTTCTTTCTTCTGAACACAAAAGAACATATTTTGAAGAATGTTAGTAACCAAACAATGGCGGTACGCTTGCATTGGTTTTGTGTCCATACATGAAGTGAATGGGTACCGCCGTTGTTCGATAATATCTTGTTTTGTGTTTATTTTTTAGACACGATTCAAAATGCAAATAAGCATGCATATAGCATCATGTTTTGAATTGTTATTAAGTACTTCCACATGCAGATCATAATTACTGTAGATGGTGTCTGTATGAGTGAACACTGTCAAAGCTGAACAATGGTAAAGTCAGGAGCAACCCACAATTAGAATGATCCACAAGGCAGTGAGACCTGTTTGACTAATTAATTGTCCAATTGACTCATACAAGTGAGGGTTGTGTTCAGAGTTAAAGACCCTAATTAAATCTGGAGCCGATAATGAAGTGATTTAGGGAAGGATGTTGATTTAGGGGGAACAGATTAAGAGAATCACTTGAGAATGATGCGGTTTATAAGGTGGCATCCCCAATGACTTGGAAACAAAAACAATGTCATTTATTTTAGGTTAATTGTACAACAAGAGTGGGTGAATGTTTGGTTCATTAGCATAATTAAATAGGGAAAAAAAACAATTATTTTAAATTCTAATAATTATTCATTCATAATATCTCACATGCTTTGTGACAAGTTGTCATGTGATGTTTTTTCACGAGACACGTGAGAGCAAAAAAGATTTTAGGTTAGCAAAATTTGCAAATTGCGCAGTGTGAATGTATGATGATGAATACATTCCCATGATCCTACAGCTAATGAATCTGCGTCCATAGGTGAAATAGTGAAAATTACACTTCAGCAATGAATACATTTTGTCTGACATTCTAAACTTGCAAAGTGCACTTTTATAACGACTTTGTTAGATACACTTGTATTTCAAACATGCAAATTAAGTCAAGCAATAGTCTAGCAGGATTGTGATTGTGAGAAACAAATGCATTAAAGGTCCAATGATTTATTTTTTGCAGGATCTATTGACAGAAATGCAATATAATATACATAACTATGTCTTCAGAGGTGTATAAAGATCTTACAATATGAAGCGTTATGTTTTTATTACCTTAAACCCTGTTCGGACGGACTAGTTTTACCGGAGTAGGTTTGAGAATTTCGTGTTTCTCAGACGTGCTCTGTGATTTTAATCCCTGATTTAAATCTGCCATGTCTGTTTTTTTCTCACACGATCTCTGTAAAAAATCCAGAGCAATTTACACAGTTTTTCGGCAAAGTCAGTGGTCCTCTAAGAAATCTAATCCCGTCCGAATGTGAATGTCTATGATTGCTGACAATATCTTTTCAAACGCGTTTCTTTGTGTTTTGGCCAACGTGGAGTGCCGTAAGTTCTTACTAACGCGCGTATATTGTACTTCCTGCATCCCACTCATAGACATGGATGCTTGAAATTCTGCGAATTACAAAACAAAAATCGAGACAAGCCAAATATCATAAATTGTTAAGACTGGCAACTGTAATATCAGTATCAGGCAAGGAACTCAGCTTTATTTTTCCATTACGTAATGTTAATGAATGAAAATAGGAAATTATTATATTAAATAATCATGTTTATTTTAAGCAAGCAGTTCTATAAAAAAATGTAGGCTATTTTTGTAAGATTCATTTAATAATTAATAAATTAGAATTAAATAAATATATTACATTTTCTGTAATAATCTAAACTTTAAAGCAAAAATGTTTTTGATCACGTAAATGAGTGGTGTTGCCATTTTGACTTTTGTGTAGTTTACGGCATGACTACCACACCAAGTGCCAAGAAGGAGCGAACAAATGCCTTTTGGGAGACAGATGTACTGCAAAATTTTGGGGAAACTGAGTGGTACCTAAACTTTATAATGCCACAGGATGCCTTCCTGATTCGTCTGCACATACAAAAGCAATCCACAACAATGAAGACCCCAGTATCCTTAGAAAAAAAGGGTTGCTGTGATGCTTTACAAATTAACAAGCAATGTTGAATTTCTTGATGTTTTGGCACTAGGGTGAGCACTGCATGTGATGTGTGCTGGGAGGTGTGTCAGGGTATCTGCCAACTGAAGAGGAAGTTAATTAGGATGCCAAGATCTGAAGAAGAGGTCAAGTCCATTATTACAGGCTTTGAAGAGAAGTCAAGGTTTCCCATGTGGTGGGGCCCTAGATGGAACACACTTTCCAATCACAGCACCATCCAGCTTTCACACTGATGACTATAACAGAAAAGGATGTGCAGTGTGCTGTTACAGGGCTTGGTGGATCATCCCCTGATAGCAATAGACTTCGGGGCGGATCCGCCTTCAAGTCGCCTGGTCCGCTGTACTCTCAGATTCAATTCGGCCACACGCACAGAATATGCCCCGCCTCTGCACAACGCACTGTCAACTCGCGGACTCGCAACTGACGCTGGGCGAATTCTCTGACCGAACGCGCCTTTTTTAAACTGTCACAGTCACTTAATCCATCTCCTCACACAGTGGAAACGCTGGAGCTGGCAGGTCGGTGAGGACGGAACACTGTAAGAATAGTTAAAATATGCTTTATTTGTACAGTTACGTAGCCAGTAACATTACTGTTGATTGCTTTGCTTGATGTTTTTAATTCTGAAGTGATTTTTGCAAGCCAAGTTTCAGCACATTGTCATTAGCTTTTTGAGTGAAAGCTTTTTGGACGGAATGTCTTTATCTCTCTAGGAGGTGGGGTGATTCAATCGGATTTTAATCCAACCCTGAGCGCATGTTTTCTCCCCTTTCCAGTAAAATAGCAGGCGAGATAAACTGATGTTAGGCCTAACGTTAACGTTACCTGTTTTTTTTACACTGAACTTCTGGTATAGTTTGAGTCTTTTGTTAATATTTTGACATATATTCTCCACCTCCCCATGTAATGTTGTTTCAGATAATTTTCATATCATATTAAATCTTAAAATACTGTGCGTGCTTGCGTGTGTTCTGTTGTGTGTGTGTTGTTTTGCAGTTTACAGCTCATTCAAGTGCCACTGGTCTTGCAGTATTTCATCTTTTCCAAACAACCGAGTAAAGTAAGATTTGATACCGTTTTAAACTTGATTTAGCCAGCTATTTTGTCAAAATACTAATAATGGTCCACACTACAGATTTTAACATGTAATAAATGTGCAGTTTCAAAAGATTCATACCAATAATTTAAAGTTTAACGTTTTTAGGTTTATAAACTACTTCGTAGTTTACTAACCCACTTGTATCTGTAAACTTCAGTTCTGGTAGACTAATTATTTCATGTCATATTAAGATATTAAATCATATTAAGATACTGTGCATGTGTGTTCTCTTGCAGTTTACAGCTCATTCAAGTGCCACTGGTCTGTTTTTGGAGAATTTCATCTTTAAGGTACGTATGTAAACTTTGCCTACAGACTTAAAAAGAACACGGAGGTTCACAACTCGCATGCAGTTCTGTTTATTAACGGCTAGAGCTCCAAAAGTTACATAGTGTACCTATAAATGTCAGATTGTACACTCTTGTTTTTAAAGACAGTGGTTATGTGTATCCTTAAAAAAAACTGGTATCTCCTATGTGATTTCATGAATTTGTTTAATGAAAATTTGCTTGTGTATCACAGGTGCTGTGAGAAAGAGCCATGTCTCCCGTGCCGCCACTGATGATGACATTACAAAACACGTAATACGGTGGTTCAACTTGGCAGCAGATAGGGGAAACTCAAGGAGCCGTCCCACTGTCAGCACCCAACAGTAGCGTTTCGGTGTTTCACAGTTAACTTCTGTGTTTTGAAGTGTTCGTTTAACAGTTAAGTAGTAACAGTTGAGATAAAGTTTACTACTTTAAATAGTTTTGTTTCTATTCATCTTCAAAAAACCCAGTTTCCACACAAAAAAATAAGCAGTGCAACATTAATAAGAATAAATGTTTCTTGAGCTACATTAAAAAAGTGTTCTTTTTCATTAAATAAAAAATGTTCTTTGGACAATTTATGGTTGCATTTCATTTTCTGTAATACTTATTAATTGTATACATAAATAATTGTTACTGGCTAAAATGGCTGAATTTTGATTTACAAGTTTTGAATGATTTCATCATGTTTTATTAATAAAGGCAGGCATATTAAATATTATAGAGCAATCCAGTCTATCCAATGTCGGTCCATTAGATTTGAAATATTTCTTTAGCTAGTTTTGGCCAGAATACTAGTTTTAAATGAGGGATCTGAAAGGTATCCAGACAGAATGACCAGATCGGATCCGTGGCGGATCAGCTGCTTTATAAACGGGTCCTGATTGGATCCGTGGCTGATCAGCTGCTTTATCAGTGGATACAGGGCGGGTCTGCCCCAGATCTGGTCCGGATCCGCAATCCTTATTTGTTCCGGATCCGCTGCGCTGTGCAAGTGGACTCCGTTCCGGACCCGTTTTGCGCATCCGTTCCGGAGCTTGTGACACGTCCGGGGCGGATCCGTTCCGTAGTCAGTTTGCTATCTGGGTCAGTACGTTTATGGATTTTGATGTTGGCTGGCCTGGTAAGTGCTATGACTCTCTTGTGTTTCAAAACTCAAAGCTGCATGCAAAGCTGGAGAATAGCACGTGCTTTCCACCACTGACCAGATAGGCCTACAGCCTATCTTTTAAGATTGTCATGAAACCATTCCCCGAAGGAGTTGCAAGAGGGTCCCAGCTACAATTCAATGAATGTCTCAGCAGAGCAAGAATTCATGTTGAACATTCATTTGGTCATCTTAAAGGAAAATGGCGCTAAAATTACAGTGAAACTAAAAACGTTAAATTTGTCGTTCTAGCGTGCATTGTGCTGCGCAACTTTGTTCGTTGTTTGTACATGTTTATTCCTCTCTCATGGCCTCCATGATTTGAGTTTTTTTGCCGGCAGCGGCTATTTGCACTAAGTGAAAATGGCAGCATTTCTTAGCGATATGCTATTTACACTAACCGAAAATAGCTGTATTTTCTTTGGATTAAGTAGAAATAGTAGTTAGATGCTATTGGTACTTATAAATAGTGGTAGATAACTTTACTATGTGCACCTCAGTATTGTTGTGCATTAAACATTATGCAATAATAACAGTTGTAGGAAACCTTTTCCTCGTCGAAGCAGAGACCAGGAGACGTTGGGATATCTTTCATACAGAAGTTACTCTTTATTGAGAACTCGCTGTATGTCGCTGCAGTCATCCAAGTCTGACTATAGCTCAGCAGAGTAGAGTTTTATACCTTTCAAGGGGGAGGGATACATAGAGGTGGAGACGATTTAAACAAAGCATGCAAATGCAGTACAGGAGCCCCTTACCGGAATCTTCCCCAGACCTGATCGCATAACAGTGTTATTCAAATGCATAGGTGCTAATCCAATCAGCCTGACAGTTTTGCCCATACCTTCACATTATCATAGAGATAAAGGCACAGCTGTGCCTTGAGTTTAACATTCACCTTTAACTTGGGACCCTGCCCAATGGTCAGGAAGTGCATAAAGACAAAAGGGTAAAACCTGGGTTGCCTGACTTGATCTTCTTAGTATGTCATCATCTTTACCTCAAAATGTGAAACACAATGTACATAACTTTCTTAGTTTATATACTATTACATTGAAAGATATAACATTTTATAAATTTGTAATGCCACACATTGTAAATCATTATATTTATAAAAATTATTAAAATGATGGTGACTTATTGAGATATTAAAGTCCTACACCCTAACCTTACCCTAAACCTAAACTTTATGAATAAAAATGAATTTTAAGTCTTAAATCAATTTTATTGAAAACAAATACCTTTATGATCTGTAATGTGATTACAGCGAGAGTTGGATTAGAAACCCAGTCTCCAGTGCCAAAGCTATACAGACTTTACACTTTATGCCACTGGAGTCACTTGAAATGGCGTCGTTTACACTTTCTCTATTCCAATCACATATTGGTGGGCGGAGCTAGTGCAAATAGTCTCTGCCAACAAGGCTGGCTATTTGTTCTCGGTGTAAATAGACACTGCATGTTTTGCATTTGCAGCCTGATGAGAAAGATCAGAAAATTGCATTGCATCATGACAACAAGACATAATTATTGACAGTTACAGAGAATCAGATATGTAGATGGAATATTTGTGTTGTACAGTATTTATTACTTAAGAAAGCTTACTTAACCACAACAACACATCATAAAAACAGCATACTTGTAATGGGGAGATTTTGGCCAGGATTGGAGGTCCGCTGTGACCTAACACCGCTGTCATCCTCAGATGCTGTCGATGTAGCTGATTGGTCTGATAGATTATCTGACATTCCAGATGTTTCTGAACTGGGGAGCTGAGGGACAAATATGATTTTGCACATCTAAAAGTTGCAAGACCTCATTTCAATGGCAATAGTGACAATTTGCAATTACAAATTTTGGGAAACTTAAATGGATTTTCTCCTTCATCTGAGCTTGACATGTCTATATGACCATCCCCAGGGTTAGTCATAAGATGACAAGCTAATGAAATACACATCACGTATTAACTTAATATTGGCAGAAATGATAAAATATTAACTCAAACAGATGTAAGATCAAATTTGTTATAGCCACAGTTCAGTTATTTGTTAAATTTTTTCATAAGAACGTTTATGTAGTTCATATGAATGCTATTTTTCCCGTAAACTGTGTTTTAAATAGTGCAATATAAATAAACTGAGAAAAGCTTTATTTATAGTGCAATAAATACAATTATAAAAACGTAAGCAGTAACTAACCAGGCACAGGTTGCAGTTCATCATAGAATGCGCAACACTGAGCGTCCGCCCCAGTCTTATTGTTTTGCTTCAAACAGTCTCGATATCGTCGCTTGAGATATTTGATGTGTTCTTTGCACTTCGTGGAGTCGAATGTATTTTGTATGGAAGGACAAACCTCACAAACTTTTTTCCAGATTGCCTCCCAAATCTTGTGATTGTGTATGGAGTTTTCAAATGGAAATTGAAATGTCGGTTCACTCGATACAGAAAATAACGATAATGCCCATTTTTTTACTAGACCATACCAATTTTCTTTTTTTTCTTGATCTGTCTGTCTGTCTGTCACTTTTGCCTTCTCTTTGATGCCTTGATGTACTACCTCTATCTTCAAAGTTGACTGGCACCTATTTGATGGAAACCCTAGATTTTTTTTGCATCCCCTTCGTCAACTATTGTCCTGTTACCAGTTTTTTCTTTCAGAGCAATTTTAATATCCTAAGCATGTGTCTATGAGGATAATCCCCAATTGAATAAAGTGGTAGCAACTGAAAAGGCTTTGATCGTGTCTTTAATTCCTGTTTTCTAGGTGAGTCGGATTTAAATGGACACGATTCACTTTTCTGCCTATAACAAGTCAGTTTTTAAAGTCTTCTTCAAGAGTCTGACGTAAATGTCCATATGAAGAGTTTGGTTTCAAAATAAGATAACTCTGTTTTTAAAAATGTTAAAAAATCATGTTTTTTTCACTGTGCATTCCAATTACTATCAATTAAACTGCTGTTGGTTTGTTTTTATTTAAGTCATAAAATACAGCTATACTAACACGACAAAACACAATAAAAACATGATAACATAATGAACAACATGATTTTTGTTATCTCATTTTGGAACCAAACTCTTCATATACAGGTGTGAAATACAATGCTGTGCTGCTCTTTTAATCGGGGTTGCTGTCTTTTCTAATAGTTTTTAACTTACCTTTCCATCATTTTGCATCTTTTAAAGCCTGTATCACATTGTGAGAGGTTTACTAAACAATCTGTGCTTTAAAGTGTCCCATATTTTGCTCTTCTCATTAGTTCTTTTGGTATCCATCCAGCTTTCCATTTAATACCTCACTCTGAGTGGGCGGGCCTATTTTCTGACTATCGCCTGGGCATTGTTGACATGTAAATGTGGGCAGTAACGTGTCCAACTATTTCAATAAATGGGCTCTTTTTTACTGGAGAAGTTGTTTTGAGTTCAGAAAGTCACAGAATGCTTTATTGTACAATGGCTCTTGTATGTCAAAACATCCAAAAAAAGTGCATGCCTCGTTTGAGCTTTAATTATTCCCTTTCAGACAATTGAACAATTCCATAAAGCAGCACCACGAGGAAATATAAATGACTAACACGAAAAAGGTAGAATCTCTTTTTCAATGTCTGTCTAATGTGAGCGTGTCAGGGCTAATGTAGGGTCAGCATCCTGCCAATGTTCTGCCAGTCTCCCGACGGCACTGCGCCAGCTAAAATCCCAGAAGGCAGAGCGGTGAAGTGGAGCCCAGCATCACATGTTGAGGAAAAAGATAATTACAACCCCTCAAAATAGAAAACCCTTAATTTTCTTTTTTTTTCTTGGAAAAACCACACACCGATGGACAGAAAAAATAGTTTCAGACAGAACATGTCCTCGCAGGGCAATTTTCCTGTCAGGACAGAGACGTTCAGAGAAACATTTCGATGACATGCTAACTGCATCATGTCATTCATTATGCACTTGCAGTTTAAATTAAATGTTCTTTTTTTTAAGTAAAAGGAAACAACTATAAATTCAAACACAGACTGTTTTCCTGACTCTCATATAAATCATGGTTCCTCGCTCAACATACTGGTTATGCTTGGTTAAGCTTCTGCTTTATGATCTCACAAGGAAACCGTTAATGGAACAGTTCACTTTATTCGCTCTTATGCCATCCTCTCAACATCGTATTCTGTAGGTCTTGGTGACTAAATTCCATGTGATACGTAGTCATAATAAGATACATAAGAACATATTTGATGTTGTTGACATGCCATCGTATTTGATGAACATGTGTTTTGATTTTTGACTCGAGAGGTTTCATGAAAGAACTTTATAATATTCAATAATATTTATATTTTTCATGCTTCACTCCATAAGACATTTATTAATCCTCTGGAATGTTGTGGATTACTTTTATGATGGCTTTATGTGCTTTTTGGATCACTATTCAATATTCTGGTCAACATTTTGGGTGCTTTTCCCTTGCATATGGACAAAGATAAAATATTCAAAAAATATTTGTATCCGCTGAAGAATTGTATAATATCTGCAATGGTAAATGTGAGAACTGTTCCCCTAACTCTCCTTTACAACAAATGTCATTGTGGGCCAATCCACTTATAATGATATAACTGCACATCACTTACATTTAAAACAAATATTTACAAAAAACGTTGTTGAAACAATAGAACTTATGATGTATAATTCAAAATTTAATTCCTCAAAGCTCATATCCTTTAATGATTTTATGATTGTTTTTATGTCTGGGACCCAATGACGTAACCCATATTAATGTATTATTCTTAACTAACCAAAACCTAGTAGACAGAATTAATTGGACTTTCCAACTCTGTTATATCTCAAATAGACATGCACTTTTCAAAAATCTGACCAAATCAATCTGTCCCGAGCCAAAACACATTATAGAAAATATAATAAAACAAATCAATAAAATGTCATGAATGAATCTCTACAGAATCTCCACACCTATCAAATAAACCATAACCTGTGCAAATATATTGTGTTTATTTAGTTTTATATATCTGCCGTCTCTGCAGCCCCAGGTAATATTTTTTTCACTGTTGACAACTAATACATGTTGCCAGTTGTCAGCTCTCATGAGGAAAAGTAATGTATTATAACCCGTATGCTTCAATGTTAGGAATAGTTTGTGTTCTCAGACTTTTAATGGGCACTAGGTACTCCAGACAGAACCTAAGGGTACAATTTCAATCGAGCAGAAAAGGTCAATTTTGGCCTTGTAGTTTTTTCTGTAAATCTATAGCATAACATTTTATCGCTTATTAACATTTTTGCAGGTTTTCATTATTTTTATCAGGAAGCATGTTTTTACACTAGCTGAGGATGGGAGCAGTGTCCAAATAAACTGGGTGAAATAACCAGAAAAATTATTTAGGTACTTGATTTATTCTGAATAATCAAAATATCAAAATAATTTCACTAATTAAATGATGAGAAATTTATAAATTGTTAAAATTAAAATCAGATTAAATATATTGAAGTCAAAACTAACCAAAAACCAAACTCCAAATATTTTACACGGCACAATAAAACAACAAAATCCATTGGGCCAGCAAAATGACCTTTACAAAATCAACTAATGAGGGTGTATGAATATGAGAGAATATGAATAAGCCCTCTGTGTGTAATAATCATTCATTCTTAGGATTTCTTCAAGACCTCCAATCTTTTCATCTTTATGTGTCACCATCTATAAGATTAATCTCCTCTAATCAAATGGACAAATTTGCTCTTTAAACTCTGTCCCCATGGTACCACAATTTGTATCAGTGGACATGAGAGACACTTTAATGTGGTTATTACGAACTCATAATTCTGAAATATGGTCTGCATACTCTAACCACACACAGACTGAAAATAATGTGTATTAATCATAGCCTCAAATAAAAAAGTTGACTACTTTACTGCTACAGGAGTAATTATGCTGTTTAGTTTCTCATTAAGTGTATGTGTGTGGGATTAGAGTATGTGAGCAGTGTTTACCCTTTTGATCATTTTTGTCTTTTTGGCTTGGCGCGACTTGGCATTGGTTTAAAATATTTGAACAGCTGACCGTTTAAAAGCTTCATGTCTAAAAATGACTTTCTTGTCAATTCTAACCAAGTACATATGCTTAATTAATGTTTTTTGTAAAACTCAACACTAGATGAAAAGATTATTTTGTATTTATTACCTTAAAGTTCACCCCTGCAGTTGATCATTTGGTCAATTAAGTCTCCTCTTTGAGTCTCAAAACAACGCTTTACTTTTTAAATAATTAAATACTGTGATGTCAAAGTTTACAAGCACCTTTTAATACTTTTTATTGCTAACACCGTGTCTATACCGGACGCGGCGCGGCGCGATGTGACGCAACGCAACACACGGCTTGTTCTAATGAGATGTCACACCGCACCATGCCACGTCTGGTGTGGACAAAATTTAAAATTATAATGGGTTCTAATCTGTTCTATTGTCTCTTGTCGCATCGTGCTGCGCCGCATCCGCTGTAGACACGGTGTTAGATATTCGCAAAACCTGGTGACAAATATAAAGGGTGACTTATAATAATGATTTATGGCAAAAAATAAAAATCACAAAATATGGAGACAAGGTTTCAGAAGGACAGCAGCGATATGTAAAAGTTTTTTCCCTGTGAAGATTTTTTGTTGTTTCAATGTCAAGTCTATGTGGCATCCATACTATCCGTCGGACTATCAGATCCACGTGATCAAATTTGTTAACTTAGGTTTGTGACGTAGATAACCTGGGAGAGTTTAAACAGCTTTCTTTGGAAAACTTCAGTTTTATAGAGAAAATACTCAGCAATGGCATTGAATGATTAATTTTCACACGTTTTGTCTTAAAGCATATTAATATACCACACAGACATATAAACAACATTTAAAAACTTGATTTTCACCAAAAGGAGACTTTAACAAGTGTTACTATGCAAACATGACAATAAAATAAAATTGAGGTTAACTGCTGACACTGCTAACTCCTTGCTATGCGCAGACTACGCAGGTTGCGTAGGGCCCCTGCACCACCAGGGGCCCCCTTAAGTACCGAATCAAAAACACTATTGTAAACAAGACACTATTTTATAACTTGCGGATTCAATTTTAGAGGAATCAATTGGAAATTTCCTTTTTACTTAATTTATTTAATTACTGTTACATACTCAGATATCATGCAGTGGGTGGTAGGTAATGACATGCACATGATGTGCTGATGCGCTGATAATATTGAGATATTATTTTTTATTTCTTATAGTTTACAGTTATGTTTAGGCCCAGTGGTGTAGTCTACGTGATATGCAGGTATACGGCGTATACCCACTAGAAAAGATCAAGAATTTCCGTATACCCACTTAAAAAAGCGCTAGGATACGTAACAACATCATTTTGTGTCAGAAAAGTGCGACGCACTGACTTTTGGACCATTGGTGCAACCAGGAGATACTGTATGAAACAAAAGGATATCATGAAAGGCAAGCATTTAAACTACACTATTTCTCATAAGAGAATCGTTTTCGTATGCCTGCCACTGAAGCTGGCACTTCAAGTGTTACAGAAAATGAGCCCAACAAGGCTCATGCTACGCTGTACGCAGGGCCCCCATCGGAGGACATCAGAGAGAGTGCAATTGCGCACTCTGTTCGCCAGAGTATTATACTCTCTGCTGATAACTCACCCCACTTTTAAAACCACTGCATAGTCTTTAATAAAACGAGCATCTTTGTTATCATTAACATAACTGTAAGGGGATTGTTGGCATATTAAATTGTATCTAACTAGCCAACTTCACAAACTTTAGTTTGTGTGGTGAATCAATAAACGAGGGAGAAAGGGAGAGATAGCTTATACAGCAATGTTCATAATTGTTTTAGATGATAAGAGATGAGAACTCCTGGCCAGCCTTGTGAAAGTCAGGCTATAGAGACACCGCCAGCGATGAAGTGCAACAGGTGCTTGATAAAACTGCACAAATGTTCATTGTTAATTATTGTAGTTAACTATCAATGTCAATAATACGCGCAACTTGCACTCATAAGTGTGACCCAGTGTGTGAAAACTAGGCTAAAAATCGAGTTATTAGTGACAACAGCAAAGTTTAATTTTAACTATTTATTTCAATATGATTTACTGTAAGTCTTTGACATGGCCTTGGTCAAACTAAATCAAAATCTAAAGATGATACTTTCACAGGATATTCTTTACATTATGTTGGTTGTCCTGCTGAAAAAATAATACAAGCCTGCCCAAAACACAAGAGGTGCAGATGGGAATCAATAGAACACCCATTAATGCCAAAGTATTTTTTTTAAATTTTGTAATAGAAAACATGATGGTTCATAATGGTATTTTAAAGGAAACCAATAGAATTTTTGTAATATTATTTTTTAGCAGGGTGGGTTTATGTAGAAATAGTGCATCACAAATAATGACTTTATAGCTGGGTTTTCACATGGATCACAAATGTGCATTGAAAATTGCCAGCTGATAAAACCTGTGCTTTAGGGATTGTATACATATACCATCTAAGGCTAAATGTAACTTAACTGACTCATTTAGACGGTGATTAACAAAACCAATAGTCACCCCATGTCATGATTCTGCCTCATCTTGTCATATCTTTCTTGATCTTGTGGCAGAATCACGGCAGGATCCCCTGTTTAATGTGGAGAGAAGCATTTTGGCCCACTTGGCCTTCCACATGCTCTCTCCAGGAGAGAGCCCCTTGTCCCCGCCCTCCTGGATCCCTCATTATTGATTGTTAATTAGTTGCCCCGCACCTGTCCCTTCTTGATTTTCTCCCCTTTAAGAAGTCCTCGTGTCTATTGTCTTGTGCTTGTTTGTTGTGCTTCTGTGGCTATGTACCTTGTACGGTGTGTGTCTTACCTTGGATATTTGCCGTAGTCAATTAAAATCATCAGGTTATTATATACGAGAAACAATGTTTCAAGTTGAAAATCAAATGTTTGTAAACAAAACATAATATTAAAAGTACACAGTCCAATGGCAGCAATGACTGCCGTGACGGGACATCATTCATCCCGTCACAGGCATACTCTATGCATTCGTGAGTGTAGTGGTGCTCATGGGTTGTCGATCTGGGACGGATGAGTAGGCTGGGGGGAATCAGAGTATACTCACTACAAAAAAACTAGACTACACCACTGTTTAGGCCTATATCTAATTTTAATTATTTGTACAAGGGCCCCTCACAAGTTTGCTTAGGGCCCCCAGATGTCTAGGATTGGCACTGCTGACACTTATATTTAGACTATTCAAATAAATGAACTGTTACTGCATTCTAGAACTGCATTCTAACAAGGTTTTTGCTGTTAGAATACATTCGTGTCCTCAGTGTTTAACTTTTGTTTTGTCTCTATATGCTTAAAATACAACTGTGATATTTTGACACTGATGCACAGAAAATAAAATGTATCATCATATCAAGGTCCAGATTTTAGAAATGGTTTCCTTTGAATTCATGAATGTGAATCACATATTAAATTTGGCTTAAACTGTATTTAATATTGCATTTAATATGATATATTAAATTCTTATTTAACTGTAGCTTAATTGTTAGAGCATTGCAATCACAGCGCAAGGTTGTGGGTTGATTTCCACAGGACACACATGCTGATAAAAAATGTATAGATCGAAGATCGTTTTTGGATTAATAGTTCCTACCTAATGTGTAAAATTTAATATTCACATTAAAATTGAAATATGTCTAAATATAATAAGCTATAACAATGTAATCCTGCTAATGATAAAACATGTTTCATAGTACACAGTACAATAAAAAACGACAGAAATTTAATAAATCACAACTGATTTAAATCAATAGAAATTTTAATTACAATCCTGCTGTCTCAATTGAAATTCAGAATAAATGATACGTTTATGAATTTAACTTTCAAATAAACTCTGACTAACACACATTGTTTTTCATTGTTTGTCTTTTAGACTCCAACCATTTTGCTTTCACAGAATCGGTTCATGTCGAAAAATATAAAAGGTACAGTACAACAATCTATACCTGTCTATGTACAAATGTCTAGAAATGATAAACAACATATACCTGTAAAGCTCCCTGCGTTTATCAAGTGCTGCAAGTATTATTTATTTATGTACAAAACGCATGAGTGAGTCGTAAGTCAGATTCACAGGGCGTGAAATAAGCATTGACTGTCTGCCATTGCTTGGCAACCACAACTGAACGTGACCTGCGCTGTTTTTCAAAGTTCAACTGCAGCAACTTTTTTATATGATAATAATATGTTGACACTGGGAAAACGTGAAGTGGCAGATGGTTGGAACATTAAAATATATGATAATAATTAAACAATAATTAAACAGAACATTCAGAAAAGCTAATTGCAGCTTTATGTTCACAAAAGACACAATGACTTTGTTTGTTTGTTTGGCATAAGGTATAACAGTACAATAAGTGCAACAGAAGCAAATGTATTTCATCAGTTACCTTGTGTTGATCACTTTAAAGTCCTCATATATCTGGACGTGTTAAAAACATTGTGAAATTAATTTATGTTCACGTTTTAGGACACATTTTGGGACAAAAAAACTAATTGTTGCCTATTTTTTTGTTTTCTTTGTCAAGCATTAGCTACGATTAACATTATCCATTAAAGTTGCATAACCATGGTGTGACTGAATAAGATGGCTGTAAGAATTTGCATGCTTTTCTCATCAAAACCTTTGACTCCCCCATTTAAAAATCATTTAATCCGAATGTATTCAACAAAGATGCGCAGGAATCTATTTTAGTCACCAGGTCAATAGATAATAGCTTCTCGAAACGCATGCATATGCGTGATGCATGTAATGTCAAGCAAGTAAAAGTGTGTCATGTGATGAATCTATATATAGCGTTTTTACCACGCAAGTTAATCTAGCTAAAGTCAAATCTCATTTTTTGAAGAGCTCTCTGCTTCTGAAGCGTAGCTGGGAAGTTAAACAGCCAGTGGCCGTGCACGCTCGGGGGACAGAGAGAGTCAACTTCGAGCCCAGAACGATAAGCTAGCGGGGCCTTGTGAGACAGATCTGCTTGTCTTTCCCAGGCACATCCGCCCTCCAGTGTGTCCAGGAATTGCTGTAAAGAATCAACAGAGCAGCTGCAGGCAGAAATTCACCATGGCGTGATGGGAAAGCAGGGAGAGAGAATTTGCAAGAGGAGAGATTTGTTTAGCACATGTTTGAAATGATTTTCCTGCTTAGAGCTTTTGATTTTTCTACACATTTAAATGCAGCTAAATCTGATTAAAGCTTGTGTGGTGTAGAAGAAAAATACAGAAGTTCACTGAAGATATTAAGCAGCTCTACAAATGGTTTTTTTTCTTAAATGGCTAGTTGTTACTCCACAGCATCCCCTACCCCCTTGGAGAGAATATTAAAAGTGCTCTTTCTGGCAAATTCCAAGATTTCACCATTACTGCAGAAAGAGGTAATACTGTAAATCATCTTTATACAGCATAATTTGCCAATATTTTACCTCTACGATAATGACCCTTAAGATTTCTCAGTTTTGTTATTCATCCGTTTTCATTTACAGTTCTTTCCTTCCTAATGTGGTAAGATCTCTCTGGAGTATGTTTTAATTTCCCGCATTTGTAAATTAGGAGCGTGGTGAATTGCGGGTTTCGAAGGAGATATTTATTTGTATTAAAGTCTGAAGAGCTTTTAAAAGCAAACCCATTGCTCAGGTAAAGGTTAGCTGTCTTTGAGTTTCGGTGTCAGAACTTTTGCTTCTGGACCAACGTTGTTGATCCCCTGGAGTTGTGTGAGTAATGACGACGTTGTTATCTTGTCACTCCACTGGCAAAACAAGAACAGAATAAATGGCTTTGTCCCCTTGGGAGGACAGAGAAGGGAGACACAATTTTGCATTCAGACTTGCGTCTTTGCAATAATGCTGTTGAAATGCACAATTATTCTATTAAAGGGAGAGTTCACCCAAAAAATGAAAATTCTGTCATCATTTACTCTCCCTCTCATCGTTTCAAACCAGTATGACTTTCTTTCTTCTGCAGAACACAAAAGAAGATATTTTTAAGAATGCTGGTAACCGAACAATGGCAGTAGCCATTGACTTGCATTGGTTTTGTGTCCGTACAGTAGAAGTACAAGCTGTTGTTTACCTACCAACATTGTTCAAAATATGAATTCATGAGTTAGGGGCCCTATTGTACACCGGGAACAACGCGGCGCAAGGTGCAGCGAAAGTGTTTTTGCTAGTTTCCGCTCGATGCAGTTCTCATTTTACCATCCTACGCCGCGTTGTTTAAATAGCAAATGCATTTGCGCTCATTTGTGCGCCCATGGGCGTGTTGGTCTAAAAAAGAGGTGTGCTCAGAGGATGCGTTTCCTCTCTAGAGAAGCATCCAGTCTTTGCTCTTGCAAATTCCGCCGTGTAAGTAGCGCGAGTGCAACTGGCTCTTAAAGGGAATGAGAGATGAGACTCTGATTGGTTTACTGCATGTTACGCCCAAAGAGAATCTGGACAACCCATTTAGACCATGCGCCCGGCCGCGCCGACCATTTTCCCGTCGTTAAATTAGCAAAATTGGATTCGGACACGCCCTGAGTGAACCTGCGCCGTGCGCTTTAAACCATGCGCTTAGATCGTGAAAATAGGGCCATTAGAGTTCATCAAACTTGACTTTTAGAATATATTTCAAAGTCAAGTTTCAAAGTCAAGACCGCAGGATTAGGGGTGGGGCTTCAATATTGCTTTTTTCTACTAAGAGTATAAATTCACATTGTACGAATTTATAAAAATTATCTACCTCATAAAAGAGTTCGTTATGAATTCCTGTGAGATTAAAAAAATACATCAACATGCAAACATGGCTTAAGGTTTGGTGCAAAATGCTAACAGCACAACATTAAGTGCCAGATTTACTAAAGATGGAAAATTTGCATGAAAGCGCAATTTCAAAAAAGCGCTGAAGTTTCTGCAGGTGATTTACTGACAACACCCGCACATTAAAAAACACAGGCGCAATATCTCTTTTGCAAATTAGCGTTGGGTTTTACATTAAATAATGCGCAAATACAGAGTGCAAATGTTAGTAAATGCCGTTGTGTGATTCATTTAAATAATCACTTCTGCTCTGAAAGGGAAACATAAATGCATATGCAATAAGGTTAGCCGCAAAACCAACTGTGTCCACGCATTTTCAGTGCTAATTTTCACTGCGTGTCTTTAATAAATCCTGAGCATAGTTTTTTTTTACGTCAAAATAGCTATTAGATTGAGAATAATTCTTAATTTATAAACTTCATTTACATAGAAAGGATGTGTGCTTGTGCACAAAAATGACAGTGACTTTATTTATATACTCATTATTTCAGCGAATTTAGCAAAGATTAAAATGGAATTTCAGGTGGGATGTGAATAAGACGCAAATGGGGCAAGTGTTTAGCGAATTCTCCCTCTAGAGTCTTGTTAGCAGCACTATCACATCTATTTAATACTTAATAAATTTTCAAATTTAAATTTCAGATTTCAACATTACCCAGCACCATTTCCCAAAGAGTGTAGCAGGAAGTTCTCTTTTGCACCTCGGTGCCAGTAAATATATCCGCATTATTATTCCAGCAGTGAGGTTTGGTTACTGCGTAACTGACTGGTGGAGAGAGGCATCCATTCTAATGAAGCACAACACTGCAGGAGCATATCCACACAGATTAGAATAGATTTACAAGCTAAAGTCCAATTACATAGCGTATTTTTATTTTAGGCCCATGGGCTATTTCTGAAATGAACCACTTAATGTCAAAATATGTTTTTATGCCCCTAAACTGCTAAGCCCCTGAGCACACTCCATATATGAATGTGATTACATACATGAGCTGGCTTCTGGCTTTTTTCGCCTGCATCTCTTAAGGGTTAAGAACGAAATAGCAAAGCTGTTCACTGCCATCCAATGCAAAAGCAATTTGTCTTAAATTAAACACAAGATTAAACACTTCCATTTGCTACTATATTATGTTTTATAGTTGCGTTCAAATGTTTGAATAAAAATGGCATGCGGTATGATTTACAGGTGATGTTGTACAAATTTAGGAGTGATTATGATGTAGTCATCAAAGGCCCAACGTCTACTAGTTGTTATGGCAACAAAAAAAGCAGCCACAATTCCTATTGTGAGCTCATCCCATAGATATGGAATACGAGGAACCATTCAACTGCTTTAGCTTTTCACAATAACTTTGACATTCTATAATAGTGAAGGGTTTCTGCAAATAGAAATAAATGAGAAAAACATTTTTATCCAGCTACGTATAGTGAGCAAAATAGAGAAGAAAAATCTCTAATATAATTTTTCATTGCTTTCAACCAATGCATCAATAAACCTTTTGAATATATTATATACTTTTTTTATGAATAAGTTATTTTACACAAAAGTGATGCTGTAATAGTAATCAGTAGAAAATGTAGACGGTCGCACATCTTGCATGCCATTGATTGCTTTGTTTTGTTTCTGTGTGAGATAATGGTTTCCTTTTTAATGATTTAATGGTTTTATCGTGTTTTTCCTGTGTGCTGAGGAAAATGCTGAATTATTTTGTTAATGAATGCAAATCAATGTGAATAATAATGAACTAATTAATAATATGCCCCTCAAACGTGTCACACACACCTGTCAATTGTTAAAATTATATTACCAATCTGTCACAATAAATGAAATTTCTTGCTTTTGTGCAATAAAAGAACCATAAAATTGTAAGAATTCATTTTCAAATAATTCCAAGCTCTCCATCTAAATGAAACATATATTATTTAACATGCATAATGAGCTGGTCAACATGTCGAATTCAAAGGTTTGCTGATCTTCTCCCCATCCTGACATCCTGTGCTTCTCTCACACTTTTAACAAAACTGTTATGTACCCGTTACTTCCTCTTACGCAGTACATTCTGCTTGGTCATACCTCCATATGCCAGTGCAAATTGAGCAAAATTAGAAAGCCTGTCCGTAATAGCGAGGCTGATAGGATTCCGTAAACCAATACATCACAGGAATAACCTTGGAATGGGTAAACTCTCCTACAAAACGCTTCTGAAATAAACAACCTTGAGCTTAACTCGAATTTAAGACCATTCCAAATAAACACGTTTCTCTTACACATAGTCCAATTTATTATCAGGACATTGCTGGAATCCTAATTCGGTATTTACTGACGCAAATAACAAGGTTTCCATTATGTGTTGTATCAGGTCAATAGATGTCACAAGCAGCCTATTTCCTGTCGAGAAACCCAATATCAACTGACAAGTTTGAATTATTACCTCAGAAGTTGAAAGAAAGATGAAAAACAGTGGGTATGTTTCATCGTTGGATGATTTCGGTTGGAACATTTTTCACAGGACAGTCTTGGCAATGATGATTGCAGGGGTAATTAAAACACCCTTTTTACTTTTTTGAGGCACACTTTAATGGACAATTGTGATTGGCTATGAAAAGGCCTGGAGATGACCTAACATGACAGTGAAGCATCAATGCGTTCTGGTTAGAGCTGCACAGCAAAATCGCCAGTGTTAAAAGGGTCAAATTAACTCTCACAGTGTTTATAATCCACACTTTAAGAGTGTGGATTATATATACACTGTGAGTGTTAATTTGACCTTTTTTAACACTGGCAATTTTACTGTGTGGAAGGCACAGAGAAATGTGTGGAGGACTACAAAGAAACATGACATTTTTTAAAATACATTTTGTTGTTATGTGAATTGAAACTTGTGTCCACACTTGTGACCACATTTAAATCACCTCGTGTAATTTACTTTGTGGTTGATAGTTTTACTCATTTAAAAACTTTACCAAACTTCTGTTATTACTCACAAACCCACACTTGCTGTTCCTAACCCATATGGTGTTTTTTGTATTATCTATTTTATGGAACATTTATCAGAAAGCTAATGCTGTTTTTCTCCATGCAATGGATTCAGATTTCCTACAAGTTACATGGACTGATTATTTATAAATCTTCTAGGCTAAAGTGGGATAAAGTATTTTGTGCCCTTAAACTTCCTTTACACCTGAGCAATAGAACAAACCTGTCTCTCTTAAACCCAAATGGAATGAAACCCCCATCATTTTCACACAAAAAATATAATAATAATATATTTTTAATTAATAATATACTATTAAAACTATTATTAAAAATAATATTAAAATAAGAATAATACATATCATTATAATTTGTATTATTGTTATTATATTATGACATTATAATCATAATAATATACAAATAATATAATATCTATTTTTTATTTATATTCTATATAATACAATTTTCTGATATGATTACTTGAACTAAATGTCCCATTTTCTGTGATTTAAGTCAGCATTGCTGTGCTGGAACTGGCACAAATGATAACAACAGAATCCACAAATAACCCAAACATGATGCATAATTATTGTTGTTTATGAACACTCAGCCTTTTTATTGTTAATGTTAAAATGTTTCTCTTTCGTTCAAACGGTGTTGGTGTGACTTCCAAGAGCTTGTACACATGCAATCCTCAAATCACAGCGGTACTCCAAAACACTATGTAAGCCTATCAATGAGAACAGTATGGTTTTGATTGTAAATCGGAGTTGTTGCTTGAAGGCTCTATAAAGCATCTTTGGTTTGTGGGTCTGAACCGACCCTTCCCTCCCTTATTTCTTCTCCAATCAATATGTCATGAAGAGGCTGTGCGATTTTCTCCAGTCTGCTTTTCAACGTGCTGTAAGCTCATCAATACTTCCTCATTGTACCACCCAGAAACATGGACACGAGTCCAGAGAGTTTCCCCGTGCTATTAATCAAGATGACCAAATAGCTCTTCTCACCCTCTTTAATTCTCTCTCCTTCTCTATCTTTGTCTAGAAGTTCTGATCGTAGTTTACATTAGCGCCCTAAAAGCACATTATCACATTATTACCAAAGCCAATGAGTGTAATTAATCTACAGCACATGCGGCTGCATTTTTAATCTTCTTTCCTCATTAGCTGAACTGGCTAATTCTGTAGGTCACAGAGCAAGATAAATGAACACAGTAAAGAGGGAGAATCAGAAAAGAACCTCGACATCTATAACTCGGAGATCTCCAGGCTGTTTGAAAAAAAGGTTCAAAATAATGCTACCTTCTCAGACATTAAACAGCAGATCGCTTCGGAAGATGTAATCATGGGTCCAGCAGCACTTCCGTTTTATTTTTTATTTTTTTTATTGTTAAGTCTTTCATACATAATTAAATTTTAAAGATATTCGTTTTAACATTTTGATTCAGCTCTAAATGTTCTGATGGTTGTATTTTGTTCAAACATTTGTGTAGTGTTAAAAAAAGAAATGGTCTGTATCTGAAAAGGAATCAAAGTTGGTTGTTTATTGAGGGCTATCCTGTGTGCCCTTTAAAGAATTGCAATAAATAAAGAAATAAATAAAGCACAGACATCATTAAAGCTGCAATCCATAACTTTCCCAGCGGTTTCCTTATCTAATCCAGATTTGAAAGAAGTTTATATATTGCCGCTATAGGTGCATTTTTGTGGGAAATGTCATTTACATTTACAATTATGCATTTTAAACGCACATACATATAATTAGGTAAAGTTACGTAAATTTCTTGTTTCAAACAGAGATGGAGATATAGAGGCAACATTTACGGATTGTATGCTTGTTTGTTACTAGCTTATTTGAACTTTTTTGGATAATGATATGAAAGCAGTCTAAAAGCAAGTTGCCTTCAAAAACGTTCCCTTTCGAGTTATTGGCTGTTTTGGCAGTGAAACAGCCCTAGTTTTTGGAATGTTGGCTCTTGACTGCTCAGGTACAGATGGTCTGTTATTGGCTCTGTCCGTTCGGCTTTGTTCAGTGATCAGGAAAGCATTATATAGAAAATTATGTAGCAGCTGTTGGAGTTTTAGTCAGAGTAACTAAAGTTTGTCAGAGATTATCAAGTCAGTTACAGTCCTGGCTAAGTTATTTTAATTGTTTCACTAATATTTACTGTATACACAGCACAGAAGAAGACTCAGATCCAGACCTTTCACCAAAATGTTTTATTGATTTCCTACAGTATAAACACTGATGGTAATGGTGAGGTCATCACTGCTCTTTGCTTCATTTGAAAATGACACTGAAGGCAAATGGGAGTCTAGTAATGACATTAACATTCTACTCTGTGTCTCCTTTATTCTCTTCTGTTTGCCATTCAGGGCAGAGGTTTCATTGAATTGCACACTGTGTTAATGCTGCCACAGCACAAATTTTGAAAGAGACAGTGAGGCGAACAAAGTTATCACCTTTAAACACCCTCCATAGTGAACTTAGAACTTTAACTTTTCAGTAGTTCTTTTCAAACTCTAGGGAATGGTTGCACCAGTCTGTAAATTGCAATAAAAGTGAATTTGACACTTTTGAGGTCTATTATCTCATCTTTAGTTTGGTTTATTTGATGTATTTAACAGGGACCATGTCTAATACAACTGTTTTCCTAGTTAGCTATGAAAGTAATGTTTGTAAATATACACAATACATACATTACAAAAATATATGTTTTAGTAACAGACTTCAATCTTTTGACTTTAAATGATGATGCTGATGATTGTTAACACAAGATACGAGAATCGTGGTTATTACAGTAATATCATGGTTATATACTTTGTACCAGAATATTGTGACACTCCTAATATATATTTAAATGTTACTATTTAATTTTTGATTATGAGAACTGGAAACTGTTCATAATAAATTATTTTATATTGTTTATAATATAAAATAATAAGAGATACGTATCGTTAGTTTTTCTACATTTTTGCTATGTCACACTATGGGACACATGTGGTTTATTTGTCAACTACCCATATGCATTTTATGAATATAATATAAAAAAAGAATATTAAAATGCTTTCTCTATGATTATTTATACAGTATATCATGTTACAGAGGATGTTTAAATTGCGACATTTGACAGTTACTTAAGCCAAAGGAATTGTAATATAACAGGGTGTGAGCAGCATAATGTGTTAATATGAATATAAAATAAGAATAATTTCCTAATGACTAGATTTAATATACAGTAATAAAGTAATAAGATATTTCCCTTGTTGCCATGTTACAGTTTTGTAATTGTAGAAATAGAAGAAAAAAGTCAAACCTGCTGCTTACTTTACAAATAAAGGCAATTATGACAGTTTCATTGTCTCCATTCAAGGCCAGAACTAATAGGGTGAAGGTGGGACTGATTCTAGGGGTCCACAAATCCAAGCAGCCCTACAACAATTTAAATATTGCAAGCATTGTTGGCTTTTTAAACTAATTTAAATAAAAATATTTTGTTAATAATAATAATTAAAAACAATAATAATAATCCGCATGTCATGCTGTTTGTGATAAAAATATATTTAAATGACACCCCACTAAAACCTCCTCTGAGAATATTAAAAATGCACCAAATTCATATCTTTTTCATTTTTGTTTCCTTAAATTCCCTTTGTGACAAAAATAAGCTTCCCTCATCTGTCTGTTTGCTTACACATGTAAACATTTTGTAAACTTGGACTTCAAACTAATGTTTAAAGTACTTTGTTTTGTCTGGTGCAAGCCATTTTTTGGACCAGAATTATTTTGGCATCACTTTCACAGCATAGGAATGTTTTCCTCGTGTCCTTCAGCATATAAACACAAAGCCACATGCACGTGTGTACACACGCCTCTATTCCTCCACACAGACCCTCAACTTCCTCCCGGTCAGACACTTCCTCTGCCACACAGCGAGAAATGACTAAAAGAGAATGTTCAGTCAGCAGTTCTGGATACTGTGGGCAGCTGCCCATGATCCCTTTATAATGTCTTTGGCCTCTGACCACACACACACAGATAGATACAAATGGCCGGCATTGCTGAACCAGCAAGTAGACATAATTTCTGTTGAAGCTCATCCCACATGACCACCCACATTTTAGCATACTGTCCCACCAAATACACTCCAAATGCTCATTGAGCTGATGGTGTACCATTTACAGTGAAATCAATGTTCCGTGCCAAGCAGAAAAGCATTCTGGGATGCTACCCTAATCTCTAGAGTGAGCCATAAAGGTGGCATTTCATGTGCCTTGTTGACATGAAAAAGAAACGAAGAGAGATGCTTTCAGGCAATTTCTTTAGCTTGTGCCTCTGAAAGAGCAGATTGAAAGACCCAACCACTTTAAGAGACACATCAACACTCTTAATAGCATCTCAGGGACCGCTCGCTTCAGGAAAAGAGCCCGTGTTTGACGTCTAAGTGAGCTTTTGTTTGCTTGTGATTTTATTGACTTATTAAGTGTTTGAAAGTGCAGGACCGCTACACCACTATGGGTGTGCCGTAGAAAATCCAAAGAGGCTATTTAGATGCTACTTCAGAGAGCACACGGAAGTTATTTGGCATTATTAAGGTGCACTCTACCCGAATATTTCCTTTTTTATGTCCCCTGTCTTGATTGGGAGTTTCTAAGAGAAAATTTGGTAAAAGTGAGTCACGCTGTCTGCATGCTTTTAGCACCGGATTCACTATAATTATGCAAATTAGGTAATGGCTGCACACTGTACACACCCATAAATCGGCACTGAATGCACTATCCATCTTGTGTCTGTGGTTCTGAGTAGGTTGTGGAGGATGTACTGTTGCTTAAAGAAAACCTCGACAATACCTTGGACTTGGACTGTATACTCCAGTCTGGATGTATGCTTGATAACTGAGAGGGGCTTACCGTAAAAATTCACTCACTCTAACTTTTTTTAAATTAAATGACGCTTAATTGAAATATAAATGTTAATTTAATTACAATTGCATCCACCTTTGGAAAAACATTTATCTGGACACACAAAATAATGACTTCACGTTTCTGGAACCAGTCATTTTGTATTAAGTGAACAAATATGCAAGCGGCAAACGGTGATTTATGCCATGTGTGAATGTTACAGCACCTAATTAATCTTCAATAAACATAAGTCAATGTATTCAATTAATTTACGTTCTTCAGATTGCTTTTGCATTCCTGCTTGGTTATGATGCTCATCTCCCCCGTTTGATTTAGTAGGAAATGTACACATTTTTTTTTCCCTAAAATAAAGTTAATGACTGCCTTCCTCTGGCCATAATAGCATATTTTAACATTAATTGAAACAGGCAGTGAATGTTTTGTGATTAAGTGAATCTAAAATGAGTTCAGTTTACGTACATTAGAAAAAAGCTGTGTTCGTTTAAGTATAAAAATAGCTTTTGAAAAAAAATTACATTTACATTTATTTGTTTAGCATGTTTTATTGTCATTTTATATGCTGGAGCGATAAATGCAGGTGTAATTTTACCCCAAACAGGATACAAGTGGATACTTCATGTGGATACAAGAAATGTTTTTAGAAATGTTTTGCAGTTTTAATAACAGCACATCCAGCTTTTACTCTCGTAATGGTTTATAAGAGAAAAAATGGAATTAAAGTAATGAGCAGTTAGTATATCCTTGATAGTGATGAAAATGTTTAATTGTGGACTTTGCAGTGAAAGACAAAAAAGACATTGATTGTACAGTGAGAGAGAGAGAGAGAGAGAGAGAGAGAGAGAGAGAGAGAGAGAGAGATGTTGAAAGTCCTCCTGAATGTAGGTTCTACTGGAGGATGCTCTCTGGATAATTGTGTGTCATGAGGATGAAGGATGTGAAGCGCGGTGCTCATTCACACATTCACTTTTGTCCTCAGAGATTCACCTCTCCTTTGCTTCATGAGTCACTTTCCCTTGTAAAACCTCCTTGACTTTCTTTTTAAACAAAACAGACACATCCCTTAGTGCCTTTCTGACTTCCTTCAGATTCACGAGCGCAGGCGTTCGCTTTCCATTGGAGATGACCAAGTTTAAGACCTATAAGACGCAGGAATTGTAGTAACGCAGGAATTTCTTTAAATTGGTTATTATTTCTGCAGTTGACATAAGATATTGATTTTCGGAGCTGGGTGTCCTTCTGAGGTAAATTAGCTCGCCGCGATCATGAGCAACCCGGCAGACTGTTATTATTTCAGTTCCCACAGAAGTCGATACCATTTTGGTTTACAGAGCAGGATGGCAGAAGCAGCAGACGGAGTTGCTATATTAGATGGAGTTGGTATAAAGGTCATTCAATTTATTTCATACAGATTTCCCGTTCTCACTTCAACTCGCCCTGCATGCTGATTGGATGACTATGCACAGCTCCCAAAGTCAATGTTGCTTTGTTCTTTAGCTTTTCTCATTCTCTTTTTATCTCTCTAATTCTCTCTCACTTTTCGTTCCCTTATCCAAGACGCCTTTCTCATTTAACCTATTAATCACATAAGAGTTATGCAACTGTCATCATCTTATCTCACCAGCCAATTACGCTGTAACATAAGGTTAATTTATTGATAAAATGTTAGATTTTTCTGATGAATAGTGACAGGATGATCTTTAGGAAAAGGATATGGAATTGTATTTTTTGTTTGAAATACGTTTTTCAGTTTATGGAGGACACGTGTCAGTCAAGATGGAACATTTTTTAATAAAATAAAGATTGCTGCCGCTACGTTTAGGGAAGCTAATATTAAATAAGGCTATTAATAATTCTGAAATCATTTAAACGGACAGTTCACCCAAAATGTATATTTTGTCATCATTTACTCACTCTTGAGTTGTTCCATGTCTATATAAATTTCTTTGGTGTGATGAACACAGCGAACATTATTTGGAAGATTACTTGTAACCAAACAGTTCTTTGCCACCATTGACTACCATAGGAAACTGTTACAATGGTTGTCAAAAGTGCCCCAGAACTGGTTCCTTTTCTTCAAAATATTTTTTCTGTGTTCAACACAAAGTAATTTACAAAGCAATTTCTCCTACTGTGGTAGTCAATGGTGGCCAATAACTGTTTGGTTACAAGTTACAAGTTCAGTCAAGCTGCCCTTTACAAAGACCTTCAAATGTACAAAAAAACTACTAGTGTAATGTAAGCCGTGTATGAGGACATCAAACACTAACATGTCTTTTCCTTTGTTAAGAAACCCATACTGTGAATAAAACGTACTTTTAATGTTTACTGTCCTGAACCAGTCTATACTGTATAATCCCCCCATGCTCCCAATGTTGTTTTTATTAAAGGTTGGTCCTTCCTTTTATTCTCCACCTGGAAGGAATTTTGAGTCTTATTATATGTCAATGTAAAAGCATGATGGGCCTGAACAAGCCACACTTTCCAACCCCTATACAGTACTTTCATTCTGTTAATACATTTTTCTCAGCTCACTGAATGATGGATGACTAGCCTTATACCACTCCCGTGATCCAAGGAGTTGAGTTCTTGTGGAGGTGTAAGCCTGACCACAGGCACAATGCCTATGAAAAAAGACAGACAATGGCAGGATGACAATATAATAGATATGTTCTAAACAACCTGCATCTTCACTCACACATCTTTCTTTACTCTATATACCGTTTAAATACATTCAAAACTTTTATTTAGGACAATATAGAGTAATGTGTGTGTGTCTGCACAGGACTACTGTTAATATGACTGTGTCACAATCACATCCAAATAAATATATTTCAGATTAATTTACAATCATGAGTAAAGGGATTCCACAATGGGCGGGGCTACTCTGTGTGTGGCTGCAGAAACCAAGCGATTGACAAATAACCCTTGAATGGTCCTGTTTTCAACATTTAATAAAATAAATGATTAAATACCACACATTTAAACACTGTAAAACATTTGTAGCGGGTTCGCTGTATTGAGGAAGGAAGAGGACGAGGTTGGTGGGACTGACACGAGCTTTTATTGCTTCGCCACACGAGAAAACAAAAAGTCCATTCATACAACACATAAATCCACAGCTTTTCGTTCAGCCTGGCTTGAGACGATAATAATCCAGCAAAGTCCTTCGTTCTTTCCTGCGAGGTTCCGTGACCGTGGCAGCCCGTGTGCAGTCCTTCTCTCTCTCCCCGTTGAGCGTCTCCTGGGTCTTTATATATTGTCTCCCCACGCCCTTACTGGAATGAGACACAGGTGTTGGTTGTTTGTATTTACTCCACTCACTTACCGCTCGTCTCCCGGCTCTCTCTCCTGCCGCAGACCTCGCTAAACCACGCCCCCCTCGCCACAACATTTTTTTAAATATAACTAGATTTTTTAAAGTAAGTTCAATATAATGTAAGTTTAATTAGCACATAAAGCTAATTTGATTTAACTTAAAAATTAAACTTAAGTTTTAAAGTTGTTTTTTACAGTGTATTATTGAACATCAAACATTTATATCGTTGCTGTCAGGCGGAAACCTCCTATGTCCAAATTTGGTCAATTTCATATTTTTTGGTCAGTCCCCATGTGGGTCTGTTATTTTTACAAATTATTAACCAATCTAAAGTGTTGAAAATAGCTTGAGAGCAAATCTCTTAACTCCATTGGACACTTCAACTGTCTGAGAAGTCTCGTAACTCCACCTCTTCTTCACTCCGCGGGAGCTTCTCGGCATTACGTCTCCTGATTGAAAGTTTTGTAGACAATAACGAGTGAAAATAGTTAGGTTAGATACATTTGAGTAGGTCTGTTTTGTTAAAAATCGATAGCTGTAATGCTTCGGTGCAGAAGGAAGCCGTGAGCCACGAAGGTAAATTTGCGAGCAGATTCGGCTAATTTCCGCCTATTAGACAACCTAGTCAGCTCATCGTTTTTTGTATTACATCACTTATAGTTCTTAATCCTTTAAAATAGAGTTTAGGAAGATGTATGTGACCACAATCATTACCCACTGCGCAAAGATACGTCCAAACGACGTCTTATGTACGTCATTTCTGCACGTCCAATTTGGGTCCTCGGAAGGTGCGGACTGTGACGCCAGACGACGTCTTTTTTTCAACGTCTTCCGAACGTCCAGCATTGACGTCCACAGGACCTCTGTATAGGGGCTAATTGTAGTACAAATGTGGTCGTTGTTGACGTCTTTTCTACATCAAATTTAAAATATTTTTATACATTTAGACGTTTTTATAAGGCTTCTAGGCTCTGTGCATAACTGTAGTCCCATTTCAGAAGATGGCATCCTGTTCAAGTTCATTATCCTTTAGCTTCATTTGACTGTCACAGCAGCAGATGTTAACTGGAAAAGCAAACAAAGGTGTAACATGCATTTCCAGTTCAAACCTGCTGCTGAGCCAAACTAAGCTAGGAAAATGAACTGGTGCAGGAGACAGGTCCTCAACTTTCTGGAAACACATGGGACTACAGTTATACACAGAGGTTTACAAATAAATCACAATTCAATCACCACTCATTTATTTCCATCTTTATTTTTATTCACTTTCACAAACATGTCACTAATAAAGCTTTGACTTGTTGAATTCCCTGCCAACTACCAGTAAAAACAAGGAACGTGAATTGAATGGCTTGCATGCAGACATCACTTCGATGTTGTGTATCAGTTGAAGCCAACATGCTTTACCTTTGATTGTCTGCCGAAACTAAAATGAAAGTGAAACTACCAGTAATAGAAAAGGATTGATGGATTCATTAACCCCCATCTTAACCCAGCAGAACAGTTAACTTTCTAAAATCAACACTGAGGGTAAAATAAAAATAAGAAAATAATTACAGTGTTTTGAGGTAAGAATCCAACCATAAGCAACTATACTGAACACAGAAAAGAAGACAATGTACAAAAGCTGTGTAAACAAAACTATGACAAGATGCACCACAGTGGATAATCAGTCCTGAGTGGCTGCTGCATGTCCTTCACTTCTTTGCGGTGCATGCTTCAGATGTTCTGAAGCGTTCATCCCCATGAAGTCCTCTGTGGCTGTGTCATCAAATTTCATGACTCCATCTGCACAAGTAGAAAAAAAGGCAGATTATTAGAAATATGCAAAGGCAATCTGCAGTCATTACACAAAGTCCCTTTACTCATAAGCAAAACTACCAATACTGGATTGATACAATACCACCTAAGCAAATGATAAAATAGCCATGGTAGACAGTAAGCATTGTATTTTAAATGTCAACAGGGAAGGACATGTTTTGTCCAATTAAGTCATTATTCACAGATTGGCAGGAGCTAATTATCTTCCCTTGATCAACATGAAATATGGGCTTACCTTTCATTGCTCTACACACCTGTGTCTTCTCCAAATGTTTCATGCCCTTTTTCCCTTCCCCTTCATACTGAATTGCGCCATCAGGGCTCAAGTGAAGAGCCTAAAGAAAATAGATAACATTTATAATTCAATGTAAATGATATATGTAGGAATAACATTATGCATGTCATAAACCCTTTATACTACGTCGAGTAGTGTCTTCTACAGTGGTCCCCTCCTTTTATTCCTCATACAACATATCTCCTTGTCCCTGAAAAGCTGGTCTATAAGCTCACAATGCATTGTGTTGTGAACTTGAAATGGAGTATTTTTAATTGAAAAATGCAAAAAAAATTACCAAGGGGTGGACAAGAGTTAAGCAAGAAAAAACGACAAATGAACCGATGCATTGTTCAGACATTGAAAACCACAGATCACCCACACGTCACACACAATTCATACTGTATGTAGAAACATTCCTGTCAAGGACATTGTGGACACAGTCCTTGGTGTTCTTCCCTCCAATTCTTGCAATTTGCAGCACCTGTTGGAATAAGTCCATGATAAAGTTGACCGACACTCCCCAGAGGAACCTAACTGTGTGCGAGTGCACTTAATTGCGTTATGCTAAGCTATCCTTTACTTCCAGACTTGTAAAACTCTCAAAGAAACAGGTCAAACTACATGTTATATGATTATATTGTACATCTTGGAAGGGAATACAATCCTGTAGTGTTGTTAATCACTGAATGAAGCCTTATCTTATATTGGGAAGAGATGCAATGCTAATTGTACCCATAGCAGGTTTGGGTAGTTTAAGACAACAAAGCTAAAACAGCTAACACTATAAATGAACATATAATTAAATAAGCTGACCGAATTTACCTTCAACTGAGTGGAAAACGATGATTTTGCTTTAGCTGAACAGAGCCGAACGTCGTCCACTTGCTTCAGAAGTATACGTGCCGAATGCTTGGCGTGTTGCCTCGGCTTATCAGAGTGGCGTTTACTGGTTTGGTTATGATGACTTGCTGCCTCAGCCAATCAGAGTGGCGTTGACTGGTTCAAATCATAACGGTCGTGTACCACACAGCCTACAACTCGACGAGTCCACTGCCGCAATATATTTGCTTTCGGCTAACTCAAAAGTTAGAATTTTCTTGATAACATCTAACACATTAAACACAACGATGTAGAAAAAAACTGCGGTCCAGTCACAAAATAAACCAGAAAATTAGAGGAAAAACAGGAAAATTTAAAACATGTACTCAATAAATAAATAATCAAATAACAGATACTGTTTACTGTTTCATCACAAATAACCTATATTCATAATCATTAACCATGTTGATATTTGTCTTAAGTAAAAAATATTACATCCATAATGTCATTTTTCTGCACGTGTCTTAGACGTCCAAAAAAGTTACCTAGTCCGACGTTCAAATGTTGAACTACATTATGACATCCACATAGGGTCATGGTTAGACGTCCAAATAGCAGACCTTGTTTGCATGTCGTGTAGACGTGCAACATTGGTTTTGGACCGACGGACGCAATATAGACATGATCTGCACGTCCATCAGACGTCTAATGTTTAGAACGTGTTTCACTGTTGTGTTCTGTTCTCGGGCACCCGCGTCACAAACACCACACAGCATGTTCAATAGTCGGAGAGATTAACGAAATGTTTTCATTTAGTGTTGTGAATGATGCTGGACGATTGATTATTCGGCTATTTTGATTGACAGCAGGCATGACGTCATCACACACGTTACCTCAACTCGCATTCAGACACCGTGCATGTCTCTCTCGGGCGCGCGCTCTCGCATGCACACAAGACTTGACTTCCTTCATTCGTGTTTCCTTATCATTGATCACAAACACAAGCGCAGAAGGTAAGGAAGTGTTTTTATTCGTATGTCTGCGATTGAGCGAGTAAATGTTTAGTTTAGTTCATGTGAACATTTCACGTGACAGCGTTGTGTTCTTATGTTTGTATATAAATATAGTTTCTGACCCATGGCCATGTTGAGTGCTCAAGTGTGTCGGAGATGAGTTTGACACCCATTCTTGAGGAAACGTTGATCAAACGTTCTCAGCAGAAGAAACGGACGTCTCCACTCAACTATAAAGAAAGGGTGTTTGTGTTAACCCAGAGCAAACTCACATATTATGAGCTCAGAGCGGAGGTACGCGCACGCGCGCACTCTCACACACCCACGATATTGACATTGACATACTGTTTTAAAATATTTAGATTTTGAGTGGATACGATAAACACACCGTTTTTGTGTGCTTTAAGAGGCTGTGTTCATTTGTGTGTAATTTACAGAAGAGGGTTAGGAAGGGTTCAGTGGAGCTGAACAGAATCAAATGTGTTGAGATTGTTAGAACCAACTCGACCATCATTCCCTGTCAGAACAAATATCCATTTCAGGTGAGAGAGAGAGAGAGAGTCACACAAACATTACTAACATCACTGAGCTTTATGTCACACATCTCTCTCTCTCTCTCTCTCTCTGTCAGGTTGTTCATGATTCAACTATGTTATATATATTTGCTCCCAGTAATGAGAGCAGAAGTGTTTGGGTGCAGAACATCAAGGAAGGTAAGTGAGCGTGAGTGTTTTCTGCAGATAAAAGGTGATTTGATGTGACGCTCGGCTCGCATGTGGTCGTGGTCGGTGGTCGATGAACAATACCTACATAGACAACATAGTTGACTAGAAGAAAGACGTGTGTGTCGTGTGTTGATTTCTTTATCTTGTGTTGTTCAGAGATTAGGAATAACGCCGAGATAGCAGCGAAGTTCCACCCTCAGTTCTGGCAGGAGGGCGAGTGGATGTGTTGCGGGCAGCTGGATAAAATGGCTCCGGGCTGTGAGGGCTACAACTTGTTCGGAGACGGTAAATAAACACACACGCTACATGATGTACATCTGCATTCATTTTGACTGAACATCACATCTCCATGACACCAGCAAACCCCTTGACTCCTGTTTTCATCGAACACAAACGATGACCTCACGGCCATTGATAGTTTTATAGATGTACGTCTTGTCATGATCTCCGTGATGAAAGCATTTACGTACATGCCTGTGTATTGTGAGGAAGATGTGCGCACAGACACACAAACACACATAAGATGTGAACATCAGAGGTGCTCCGATCCACCATTTTTGATTCTGATTCCTGAGATTCAGTATTGGCCGTTACCGACTACCGATCCGATACCAAGGCTGAATTACTTAACAAACTGTATGCACTGTGCAAGGCATCAGGCTCAACTTAAACAATCATTTCCTAACCCTGGTAAACAAAATAACAAAACAAATTATTCACAAGTTTAGTGCATTGTTTATTAAACCAGCATCAGTGCAACAATTGCAAAATATAACAAGTTCACTAGCTTAAACTTGACATTCAAAATGAAAGTGCAAATAGGAATTAAACATCCAAAACAAATGCAGCTAAATAAAACAACAGCTTCACAAGCTTTGTAAACGTGTCCAAATAAATGAGGGATGTGCCCTAGGACTAAGTCTTTTTAACCAAAGTTTTGTAACCATGTAGTCTAAAACTAAGAATGGCCCAGAAGGCGGTACAAAAACTTTGTGTAGGGCATATGTAATACATTTTAAAGACTAAAGAATGTATTAGTCAAACTGTCAAATCCAATATTTAATGTAGCTAAAACAGGCAAAGGCCTATGTGTTCCACTTTCCTTACGTTATGATCAGTAATATTTCTGCATTTGCTGATGTGCTAACCCTGACTGGAGCGTTTAGCGGCTGACGTCATGAGCATGTGTTTGATTGGCTGGTCTCTGCCTGGGCTCTACCTTTTAAAATCCATTTTATTTTCTCCTTACTCTGACTTTTTTTCTTTAATTCTGTTTTTTAGGACTCTAAAAGTTCAATTAAATTTTAGTAATCAAATTAAATTAAATAAAATTTTTGTAAAAGTGTGTCTATTACACTGAAATCATTCAATTTAAAATATTTAACAACTATTAATTAAAAGCTTAAAAACAATTGTTTCATTATTTGTTTATTTAAATGACCATTGCTTTTTTAAATTATGTCGCAATTGAAGAACAAGTTATAATTAGGGTAGGCCTATAGCCTATCAACAAACAAGATAATATAGCCTACATTATATCCTATTTTTTATTTATTAAGCAAAGCAATGTGTGGAAACAAAGAAAGCGAATAGAAAGCGATGGACAAAAAGTACTACAGATCAAGTAGGCTACAGAAGAACGCATTTGATCTAGCGCAGAATGAATGAACAAGCAGCTAATAAACTGCCCATATTAGCTCATTTATAGAGCATTCATAGGCTAAACGCTGGTGTGATTATGATGTTAAAATTATTTTACATGTTCAGGAAAGTGGGCTCAATGTTTGTGAACAATAACTCCATCTGAAGAATCTGCACAAACTCTGCAAGGACACACAGAGAACAGTGCTAAGCGATCACGTTTATCCAAGCGCTTTTTTGTGATAAACATATAATCAAATAAATTTCAAAGTTCTGTGAATCTAGAAGCGGAGACATTCTCATCTCGGTTTTATTCTGTGTGCTTAAGATGCATTCGCCGCATTTATTTAGGGGAGATTGGGGACGGTTGCAACATGGGTTATTCCTCCGGTCAGGAATGAGCTAGAGTGATGACACTCGTACTGCATATCTTCAGTTAGCCCCTTCACCCTTCTGGAAATAATCTGACATATGTGACCATTCCTTCTAGCCAAACCAAATTTCAAGATGAAAGTAATTTTTTAATGCTCAGATTGTTTCTCTGACTGTCTAAACTGTTTGTGTGAACCATTATACATTCATAGCATTTAAATCAGTGTTTTCTTAGCTTCTTAAAGGCATTGCTAGCAAGTAGGGGTGTAACGATACACTCAGCTCACGATACGATACACATCTCGATATTTTGAACAAAATTCAAAAATTNTATCAGAAAGCTAATGCTGTTTTTCTCCATGCAATGGATTCAGATTTCCTACAAGTTACATGGACTGATTATTTATAAATCTTCTAGGCTAAAGTGGGATAAAGTATTTTGTGCCCTTAAACTTCCTTTACACCTGAGCAATAGAACAAACCTGTCTCTCTTAAACCCAAATGGAATGAAACCCCCATCATTTTCACACAAAAAATATAATAATAATATATTTTTAATTAATAATATACTATTAAAACTATTATTAAAAATAATATTAAAATAAGAATAATACATATCATTATAATTTGTATTATTGTTATTATATTATGACATTATAATCATAATAATATACAAATAATATAATATCTATTTTTTATTTATATTCTATATAATACAATTTTCTGATATGATTACTTGAACTAAATGTCCCATTTTCTGTGATTTAAGTCAGCATTGCTGTGCTGGAACTGGCACAAATGATAACAACAGAATCCACAAATAACCCAAACATGATGCATAATTATTGTTGTTTATGAACACTCAGCCTTTTTATTGTTAATGTTAAAATGTTTCTCTTTCGTTCAAACGGTGTTGGTGTGACTTCCAAGAGCTTGTACACATGCAATCCTCAAATCACAGCGGTACTCCAAAACACTATGTAAGCCTATCAATGAGAACAGTATGGTTTTGATTGTAAATCGGAGTTGTTGCTTGAAGGCTCTATAAAGCATCTTTGGTTTGTGGGTCTGAACCGACCCTTCCCTCCCTTATTTCTTCTCCAATCAATATGTCATGAAGAGGCTGTGCGATTTTCTCCAGTCTGCTTTTCAACGTGCTGTAAGCTCATCAATACTTCCTCATTGTACCACCCAGAAACATGGACACGAGTCCAGAGAGTTTCCCCGTGCTATTAATCAAGATGACCAAATAGCTCTTCTCACCCTCTTTAATTCTCTCTCCTTCTCTATCTTTGTCTAGAAGTTCTGATCGTAGTTTACATTAGCGCCCTAAAAGCACATTATCACATTATTACCAAAGCCAATGAGTGTAATTAATCTACAGCACATGCGGCTGCATTTTTAATCTTCTTTCCTCATTAGCTGAACTGGCTAATTCTGTAGGTCACAGAGCAAGATAAATGAACACAGTAAAGAGGGAGAATCAGAAAAGAACCTCGACATCTATAACTCGGAGAACTCCAGGCTGTTTGAAAAAAAGGTTCAAAATAATGCTACCTTCTCAGACATTAAACAGCAGATTGCTTCGGAAGATGTAAACATGGGTCCAGCAGCACTTCCGTTTTATTTTTTATTTATTTTATTGTTAAGTCTTTCATACATAATTAAATTTTAAAGATATTCGTTTTAACATTTTGATTCAGCTCTAAATGTTCTGATGGTTGTATTTTGTTCAAACATTTGTGTAGTGTTAAAAAAAGAAATGGTCTGTATCTGAAAAGGAATCAAAGTTGGTTGTTTATTGAGGGCTATCCTGTGTGCCCTTTAAAGAATTGCAATAAATAAAGAAATAAATAAAGCACAGACATCATTAAAGCTGCAATCCATAACTTTCCCAGCGGTTTCCTTATCTAATCCAGATTTGAAAGAAGTTTATATATTGCCGCTATAGGTGAATTTTTGTGGGAAATGTCATTTACATTTACAATTATGCATTTTAAACGCACATACATATAATTAGGTAAAGTTACGTAAATATCTTGTTTCAAACAGAGATGGAGATATAGAGGCAACATTTACGGATTGTATGCTTGTTTGTTACTAGCTTATTTGAACTTTTTTGGATAATGATATGAAAGCAGTCTAAAAGCAAGTTGCCTTCAAAAACGTTCCCTTTCGAGTTATTGGCTGTTTTGGCAGTGAAACAGCCCTAGTTTTTGGAATGTTGGCTCTAGACTGCTCAGGTACAGATGGTCTGTTATTGGCTCTGTCCGTTCGGCTTTGTTCAGTGATCAGGAAAGCATTATATAGAAAATTATGTAGCAGCTGTTGGAGTTTTAGTCAGAGTAACTAAAGTTTGTCAGAGATTATCAAGTCAGTTACAGTCCTGGCTAAGTTATTTTAATTGTTTCACTAATATTTACTGTATACACAGCACAGAAGAAGACTCAGATCCAGACCTTTCACCAAAATGTTTTATTGATTTCCTACAGTATAAACACTGATGGTAATGGTGAGGTCATCACTGCTCTTTGCTTCATTTGAAAATGACACTGAAGGCAAATGGGAGTCTAGTAATGACATTAACATTCTACTCTGTGTCTCCTTTATTCTCTTCTGTTTGCCATTCAGGGCAGAGGTTTCATTGAATTGCACACTGTGTTAATGCTGCCACAGCACAAATTTTGAAAGAGACAGTGAGGCGAACAAAGTTATCACCTTTAAACACCCTCCATAGTGAACTTAGAACTTTAACTTTTCAGTAGTTCTTTTCAAACTCTAGGGAATGGTTGCACCAGTCTGTAAATTGCAATAAAAGTGAATTTGACACTTTTGAGGTCTATTATCTCATCTTTAGTTTGGTTTATTTGATGTATTTAACAGGGACCATGTCTAATACAACTGTTTTCCTAGTTAGCTATGAAAGTAATGTTTGTAAATATACACAATACATACATTACAAAAATATATGTTTTAGTAACAGACTTCAATCTTTTGACTTTAAATGATGATGCTGATGATTGTTAACACAAGATACGAGAATCGTGGTTATTACAGTAATATCATGGTTATATACTTTGTACCAGAATATTGTGACACTCCTAATATATATTTAAATGTTACTATTTAATTTTTGATTATGAGAACTGGAAACTGTTCATAATAAATTATTTTATATTGTTTATAATATAAAATAATAAGAGATACGTATCGTTAGTTTTTCTACATTTTTGCTATGTCACACTATGGGACACATGTGGTTTATTTGTCAACTACCCATATGCATTTTATGAATATAATATAAAAAAAGAATATTAAAATGCTTTCTCTATGATTATTTATACAGTATATCATGTTACAGAGGATGTTTAAATTGCGACATTTGACAGTTACTTAAGCCAAAGGAATTGTAATATAACAGGGTGTGAGCAGCATAATGTGTTAATATGAATATAAAATAAGAATAATTTCCTAATGACTAGATTTAATATACAGTAATAAAGTAATAAGATATTTCCCTTGTTGCCATGTTACAGTTTTGTAATTGTAGAAATAGAAGAAAAAAGTCAAACCTGCTGCTTACTTTACAAATAAAGGCAATTATGACAGTTTCATTGTCTCCATTCAAGGCCAGAACTAATAGGGTGAAGGTGGGACTGATTCTAGGGGACCACAAATCCAAGCAGCCCTACAACAATTTAAATATTGCAAGCATTGTTGGCTTTTTAAACTAATTTAAATAAAAATATTTTGTTAATAATAATAATTAAAAACAATAATAATAATCCGCATGTCATGCTGTTTGTGATAAAAATATATTTAAATGACACCCCACTAAAACCTCCTCTGAGAATATTAAAAATGCACCAAATTCATATCTTTTTCATTTTTGTTTCCTTAAATTCCCTTTGTGACAAAAATAAGCTTCCCTCATCTGTCTGTTTGCTAACACATGTAAACATTTTGTAAACTTGGACTTCAAACTAATGTTTAAAGTACTTTGTTTTGTCTGGTGCAAGCCATTTTTTGGACCAGAATTATTTTGGCATCACTTTCACAGCATAGGAATGTTTTCCTCGTGTCCTTCAGCATATAAACACAAAGCCACATGCACGTGTGTACACACGCCTCTATTCCTCCACACAGACCCTCAACTTCCTCCCGGTCAGACACTTCCTCTGCCACACAGCGAGAAATGACTAAAAGAGAATGTTCAGTCAGCAGTTCTGGATACTGTGGGCAGCTGCCCATGATCCCTTTATAATGTCTTTGGCCTCTGACCACACACACACAGATAGATACAAATGGCCGGCATTGCTGAACCAGCAAGTAGACATAATTTCTGTTGAAGCTCATCCCACATGACCACCCACATTTTAGCATACTGTCCCACCAAATACACTCCAAATGCTCATTGAGCTGATGGTGTACCATTTACAGTGAAATCAATGTTCCGTGCCAAGCAGAAAAGCATTCTGGGATGCTACCCTAATCTCTAGAGTGAGCCATAAAGGTGGCATTTCATGTGCCTTGTTGACATGAAAAAGAAACGAAGAGAGATGCATTCAGGCAATTTCTTTAGCTTGTGCCTCTGAAAGAGCAGATTGAAAGACCCAACCACTTTAAGAGACACATCAACACTCTTAATAGCATCTCAGGGACCGCTCGCTTCAGGAAAAGAGCCCGTGTTTGACGTCTAAGTGAGCTTTTGTTTGCTTGTGATTTTATTGACTTATTAAGTGTTTGAAAGTGCAGGACCGCTACACCACTATGGGTGTGCCGTAGAAAATCCAAAGAGGCAATTTAGATGCTACTTCAGAGAGCACACGGAAGTTATTTGGCATTATTAAGGTGCACTCTACCCGAATATTTCCTTTTTTATGTCCCCTGTCATGATTGGGAGTTTCTAAGAGAAAATTTGGTAAAAGTGAGTCACGCTGTCTGCATGCTTTTAGCACCGGATTCACTATAATTATGCAAATTAGGTAATGGCTGCACACTGTACACACCCATAAATCGGCACTGAATGCACTATCCATCTTGTGTCTGTGGTTCTGAGTAGGTTGTGGAGGATGTACTGTTGCTTAAAGAAAACCTCGACAATACCTTGGACTTGGACTGTATACTCCAGTCTGGATGTATGCTTGATAACTGAGAGGGGCTTACCGTAAAAATTCACTCACTCTAACTTTTTATAAATTAAATGACGCTTAATTGAAAAAAAAAAATAAATTAAATAAAAATAAAAACAACATTAGAAAAAACATTTATCTGGACACACAAAATAATGACTTCACGTTTCTGGAACCAGTCATTTTGTATTAAGTGAACAAATATGCAAGCGGCAAACGGTGATTTATGCCATGTGTGAATGTTACAGCACCTAATTAATCTTCAATAAACATAAGTCAATGTATTCAATTAATTTACGTTCTTCAGATTGCTTTTGCATTCCTGCTTGGTTATGATGCTCATCTCCCCCGTTTGATTTAGTAGGAAATGTACACATTTTTTTTTCCCTAAAATAAAGTTAATGACTGCCTTCCTCGGGCCATAATAGCATATTTTAACATTAATTGAAACAGGCAGTGAATGTTTTGTGATTAAGTGAATCTAAAATGAGTTCAGTTTACATACATTAGAAAAAAGCTGTGTTCGTTAAAGTATAAAAATAGCTTTTGAAAAAAAATTACATTTACATTTATTTGTTTAGCATGTTTTATTGTCATTTTAAATGCTGGAGCGATAAATGCAGGTGTAATTTTACCCCAAACAGGATACAAGTGGATACTTCATGTGGATACAAGAAATGTTTTTAGAAATGTTTTGCAGTTTTAATAACAGCACATCCAGCTTTTACTCTCGTAATGGTTTATAAGAGAAAAAATGGAATTAAAGTAATGAGCAGTTAGTATATCCTTGATAGTGATGAAAATGTTTAATTGTGGACTTTGCAGTGAAAGACAAAAAAGACATTGATTGTACAGTGAGAGAGAGAGAGAGAGAGAGAGAGAGAGAGAGAGAGAGAGAGAGAGAGAGAGAGAGATGTTGAAAGTCCTCCTGAATGTAGGCTCTACTGGAGGATGCTCTCTGGATAATTGTGTGTCATGAGGATGAAGGATGTGAAGCGCGGTGCTCATTCACACATTCACTTTTGTCCTCAGAGATTCACCTCTCCTTTGCTTCATGAGTCACTTTCCCTTGTAAAACCTCCTTGACTTTCTTTTTAAACAAAACAGACACATCCCTTAGTGCCTTTCTGACTTCCTTCAGATTCACGAGCGCAGGCGTTCGCTTTCCATTGGAGATGACCAAGTTTAAGACCTATAAGACGCAGGAATTGTAGTAACGCAGGAATTTCTTTAAATTGGTTATTATTTCTGCAGTTGACATAAGATATAGATTTTCGGAGCTGGGTGTCCTTCTGAGGTAAATTAGCTCGCCGCGATCATGAGCAACCCGGCAGACTGTTATTATTTCAGTTCCCACAGAAGTCGATACCATTTTGGTTTACAGAGCAGGATGGCAGAAGCAGCAGACGGAGTTGCTATATTAGATGGAGTTGGTATAAAGGTCATTCAATTTATTTCATACAGATTTCCCGTTCTCACTTCAACTCGCCCTGCATGCTGATTGGATGACTATGCACAGCTCCCAAAGTCAATGTTGCTTTGTTCTTTAGCTTTTCTCATTCTCTTTTTATCTCTCTAATTCTCTCTCACTTTTCGTTCCCTTATCCAAGACGCCTTTCTCATTTAACCTATTAATCACATAAGAGTTATGCAACTGTCATCATCTTATCTCACCAGCCAATTACGCTGTAACATAAGGTTAATTTATTGATAAAATGTTAGATTTTTCTGATGAATAGTGACAGGATGATATTTAGGAAAAGGATATGGAATTGTATTTTTTGTTTGAAATACGTTTTTCAGTTTATGGAGGACACGTGTCAGTCAAGATGGAACATTTTTTAATAAAATAAAGATTGCTGCCGCTACGTTTAGGGAAGCTAATATTAAATAAGGCTATTAATAATTCTGAAATCATTTAAACGGACAGTTCACCCAAAATGTATATTTTGTCATCATTTACTCACTCTTGAGTTGTTCCATGTCTATATAAATTTCTTTGGTGTGATGAACACAGCGAACATTATTTGGAAGATTACTTGTAACCAAACAGTTCTTTGCCACCATTGACTACCATAGGAAACTGTTACAATGGTAGTCAAAAGTGCCCCAGAACTGGTTCCTTTTCTTCAAAATATTTTTTCTGTGTTCAACACAAAGTAATTTACAAAGCAATTTCTCCTACTGTGGTAGTCAATGGTGGCCAATAACTGTTTGGTTACAAGTTACAAGTTCAGTCAAGCTGCCCTTTACAAAGACCTTCAAATGTACAAAAAAACTACTAGTGTAATGTAAGCCGTGTATGAGGACATCAAACACTAACATGTCTTTTCCTTTGTTAAGAAACCCATACAGTGAATAAAACGTACTTTTAATGTTTACTGTCCTGAACCAGTCTATACTGTATAATCCCCCCATGCTCCCAATGTTGTTTTTATTAAAGGTTGGTCCTTCCTTTTATTCTCCACCTGGAAGGAATTTTGAGTCTTATTATATGTCAATGTAAAAGCATGATGGGCCTGAACAAGCCACACTTTCCAACCCCTATACAGTACTTTCATTCTGTTAATACATTTTTCTCAGCTCACTGAATGATGGATGACTAGCCTTATACCACTCCCGTGATCCAAGGAGTTGAGTTCTTGTGGAGGTGTAAGCCTGACCACAGGCACAATGCCTATGAAAAAAGACAGACAATGGCAGGATGACAATATAATAGATATGTTCTAAACAACCTGCATCTTCACTCACACATCTTTCTTTACTCTATATACCGTTTAAATACATTCAAAACTTTTATTTAGGACAATATAGAGTAATGTGTGTGTGTCTGCACAGGACTACTGTTAAAATGACTGTGTCACAATCACATCCAAATAAATATATTTCAGATTAATTTACAATCATGAGTAAAGGGATTCCACAATGGGCGGGGCTACTCTGTGTGTGGCTGCAGAAACCAAGCGATTGACAAATAACCCTTGAATGGTCCTGTTTTCAACATTTAATAAAATAAATGATTAAATACCACACATTTAAACACTGTAAAACATTTGTAGCGGGTTCGCTGTATTGAGGAAGGAAGAGGACGAGGTTGGTGGGACTGACACGAGCTTATATTGCTTCGCCACACGAGAAAACAAAAAGTCCATTCATACAACACATAAATCCACAGCTTTTCATTCAGCCTGGCTTGAGACGATAATAATCCAGCAAAGTCCTTCGTTCTTTCCTGCGAGGTTCCGTGACCGTGGCAGCCCGTGTGCAGTCCTTCTCTCTCTCCCCGTTGAGCGTCTCCTGGGTCTTTATATATTGTCTCCCCACGCCCTTACTGGAACGAGACACAGGTGTTGGTTGTTTGTATTTACTCCACTCACTTACCGCTCGTCTCCCGGCTCTCTCTCCTGCCGCAGACCTCGCTAAACCACGCCCCCCTCGCCACAACATTTTTTTAAATATAACTAGATTTTTTAAAGTAAGTTCAATATAATGTAAGTTTAATTAGCACATAAAGCTAATTTGATTTAACTTAAAAATTAAACTTAAGTTTTAAAGTTGTTTTTTACAGTGTATTATTGAACATCAAACATTTATATCGTTGCTGTCAGGCGGAAACCTCCTATGTCCAAATTTGGTCAATTTCATATTTTTTGGTCAGTCCCCATGTGGGTCTGTTATTTTTACAAATTATTAACCAATCTAAAGTGTTGAAAATAGCTTGAGAGCAAATCTCTTAACTCCATTGGACACTTCAACTGTCTGAGAAGTCTCGTAACTCCACCTCTTCTTCACTCCGCGGGAGCTTCTCGGCATTACGTCTCCTGATTGAAAGTTTTGTAGACAATAACGAGTGAAAATAGTTAGGTTAGATACATTTGAGTAGGTCTGTTTTGTTAAAAATCGATAGCTGTAATGCTTCGGTGCAGAAGGAAGCCGTGAGCCACGAAGGTAAATTTGCGAGCAGATTCGGCTAATTTCCGCCTATTAGACAACCTAGTCAGCTCATCGTTTTTTGTATTACATCACTTATAGTTCTTAATCCTTTAAAATAGAGTTTAGGAAGATGTATGTGACCACAATCATTACCCACTGCGCAAAGATACGTCCAAACGACGTCTTATGTACGTCATTTCTGCACGTCCAATTTGGGTCCTCGGAAGGTGCGGACTGTGACGCCAGACGACGTCTTTTTTTCAACGTCTTCCGAACGTCCAGCATTGACGTCCACAGGACCTCTGTATAGGGGCTAATTGTAGTACAAATGTGGTCGTTGTTGACGTCTTTTCTACATCAAATTTAAAATATTTTTATACATTTAGACGTTTTTATAAGGCTTCTAGGCTCTGTGCATAACTGTAGTCCCATTTCAGAAGATGGCATCCTGTTCAAGTTCATTATCCTTTAGCTTCATTTGACTGTCACAGCAGCAGATGTTAACTGGAAAAGCAAACAAAGGTGTAACATGCATTTCCAGTTCAAACCTGCTGCTGAGCCAAACTAAGCTAGGAAAATGAACTGGTGCAGGAGACAGGTCCTCAACTTTCTGGAAACACATGGGACTACAGTTATACACAGAGGTTTACAAATAAATCACAATTCAATCACCACTCATTTATTTCCATCTTTATTTTTATTCACTTTCACAAACATGTCACTAATAAAGCTTTGACTTGTTGAATTCCCTGCCAACTACCAGTAAAAACAAGGAACGTGAATTGAATGGCTTGCATGCAGACATCACTTCGATGTTGTGTATCAGTTGAAGCCAACATGCTTTACCTTTGATTGTCTGCCGAAACTAAAATGAAAGTGAAACTACCAGTAATAGAAAAGGATTGATGGATTCATTAACCCCCATCTTAACCCAGCAGAACAGTTAACTTTCTAAAATCAACACTGAGGGTAAAATAAAAATAAGAAAATAATTACAGTGTTTTGAGGTAAGAATCCAACCATAAGCAACTATACTGAACACAGAAAAGAAGACAATGTACAAAAGCTGTGTAAACAAAACTATGACAAGATGCACCACAGTGGATAATCAGTCCTGAGTGGCTGCTGCATGTCCTACACTTCTTTGCGGTGCATGCTTCAGATGTTCTGAAGCGTTCATCCCCATGAAGTCCTCTGTGGCTGTGTCATCAAATTTCATGACTCCATCTGCACAAGTAGAAAAAAAGGCAGATTATTAGAAATATGCAAAGGCAATCTGCAGTCATTACACAAAGTCCCTTTACTCATAAGCAAAACTACCAATACTGGATTGATACAATACCACCTAAGCAAATGATAAAATAGCCATGGTAGACAGTAAGCATTGTATTTTAAATGTCAACAGGGAAGGACATGTTTTGTCCAATTAAGTCATTATTCACAGATTGGCAGGAGCTAATTATCTTCCCTTGATCAACATGAAATATGGGCTTACCTTTCATTGCTCTACACACCTGTGTCTTCTCCAAATGTTTCATGCCCTTTTTCCCTTCCCCTTCATACTGAATTGCGCCATCAGGGCTCAAGTGAAGAGCCTAAAGAAAATAGATAACATTTATAATTCAATGTAAATGATATATGTAGGAATAACATTATGCATGTCATAAACCCTTTATACTACGTCGAGTAGTGTCTTCTACAGTGGTCCCCTCCTTTTATTCCTCATACAACATATCTCCTTGTCCCTGAAAAGCTGGTCTATAAGCTCACAATGCATTGTGTTGTGAACTTGAAATGGAGTATTTTTAATTGAAAAATGCAAAAAAAATTACCAAGGGGTGGACAAGAGTTAAGCAAGAAAAAACGACAAATGAACCGATGCATTGTTCAGACATTGAAAACCACAGATCACCCACACGTCACACACAATTCATACTGTATGTAGAAACATTCCTGTCAAGGACATTGTGGACACAGTCCTTGGTGTTCTTCCCTCCAATTCTTGCAATTTGCAGCACCTGTTGGAATAAGTCCATGATAAAGTTGACCGACACTCCCCAGAGGAACCTAACTGTGTGCGAGTGCACTAAATTGCGTTAAGCTAAGCTATCCTTTACTTCCAGACTTGTAAAACTCTCAAAGAAACAGGTCAAACTACATGTTATATGATTATATTGTACATCTTGGAAGGGAATACAATCCTGTAGTGTTGTTAATCACTGAATGAAGCCTTATCTTATATTGGGAAGAGATGCAATGCTAATTGTACCCATAGCAGGTTTGGGTAGTTTAAGACAACAAAGCTAAAACAGCTAACACTATAAATGAACATAAAATTAAATAAGCTGACCGAATTTACCTTCAACTGAGTGGAAAACGATGATTTTGCTTTAGCTGAACAGAGCCGAACGTCGTCCACTTGCTTCAGAAGTATACGTGCCGAATGCTTGGCGTGTTGCCTCGGCTTATCAGAGTGGCGTTTACTGGTTTGGTTATGATGACTTGCTGCCTCAGCCAATCAGAGTGGCGTTGACTGGTTCAAATCATAACGGTCGTGTACCACACAGCCTACAACTCGACGAGTCCACTGCCGCAATATATTTGCTTTCGGCTAACTCAAAAGTTAGAATTTTCTTGATAACATCTAACACATTAAACACAACGATGTAGAAAAAAACTGCGGTCCAGTCACAAAATAAACCAGAAAATTAGAGGAAAAACAGGAAAATTTAAAACATGTACTCAATAAATAAATAATCAAATAACAGATACTGTTTACTGTTTCATCACAAATAACCTATATTCATAATCATTAACCATGTTGATATTTGTCTTAAATAAAAAATATTACATCCATAATGTCAATTTTCTGCACGTGTCTTAGACGTCCAAAAAAGTTACCTAGTCCGACGTTCAAATGTTGAACTACATTATGACATCCACATAGGGTCATGGTTAGATGTCCAAATAGCAGACCTTGTTTGCATGTCGTGTAGACGTGCAACATTGGTTTTGGACCGACGGACGCAATATAGACATGATCTGCACGTCCATCAGACGTCTAATGTTTAGTGGGTAGCTTTCATTAGCTCTTAAAGCCTCGTCTCTTGTCAAAAGGCTCAACGCGACCGCAGACTTTGATGAACACTGCTGGCAGCAGCGACGTCTGTGTCCGTACCATTCTTATCAATGACAGCGTAATCTCGTATCTCCCTGCTCCCAAGTCAAAAACCTTGTATCTCCGATTAAACATGGTTTTGGGGAAATGTTGTGTTAATGTTGGTACACAACAGTATATGATAGCAATATAAGATATAATACCAACTTTAACGATACAATGTTTAATAACTCAAAAAATATGCAGTTTTTTTAACTTCCTGAAAAATAATGGTTTTGGAGATACGAGGATTCCGCCCGACAGCGACGATATTTATTTAAGATAAGAATGTTTTTCACACAAAGATTTTAGCTTTCAGTATATCTTTTACACAAAACACATAGCACCTTATTCATAAATGTGATTTTACATGGGTAAATTAAAAAAAGTAAGGTTGTGGGTCCACTAGGACATACAAGGGTTAAAATCACATAACAAATATCTCAAATGTCCCCACAAAGATAGTAATAGCCTCGTCAAGAAATGTTTTTGGCCCATGAGGAAAACAACTTATAAATCAAACTAAATGATGTTGATTTGAAAATGAGAAAATTTATTAAATTGTACTCAATGGACCAGCCTTTTCATTTGATCTTGTGTGTCTATAATGTTTAGTTCTTTTAAACTATCATTCATTTAAAATATCCAGGTGTGCAACAAATTAAATTAGTAAAAATCAGTCCAATCTCTGATCACCAAGCAGCTATTAAAGCACAAGAACTAAGAACATGCAGAAGTTTGGAAATGTAATGGTAAAAAGGCAGTACCAGTGGACACCTGGCTCTTCAATTACACCCATTTACACCTAGTAGTTGGGCAGTAGAGAGAGTCCATGTATTTCAATTAGTGAACCATATGCTGTGCTTTTTAATCATGTAGTCTCAAACACTTCATACACAGAAGTATTTTAATTAATAAACATGTTTGTGTGAGAGTGGACAAATGTCTGAGGTAATGAACATCTGGGAAGCAGGGCTCCAAACTTTGATTAGACAGCGGTTGTTTGCTCTCTCCCCAGACTACACTAGATGAAACAGAGGCATGACAAACACAGCAGATGATCAGCCCACTCGGTAATTGCTAAATGTGTGTGTGTGTGTGTGTGTGTGTGTGTGTGCGTGTGTGTGTGCGTGTGTGCGTGTGTGTGCGTGTGCGTGTGTGGACAGTTTTAATATTTACAATATACACCCCTCTAGTCTAACGTAAGCATATCCTCTCAACATACAACATAAACTGTGCATAAAATATGGTTTTAAACACATCAATTCAAGTCTTTATATACAGTAAAACAATTTTATTTTTCTGTGGGTTAAGAACTTCAAGTGAGTTTTATGTCTTTAAAATGTCTTTAAAAATCAACTTTAACCACGCATTCCTAATATCGGAATCCGAAGGAAGGTTATGCAGTGACAGTATTCTTCCACAACCTGGGATGGCACAATATTTAGCTATCTTTAGCTGCATATTTGTTTATTGCTTGCTAGCTATATCTGGTTCCGCGCCACTTGTGTTACTTCAGTTCTGTCATGCGCGAACCAGTGGGCAGGGCTAGAGAAGTAGACGTTGATATCCTTTCTGGGGAGGCGGTGTTCAACCTATCATAGATAGGTGCATTCCAGAACCTGGTGTTCTCTGGGCCTGGTGTCGATAACAGTTGTAATCTCAGTAACAAGGGCGTTTTCAGTTCTGACACTTACATGATGTTCGCATGAATACAATTCCCTCTTATACAACAAAAGCTCGGGTTAAAATTGAGGTTTTAATTCATGGCATCTTTAAAGTCACTGGTTTCTTTGGCTTAAGAAACATCGACCAATACTTGAATAAAGCTCCATGCTCAAGTGCTTTTCTGATGAAAAAGAACAAAACACTGTTACTTCTAGGAAAAAAGATTTCTTGCTTGAAAGATTGACCTGATGAAAATTGAATGAAACATAGACTTTGTCATTATGAGTTAAATACCCACAAAGTCTTTCTCTTTAGAACGACGAAATGAAAACACACAGCCTTAAGTGCATGTGGAAAATGACTATAAGTCAAGATAATGGTGATGTAGATGAGTGCACCAGTAAAGATATTGAAGTGATTACGGCCAAAGATTTATTTGTGTAATGAAGAGAGGAAATATAAAATGTGACACGGCTAGACATCTAAATGACATGAAAGGAATCACTATAAATTAAGATATGGCTTAAAAATATGTTTCTTTATTTCTTTATACAACAGTCCTGTAAAATGATGTTTAAAATGATTGTGTTTTTCTTTGAGCACATATTATTTCTAATAGACAATAATGTACAGAAGCACAGAGAAGTATTTGGACACACATGAAATATATGAATTTAATTACATTAGCGAAATACCAGTTTCAAATTCTTCTAAATAAGAGTTCAGCTAGTAAATGCAATTGAGGGTCCACGGTTTGTTTTAGGGGCCACTGTATGTCATGAACATTTGAAACAGTCATGTCGAAATAAAAGTATGTTTAAATGTTTGGATTTTGGACAAGCTTGTTTGGATTTGGTATTTACTTCAAGCATGCTTTTCACTGACACTGTTGACACTGTTGTAAAACCAGTATGCTTATTTGCTTAAACACAGCACAATGAATGATTCCATTAAAATATACAAAAAAAGATAAAACATTTTTTTTGAGATTCACAACCACCAGCTGTAATTCGTTGATTTAATCAAGTCGACCAATGCATTTGGTTTTTTGCACAAAGTGTGGATGCAAACAGCAAAAGCAGTAGATGGTGATTTAACATCAGGGTGCCCCAAAAAGTTGAGTCGCCATATATTTTACATAATGTGTCAACTTTAAGTAATTTTGGGTGATGCACTAGATGCGACTTATGCAGAGGATATTGGTACATCATTAAGCCATTAGCCATATGTTAAAAAACATAAGAAGTGAAATGAAAATGGAGGCATATAGAGATTTTTTTAGATTTTTATCATGTGTTGAGTTAATCTCAAGTGTGTCAGTTCAGAGTGCTACAGGCTTCTATCTCCACTACACCAGCTTCCCTTCCTATGACGCCCTTCACTCCCCATAAAGAACTGGAAGATGACTTGTTTTATTATGAGATTCCATCAGACTGTGTATATGTGTGTTTATATTATGCAACACATCATTCATCATCTTTAACATTCAAAGCACAGCAACATGTTTACACCACAGTGCTTTCTTAAGGTTAAATGCAGTATTTATGAGTCATACTGTGTTTTTAGATTGAGTTCGTATAGATCACCTCTCGTTTTTGCTGCACTACATTGCTGTTGGCATAGCACAAAATTAATTTCAGCATGCTTCATGATCTGTGTTTTAATCAGCATGCAATATCATCAAATGTATTACTTTAGTTTGCTACAATTTGGTTTTAACACCATAATGTCAAACAGATTAGTGCGTTAAGACTGTAATTAAATCTGCAAGTACAAAAAGCTAACTGATTAATGTATTGTTAATCGAGAGCCTAATTTAGCATCTAATATTGAAGCTAGTTTAATTGACAATATTGAAGTTATTAAAAGGGTGGCATGCTGGTGTAACCGATCCTACTCACCCCGCTCTGCGCGGGCCTCGAACCGGCGTCGGTCCGGATGGGAGACGGGCGCTCTAACGAGGAGGCTAAAGACCGCAGTCTCTAGCGTCTGTCACTAGAGCGTCTCTGTTGGTCGGGGAGTGAGGTTTACAAACTGCACAGCTCTTCACTAGCTGGCCTCCGTTACACTCACCCCCCTAAACCTCACTCCCATCCGGGTCACGGCACCAATGTAACCGGTCCTACTCGCCCCGCTCTGCGCGGGCCTCGAACCGGCGTCGGTCCGGATGGGAGACGAACTCTTCACTAGCTGGCCTCCGTTACACTGGCTCATTGGGTAGCACTGTTGCCTTTACAGCAAGAAGGTTTTCAGTTCTGTTTCGGTCTGCATGTTCACCGTGTCATCATGTGTTTCCTCTGGGTACTCCGGATTGATTGAGTGACATCTTACTACATTCAGAAAATACTGCAGCCAGTGTGGATGTGGACACAGCATCTTTGTAAGATATTCCCTGGCTACCAGTACTGGGTACTTGAGATATATTTATCTAGCCGTGTTAAACAAGCTCTTCTGGGCACGTACTGTAAGACTCTCCAGACTTACAGGATTGAAGCTTTGAGCCACCGTAAGTCGCTCTCACAAGGCGCGCCAGTCCTCAAACCAAATTTTACTGCTATGTTGCTTGTATGCTAGTTAGCATAGCTATGTTTTCTTTTTACATTTGCATTCATTTATCAATCACAAAGCGACTTACGAATAACCCTTTAAAAATGTTGGGTTATTTTCAACCCAAAAAGGATGAGCCCAACCGTTGGGTTGTAAATTAATCTATAGTGGGTTGTGTTAAACCAAGATTGTTTTAACTTATTGTTGGGTCAAATGTAAACATTTTCTGGCTTAATTTAACCCAGCGGTTAGGTTTGTTCCGTTTTGACCTAACGCTGGGTTGAAAATAACCCAGAAACTCCAAGAGACTAAGGCCACATCCACACGAAGCCAGAGCTTTCCCTATCCAATCTTTTTTTTCCTTTTCACGGCAATGTCTCAAGAAATATCTGCGTACATGTGAAACCGCTAAACTGACTCAAAACTATGTAGTTTACACGCCAAATCAGGGGGCACTGTAATTCACACTCATACATGCAAACTAGTCCGTTTTTTTTTCCGTTGGGGGTTTTTAGGCGTCTACACTTGAGCATCTGAAACGTCTTTGGTTTCGTTTGGCCAACCAGAATCAAGATAACAGCTACAGCATCGTCTTTTTTGGTCCTTGGGTCAACTAGACTCAGCATCGTCTTTTTTTTTGGTCCATGGGCCAACCAGAATCAAGATAACAGCATCATCTTTTTTTGGTCCTTGGGCAAACCAGAATCACGCGTTCTAAATGTCATGTTTGCACCCGTGAAAAGCATTGCTGTAAGGGACGAACGCAAAGTGTCGTCTCTGATGAAGAGAAAATGGTATTGATATTTATTAATAATTTCGTCCGTGTGATCGAAACGGCTATGTTACGAGAGACAGTTTCCAGTCTCCCTTTCGAATTTCCACTTCTAGAGTTCTGCCCTTCTAAGTGAGTAAATAACTTGGGTGCGATTGATATTCGTCCGAAGTTTTAGTCGCAGAAGCTGTAGTTTACAGATGATATTTAATAATTATTTTAGAGACCGATCAATTCGCTTCATAATACATTAATATGCCGTCAGGAGCCGCGCGGATTACTTTTGTATTGCTTGTATCTGCTTTTTGAACTTTCTTTTTTATGAAAGCTCTTAATAACTCTTTTTTTCTTTTTGAGCTCTTCTAACTTGCATCAATCAGGTCCTGAGGCTCAGTGGTTAGAGCATGGTGTTAACAACGCCAAGGTCACGGGTTAGATCCCAGGGATTGCACATACTGTGTAACAAATGTGAAACAAATGTGTAGTATAATGCAATTTAAGTCGCTTTGGATAAAATCGTCTGCCAAATGCATAAATGTAAATGTAACATCAGTCCCGCATTTTATTTTCTCAATCCTGCGTGTTTTAAAACTGAAACCAAAACGTCAGACGTGCAAGCGCTTTTCTTCCGATGGACATGCTGTAACAACACGGGACTGAAGGACGATGCTACAGATGAAACTGGAGTGAACAGAAGATTTAATGAAGGTGAACGGGGGAACAAATGACAGGTAAAATCCACGGGTAAAAAACTACAAAAACATCCACAGGTACAAAAACATCCACGGGAGAAAGTATAAACGACAGGTAACATCCACGGGTAAGTATAGTAACAACAGGTAACATCCACGGGTAAGTATAGTAACAACAGGTAACATCCACGGGTAAGTTTTGTCAAGGTATGAGTGAGAAGAACCCAAATGCAGGCAGCCGGTGGTGAAGGGGTTAACAAGAAAGTTTTATTTATAACAAACAACAAAGGAAAAACCCACGCGGGGGTAAAATAACAGTGACACGGGGAATATATAACAGACTAGGCTGGAACAATAAACTACTAACTAGACTAACAAACACTGACATAAACTGACATATACTAGACAATTACTCACGGTTGGAACTATGACAAGATCAGGCTAGGAATCAAGACGAACAGGCGTGATTACAATACAATGAACGAGCACAGGACAATGAACATGAGGGCATTATATAGGGTAACTAACAAAGGAAGATAACAAGGGGCAGGTGAGGAACATTAGACACGGCAGGAAGGCTATACAGGGAACGAGAGGGGCGGGGCCAATGACAAGACCGGAGAGGACGCATATTATGTCAATAATGACGATAATCTGTTCCTCTCCACACAAAACCAAATGTGTCATTTTGTCATGACTCTGCCACAAGACCAAGAAAACCATGACAAGATAAGGCAGAGTCATGACAAAGTTTAGTCTGAAATAGTGACTGACAGAGTACAACTAGACCTGACAAAGCACCAGACAAAACACATTGCAGATATAGAGTCCAGGGGATAAGGTTCAGGTGTGGGTGCAATAATGTCTTTCAGGTGTGGGTGAAATCAAAGATGGTGTCCGGTGCAAGGGGGTAATGGGAAATGAAGTCCATGAAATTAAACGTCCAGTGAAAGGGAGTCCATGGGGTGAAAACACGGGGAAAACGGGGTAGGACGAAGCTCCCGGCATGAAGGTCTAGGGGGATCTGGCAGTTCAGGCGGCAAGGGCAATGCCGGGACCTCGGGAGGCTAGGGTCTGGGGCAGCTGGGAACTACCACAGCCGCCGTGGCCATGATGGTGTTGCCGGGTAAGCAGGGGCTGATGGCTGCCGTGATGGTGTTGCCGGGGGAGCATGGGCTGATGGCTGCCATGGCCGTGATGGTGTTGCCGGGGTGACAGGCTCTGGAGAGGCTTCGGGGCTGAGCTCTGCGGCCCTGCGGCGAGAACGCCGGTTGCGTGCGCTGCGACGAGCCGACTTTTAAGGGTTACTGAGGGGAGGCTCGGGAGAGTGGGTTCGGTGGAGCTCGGGTGTGGATCGCGGGGCTGTGGAGGACTGCATTCCAGGTGAGCCGGAACAGGCCCCCCATTTACGGCTGGGACTGGACGATTACTATACCCACTCTCATCACTTTCCTCGACACAGATGTCACACCCCGTAGCCTGGAGGACTAGGTTGAGAAAATCCTCTAGGGGGTATTCATCTACGTCGGGAAGCATGATGAGAGCGAGGAACTCATCATCCATCCCAGACAGAAACAAATGGCTCAAACTGAGGTCGCTCAAACTCACCAGTTTGCACGCCTCAGCAAAATCCTCCACATATCTCATACATGAGCTGGGTCTCTGGAGAGAATATGTCAATGTCCAGGTCCGGATACAGTGTGTACATCGTAGGTGTTGGTCAGGTCTTCTGCAACAACACTGGACTGAAGGACGATGCCACAGACAAAACTGGAGTGAACAGAAGGTTTAATTAAGGTGGACGGGGGAACAAATGACAAGTAATAGATACTCAGAAGAGTTTTAAACTGCTGATTATTCATTCAGAGCTTCATATTTTATTTTTTAATTTGAAAAATTAATGAGGTCCGGACCTCGGTTACCTCATTGCTGGCTACGGCCATGAAAGAACCATCCATTTTTTACTTTTTTATAATCTGAAGAACCTTTTTTTGCCACAAAGAACCTTTTGTGAAACATAAAGGTACTTCAGATGTTAAAGGTTCTTTATGTAACCAAAAGGTTCTTCTATGGCATCGAAGCTTTTGAAACAGCTTTTGTAAAGAGTGTAATAATGTTTTAATTGATACCTTCCCAAATGTGTGCAGCACTGTAAGTTTCTTTGGATAAATATTGGTCTGCCTAAATATTACGTTAGACACTACAGAGTGTAAAAAAGTATCACTGAAGCTACATCTAAAGTGTCATTGCATAAAACTCAGGCTCACTAGAATGGAGTAAATTTTTTGTAGTCTGAATAGCTAAACAGCACTGATGTAATCTGAAAAACAAGACATGGAAACTGTGAACAGGCTGGCGCTACCTATAGGCAGAGCAGGCAGTTGCCTAGGGCATCAGGCTTGGAGGTGGGGCCTCCCATAACTGTAACGTGTCTCCAACTTCGACACACATAACATCAAACTACTGCAACAGTGTTTCAAAAGCATATACGCAGAGTCTTGGGTCTTGGCTGCACGCACTTGTCCTCACATGTAGCATAAGGCTACATATCTCTTTTACAGTCTTTGGCATTGTTTGTCATCACAAGAAAATGATTTTTACTCGTTTTAAAACGCTTGCCCATTTAAACTTTCTATCGATTCCTCACTTGAAGTGCGCGCACAGACGCCAGTTCTCAAACAGCGCAAGGCTACAAGCAAGTTCTCTATCGTGTTTTATGTGCTGTGAAATACAAGGTCATGTCAAAAACACATGAAAACAGTCCGTTGTGTCTTAAATGAAAGTAAACAGTCGGTATCTCCGCTTCGCTTTAGAGCAATCTCAAATTGAAACAGACTTTTTAATAATATCATTAACTTGTTAAAATTGTAAATTTTTACAGTGTAATAAAATATTGGGGGTGCTGTGAGGGACCTCCAAAATAAATTTTGCCTAGGACCTCCAAATGTTTAGAACCGGCCCTGACTGTGAACAAAGGTGCAGAACTGTAGGAGTCTGTTGACATCAGAAGGTGCTGTTTCAGCACAACATTTCGTTAATTTGAGTTCCTGTCTGCTTAACAAGCTAACTTCATGTTTAAATATTTACCTTTGATGCAGAATGCTGAGTTGGTGCACCGTCCCTTTAATGGAACATAATGAAATTAGAGATTTTCACCGACATGAAAGAAAGGATTCTTGGTTTAGATCCCACCAGAGACAGCGGTTCAGATGGATTTACGCTGAGAAAGATAATTAAGAAATTCACACATCACTCTCAGTCTAGATGGGAAGATTGTCTCATTCTAAAAAGTGAGGGAGAGAAGAAAATCTCATAATCTGCCCTTCTGCATTCCCTGTGGAGAATCCCCTCACACACAAATATATCTTCTAGCGTGACTCATCTAGTGCTTTAATTCCAATTCAAAGCCATGTGGGTCCAGAACTCAACCCACAACAGATCTCTACTGTTCTTTAACTTTGTGGGTTTTATACTGATCAGCTTTTTCTTAGGAACAACTGGAGGTCACAGCAAGCTAAGACAAACAATCGGAGCCATTCTGAGACATCAGTTTATCCATTCTCTTCAGAATCAGCCTCGCTCAGCTGGTACACCAATTACTCAATGCTATCTTTGGGCTGGAGATACTCAGACGTCCTGCCACACCAGTGCTTGTTCTTGCTCAGACCAACTGAGGAACCAATTGTTCAGAGTCTATAACACAGAGACAGTGATGAATCATTCAACACCTCGACTAGTGTTTGGGATGCTGACCTTCTGTGAGGTCAAGCTTGCAGAGCCTGAGAACATCTGCTACATGAATCTTATTTCAGATATTATATTATTTCAAGGTATCTGTCGGCCGATGGTGTCAGCGCATGTCAGTACAAGTGTATGTGTGAGTCGGTGTGTGTTAGTGTGAACAGCAGGTGCTGTAGGAATAAAGACTGATGGATTGAATGCATTGGTTTTGAAAAGACCATCTTGAATTTCCAACCTGGTTGATGATGGAAATGTGCTGGTGGACCAGACATCCCTTGAATCGCTTTCTGGTCTTTTTCAGTCTTCTTCGGGTACAAATCTGCAAAGGTTAATGTTTTTGCTGGAGTTTCATTATAGTTTGTGGTTAATGTGTGGTATTTATGGGCGATTTATGGGCTACCAGCATGGTGCCCTTGAGCAAGCCATTTAACTCTAGATAATGCAGGGATTGGCCCTGTAAGAAAAATGGATCACAGAGTCATTTAAGAAAGTGTCTGCTTAATGAAGACCACTGTAAGGTTAAATTTAACCCCACCTTCGAGTCTCCATAAAGCATCACCTCATATCTTTTTGCATTTAAGCAGACAACTTAAAATATGTGAAGGATTACTCTTACATGTTTCCTTTTGATTCTTTGCTGCTATGCACATGCACTTAATCCCACATCACTTGGCATTATTAAAAGCTACTTACATCCCCACATTTATTTAAACGGACACTTCACCAAGCTCTGGAATCGAACTCCATCCATCATCCAGTCAGATGCTAAAGCACTCAAATGTTAAACCATGAACTTCCCCAGTAATTTGTTCTCTTTGTCTTTTTGCTTACTGTCTGCGAATTGCGAGTCGAGAGAAATTTCATTCCAATTAGCTAAATGTCACAGGGTTGTTTTGATTAATGTAGCTTGATTACTGCATGAATGTTCTGTTCAATTAGAAGATCATCAAACTGTAAACAGAATTGACATGTTTGTACATGTTAGGTTCTAGTGGTTGCAAGATGACAAGAAGGGGAAACATTTTTTTTTGTGGTGGAATTCCTCCATGTCATTATAAATCCACCAGCCCACCAACATGCAACTTTGCTGCCTACCCCAGGTCACCCCAACTGACAGTTCTGGGACATCATTGACTACCATAGTAGAAGAAAATAAAATGGTAGTCAAAGGTTCCCCAGAACTGTTTGCTTTCCTACATTCTTAAAAATATCTTCTTTTGTGTTCAACAAAACAAAAAAAATTATACAATAATTTGTCCTATTATGGTAGTCAATGGTGCCCCAGAACTGTCAGTTGCTAACATTCTTTCAAATATTTTTGTGTTCAACAGAACAATGTAATTCATGCAGGTTTGGAATAACTTGAGGGTAATTCATGACAGAATTTTGGGGTGGAATATCCCTTTAAAGTATAAATGTGTGCTTAGACAGTCAAATAAAAATAGAAACGGTGTGTGCTTTTTTATGCACTGGTGGCACATAATGGTAAACTAGTGTGAAATTACCATAATAAAGAAATAAAGATGTGGTTTGCTCAAGCATTGATGTTTTATCTTTTTACCAGTATAGGATACCATTTACACATAACAACCAAAATACCAGTAAACTCTGTGATGTTAGTGAACTCATTTGAATACATGGCTGGCTATGACTTTGTATCCAAAGATACACTTTTTTTGTGGCATACGTTTACATTCATGTAGTTAATTTTGACCCAGTAACATTATACAAGATGGTTACCAACTCAATCACTCAACTGTAAGAGAAAAAGTGTTGTCACTAGACACTAGCATCGGGCGGCTCAAAAAAATGGATACTCAGAGGTATGTGCGAAGGATGCGGGCCAGTCGGTAAGTACAGGCAAAGTCTTTTGGAGCAGGTTTCATGAAGAGATGTGGACCGAAGACATGTCAATAGATGAACAGAGAAGAGTAAAGGAGTCATCGGCCTCTGAATGTATGATCGACCCAAGGCATACATGTTATATCAGCGCATTCTGACTTAGTATATACAGTACTGATAATTTTAATGGTTGCACTTTATTTTACAGTACGTGTACCTATAGTGTACTTACAGTGTACTTACCTTAGAAAGTACTGGGTAATTTAAAGGGGATCTCTGACCAAAAATGAAAATTCTGCCATTAATTACCTTCAAGTAGTTTAATATTTGTAGGACCTCCATTTTCCCCAAAAACTCAAATTAAGGTTTGGAAGCTTTCTGACTCCTCCTTAGATCCTCCAACCTTGTTGGTTGTGGTTTGGGGGGTTTCATTTGTTGGGGCTGTGTGGGTCTGGTTTAGTCTTGTTTTGTGGTCGATGTCGGACAACAGAGGAATAAAGTTACATTATGCCATTACTATTTTTCCCTGGTTGTTCCTCTTTTGTCTGGTGTCGATCGCGGAATGGGACCAGGTTGGACCTGCACGGTTTCGGCAGCTGGGGCTTCCTGGGTCGTGGCTGGATGGGCTCTCCCTGTTCTTCGTGGACGTTTGCTCGGTGGCTTTTGGTCGGGGTCACTGAGTGCAGCTATAACACGTCAGAGGAGATCTGGCCCTCCCGGCTGAGCCTGGTTTCTCCCGAGGTTTTTTTTCTCCATTTATTCATCATTGGAGTTTGGTTTCCTCGCCACAGCAGAGCAGTGTTGGCTTGCTCACCGGGAGACTGCATTTATTTATTAGATATTATTATTAGAATGATCTTGCTTGGTCTATAAACACCATGCGCTGTGCTGTGTTTTACCTTTATGTGTTTTGTCTTTTTTTTCTTATTTGCTCCTGTAAAGCTGCTTTGGAACAATGCACATTGTGAAAAGCGCTATATAAATAAATTGAATTGAACTGAATTCAATGCACTTTTTTTACCTGGGTGTTAACACATGATCTTTTAACAGTAATTTACCATTAAAGACTCTATGGACCAGATTTACTAACAGCTTGCGACAACGCAAACGTCTGTTATGGCTATAAAAAATGACTGTTGGCATTTACTAAAGACACGCATTGAAAATTAGCGCTGAAAAGGCGTGGACAAAGCTGTTTTTGCGACTGACCTTATTGTATATGCTTAGGAGTTACCTCTTCAGACGCAAATATTTTGGGAGTAGGCTAATTAAATGAATCACCCAACACTATTAACTAATGTTTGCGCTCGTCGTTGGTATTTACGGCTTCACCTTAAACTGGGACTGTAGAATTTTTTTTAACTGACATAAAATTACACACTTAACCTTTAAAAATGTTAGCATTTGGCTAAAGCAGTACTCCAACAAAAGTGCTTGTGTGTGTTTACCCATCTCTAAATGAACAGCGTCTTGTAAATATTTCCATTGGTACACATCACAACTTTAAAAAAGATTAAAGCCATTGTTAACCGAAGAAATTATATGAATTATCTTGCATTTCCACCTGCCAGTCTTCAATTCTACATTGGAATACTTAGATTATAGGCCATCTAAAATAACAGATCAATATTAGCACATAGGGAATTGAATCATACAAATTCATGAGATGGTACTGTAGATCTCTTTTGGGACTGTTTACCACAGTGTTGAATTCTGAACTATTGCAGGATCAATACTGAGGCACTCGGGGACATGGAATACATTCTGCCTTTGTCTTTTTGCCTCTGTCTACACTTCAACAGCAAAAATATATAATGCAAGTGCATGCCTTGTTCACAATATCACTTAATGTAATACAGTGCCCTCCACTATGATTGGCACCCTTGGTAAATATAAGCAAAGAATGCTGTAAAAATTAATCAGCATTGTTTATCCTTTTCATCTTTTACTCAAAAAATTTACAATATTCCAACATTTCATTAAAGTAAAACAATTTGAAGTGGGGGGAATATAACATTATGAAAATATGTTTTTCTCTTATACACTCTGGTCACAATTATTGGCACCCTTTGAAATTCTTATGAGTAAAATATCTCCCAAGTATATTCCCATTCATATTTATATTTTTTTAGCACACCAAGGTGACTAGAAACATGATGTTGTCCAGTCATGACTTCTTGTTGCACGGAGAATAAATATTAGTAACACAAAGCCCAAACCCCCTTAATCATTTATCACAATGGATAAAACCAAAGAATATAGTTCTGATGTGCAATATAGTTCTGTTGAGCTACACAAAATACAAAATGGCTTTAAGGAAATAGTTAAAACAATAAAATATCTAATTTCCAACATCAGGGCAATGATCAAGATGTTTTAATGGACTGGAGATGTTGAAAATCTGCTTGAAACAGGATGTGTGTCTATATTGTCTCAATGCACAGTGAGGAAAATAAATTGAGTGGCCGAAGACTCTTCAAAGAGCACAGATGGAAAATTGCAGTAATCAGTTGAATTTTGGGGTCAGAAAGCATTTAATAAAAATAAAGGAAAACTGCACCTCCATCACCACAAGTTGTTTGGGACACTGTTCAAGAAACAAATCTTCTGCTCTCATGCAAAAACAAACTCCATCATATTAGTCTGCCATACTGGAACTTCAACCATACTGGGTTCTATGTTCATATGAAACGAAAAAGTTTTTTTGGCAGCAATAACACAAGAGGGACACAGGGATAAAAAATGGCCCATGTCCACAGTTAAATTTGTTGCCAGATCTTTATTGTTGTGAACCTACTTTTATTCCAGAGGTCCTGGACATCTGGGTGAAGGTAAGACCTTCTTCTGCACACTGGTTCAAAATAAACATCAAAATCAACAAAAAATGTGTCACTGAACGCAAAATCAAGATCCTGCCATAGCCATCCCAGTTCCCTGATCGGAACACTATAGAAAATGAGTAGGATGAACTGAAGATAAGAGAGCACCAACATTTGAAGGATCTTAAGAGATTCTGTATGAAGGAATGGACTAGGATGACTTGCCATATATTCTCAGACCTCGTCAGACATAAAAGTAAAGACTCAGAGCTGTTTTTCATGCAAATGGAAGTTGCAGAAAGTGTTTAATACAAGGGTGGCAATAATTGTGACCAAGGTGTATTCGAGGAAAAAAAAAGGTTTTAATGGGATATTCCCCCCACTTCAAATTGTTTTACTTTAATGAAATGTTGGAATATTGTAGATTTTTAAATAAAAGATCAAAAGGAGAAACAATGCAGATTTATTTTTACAGCCTTCTTTGCTCATATTTACCAAGGGTGGCAATAATAGTAGAGGGCACTGTAGATCTAAATATCTCAATTTAAAATCTGTTTATACCACAGTCGTCTGTGCACTTCTATGAGCCGAGAGACATCATTTGAAATATTTTTTCTTAATTGGTTATTAAAATGAAATGTTGGTACTTGAGTGTTATTGAGAGATAAGTGCTTCTAGATGTCTAGAAGATCAGACACTGCATGCTTTTTTCAGATGCTTGTATCCCTGTCATAAGAAGTCATACGTTTAGAGGAATTCTCACAGAGGTTGTATACATTTTTGTTCAAAAGTGCACTTGAACAGCAAAAGAGGCCTGCGTTTACTTACACTTATAAATAGATTTAGAGGAAATGTTGAATTTTTAATGTCTGTATGTGCTCATGAATGCCATTAATATTTAAATTTCATATTCAGTTAATTTAGTATTCATAGTCAATTAATTGAAAAATTATGTTTTTATTTTGTCCAACTGAAAACTGACCAGTACACTAATGGTCAAAAGTTTCTGAACACTTCAGTGAAATGTTTCTCATCATCTTAAAAAAACTTTTCTGAAGGTGTATGTTTAAATGTCTGAAATAGTCTTGTAGACACAAAATACATAAACATTTTAATCAACATAAAAACTAACACTTTATTTAGTTAAAAAATATATTTTTTTGGATGACAGCCAAAGAGCTTAGAATAGATGCTTCTTTAATATTTTTTTAAAAGACCTCATGATACAATGACATGAAAACAGTGACTAAGATGTTAAACTATGACACGTTTCTTTTATTACTTTTTGGTTTATTGTAAAAGGTTTTGTTGTAAAATGTTGAAAAATATGAATATGTGAGTAAATGTTCTAAAACTTTTGACCAGTAGTGTATTTGCTAACGTGACCATACATTTGTGTTTGTTCGTGTCTATGTTCACTCATGTCTGTCGTCTTGCAGTTCATGCATTTTTGTGGTTGTGCTGCAGGATCAAACGCCATCTATAAACAGATACGGTTGTACTGCTGTTATTCTTCAAGCACAGTTTTTGAAACAGTTCCTTTCTTTTGTTATTGTGTCAGCATCAACACTTTCTTTTGCAAAGATGTTTGCCAATCATAATCGTGGAATTTTCATAAAAATCTTAAAGGCACAGTAAAATAAAAACCATTTCATTAAGAAGTCCAAAGAGAGGGTATACTCTAAAAAAATGTTGGGTTATTTCAACCCATCATAGGTTAAAAAATACCAACCATTTGGTTGTAAATTTGTTTGGGTTGTCGGGTCAAATATAACCATATTCTGGGTTAATTTAACCCAACCATTGGGTTTGTCCATATTTGACCCAATGATGGGTTGGAATAAACCAACATTTTTAGTGTAGACATGGTTGCTACACAATGTTGGGTTATTTCAACTCAGTGTTCAACCCAAAAATGGACCAACCATTCAGTTGTAAATTAACCTATGCTTGGTTGTTTTAACTCATTGTTGGGTCCGTTGGATTTGTCAATTTTTGACCAAATGATGGGTTAAAATAAACCCAACACCGTTTTAGGACGTAATTTGTGATTTATTACTTTATTGACATTATAAAGTGTATATCTTCCGGGGCTTGGTTATAATAATCATAGCACTTGTAAATGAAAGAGAGAGGGAGAGAAACAAACAATATTATATTTTCCTTTATTGTTTTTCAAAAAGTACATTGTAACAACAATGTAGTGAGCAAATCTGATTTGATGCAAAATTATATAAAATCATTTGTTTTAGGTATTCCTGTATAGCTGTGCACTGTGACACTACACTATATTAATCTATGCATGTGCACGTGGTCTCTGCACCTGGGTTGCCTCAAAGGCCTTTAAATGGTCTCATATCGACAGCGCTGAAAGATATTCTTTTTCCTCTTTATCATCGACCTCACTCAAACAGACAAACTCTCCAGAGTTCCCACTGCCTACCACCAGTTCAAAGCAAAGGAGTACAGAGAGGAATGGAGAGGCCTGTTGACAGAACTCATATAGGGCCTGATAGGATGAGATCTGTGCCAGCTAATTACATACAACCAGTGACAGCAATCACTTTTAACAAAGACAAACAATAATTTACCATTTTCTCCTTTCAAATGCAACTGTCGGGCGTAATTTACATTATTAGCATGGTTATGGAATGTTACAAGCCCTGTAATCATTTGACCCTAAAAGCTTTCACAAGCATTTAAATGTTATTCTTGATGTTGACATCTGGCAGGATATTATTGACTAGAGCGTGTCTTTGTCTAATGAGGGTTGTGTGAGGGAAAGTGAAAGGGGTGCTCAATTTGAGTGATGGTTTCTGTGATAAACTCCATTTGTTTGTCAATGCCATTCCGTGGGGGATTGATGATTTCGTTTAAGATGATAAATAAGAGTGTGCCTGTGATTTTGTTCTCCTTTTAAAGAAATATGGTACAAAAAGCTGCCTTTGTCAAGTAATTATAGCTTTTTGTATCATTTAACATTTGAATGTTGGATGAACTTGTACAATATGGTATGTCTCTTATGATGGATGTTACACTGTCATCCTCCAAGTCATTCAGCATATTTTTATTTCAAGGACCGACTTTGTCCCAGATACTATTATCCACATCATGATAATCACAAATTTCTGGAATTTAATCAAGTCTTAATCAAGTCCCTGCCACAAAATATTTTTTGGGGGGGATCCAGCAATATACAATATTTATTTTATCATATGTAGCGATGCACAAAAAGTTAATTTTGGGCCATTTAGGATGCACTTGGCTGAAAACTGATCCCGAAAGTAAAAATGTCTTAAAACAAAACTTTTCATGTAGTTTGTAATAATTATAATAATATTAGACTTTATAGCACATCAAAAACACTAAAATTGAACAGAAAACATAAGTAAACATTTTAGACAATTTTACACAAATTCCATCTGATTTTGCATTATTGCAGTGTCTTTTCTAAAATAAATTGATCCGAGTGACCAGAAGTCTATTTTTACTTCTTATGGGGGGTTCTTTATGCTTTATGAGGGGTCCCGGATCCCCCCACCCCCCGCCCTCACCCCCTTAATTTGAGCACTGCTCAGGTCTATAAGAAAGTACACCACAAAATTCAAGAACAGTTTTAATCCCATTGCCATAAGACTGTTCAACACACATTAAAATGCAATAACAAAAAAACCTTACGTCAACAGCAGTAACAATTTTAACAATAAACAATTAACCTCTACAGCTGCCCATTTTATTGTTCTGCTTTATTGTCCTGTCCTGTCACTTAATGCCCAGTAATCATTATTGTTACATTTTTGTGTAATTGTGTAATTCCATACGTTCGTTGAAATTCTTTTACATTTTATATTATCTCTGGAAAATGCAGGACATAAACAGTATATTATACCATATTCGGTCTGGGAAGAACCATTCAAGTTTTCCATTGTACTTCATATGACAATAAAGGATTTTGACTTGACTTTGATGTGAATGTTTCTGAAGCACCCCGGTTTTGTACAAAACATTAAAACAGTAAAAAAAAACCTGTCATAAAGACTTGTAATGTATTTTTCATGTTTTACTGAAAATTTCACAGCAAGTCCATGTGGTTCACATGGTATTCCTGACTCATTTGTTGAGAAAAATAAAAAAAGACAGTTGATTAAGAGTTTAGAAATGTGTTTATGTCATTCACAATGCTTTCTATGGTAACAGCAACTGGGTGACAGCTACAAACAGTTTGGGGTCATAAAAGGGGCCTTTATTCAAAAGTCTGAAAAAGCCTATAGCTTACAGCACCTTTAAATAAACAAGTCACAAAACAGTTGCTGCGATAACACAGAGCTTCTCACCATGGTTTTACCAGAGTCCCTATAGACACAAATACAGACAGACAGAAAAACACAAAGAGCAAAAACACTGACATCTAGGACGATGCACAGATGGTCTACCCAACTCTAGAATTACAGAAGATGGATTGCACAAAATATGTCTAAGAAGAAGTTTCGAGAGTTTAGTAAAAAAAAACTTTGAAAGAAATCAGGGCAGAGAATGGAAACTTTTTCTCAAACTTTACCAGTGAAATAACATCTCTGCAGGAATATTTATCTTAAACTAGTACCTTTGTTTGAGATGAACTAGTTGCTGGTCCCCCCCAATCCAAAGCAGCTTGACCACCGTAGGTTAGTATGAACAATAAGTTTGTTGTTGGTCCAGAATGGGCCTTTTCTATAAGATTCAGGAATAATGTGCATAAAAGCAAAATCTTAAAAAACTAAAGTAAAAAATACACTGAAAAATGATGTGTTGACTTTGCTTAAAATATATGTGCACCATTTTTGCATCATGGTTTTTAAGTAAATTCAACTTAAGGAGATTTTAAGTCAAAATAACAAAGAATCTTTGTTGCGTTTACACGAATATATCAGTTCGCTTGACCTTCTTTACTTAAAAAATGATGTAGCACGAGTTCAATCAACTTACAGTGCTCATGCAGGCTGTACTTAAATATTTCATTCATTTACCTTAATGTTCATATAGCATAGTGAAGTATATTATTATAACAAACCGTTTTGAAATAATTGATGATAACTGATTTGATGTCAGTCATTGAATGATTCTCAACAGAAGCACACAACATACTGCATTTCTGATGTGTGTCTTCCTTATTCTGGAAAGAAATCTGATGGGTTGAACAGGTTCTATGCTTTACCAAAGCAAACACGAATCACCTGAATGGTAACTTCACAGAAAATGATTATTCAGTACAAAACAACACCAGTAATACTAAATACATCTTATTAAGATCTATATAAATGCCCCTGTTTATTATTTAAAAAAGCATGAATAATCAAATATTTCAGGCGCAAGGGCTTATGGGTATTCCTCACAGCATTTGTACTGATAGTATTAAGTTCATTGCACTGGAAATGTAGGTTTACTTAATTTTAACTGTAGTTTGCCCAACTCAAATGTTTCCATTCATTTTGAGCTTTTCTTGTAATTTATATTTTTGTGTTGCATGAACAAAGGATTTTAAGTTAAGCTAGAAATGTTATACATTTATTTATTTTTAAGTAGAAGCTAGTTAACATAATACAATATGGTTGTTGAGACAACGAATCACTTTTTAGAGTGCAAGCTGTTAAATTATAAATGTAAACAGTACCAGCTATAGGGAAAAAATTTTAACAGTGAAATTTGGGCTCTGAAGAGTTCTATATGGTGATGCTTATATGTCTCCAAAACGAAAAAGAACTTGACTCATGTTATCTGTGAGTTTGTCCTCATCTAGGAACTTCTCAACCCCCTAAAAGACATTTAAAAGAAATTCATGAAGACCGGTCCAAGACTTTTCCTTCAGATCTATTCAGGTTCTGCTCACCTACTCCAATAAAATTGCCTTTTAAGTCGGATGTCCTCCGTTCTGATCAAACATGTTTTAGATCCTCTGCGCAGGATAAAACAGGATAAAGTGTTTCATCCCTCAATTAGACTTGGTGGCACTATCTGTCAAAGAGTAACTCTCACTTTATGTAGTAAACTCCATTCGACCGATTAAAATGGTGATTCTAAAAGCAAATATGGGCTGTTTTCTTAGAAAAAATGTAATGAGGTGCCGAGGTCCAAATTGAACTGCTCTCCCCTTTCCTTGACCCTGAATACACAGCAAGAAAGTTCATGGGAGCTCAGAGCAACACGAGCACTGAGGAGAAGTACGAGTGGGGAAACCACCGAGATTGAACAAATCGTGAAGCAAAAGTAAGTGTGAGATTGTTTCACAGTTTTTAACCTGCATAGAAAGAAGGAGTGAATGCTGACTGAATGGGTCATGAGGTCTATAGGCACTATACAATGAAGGATGGGCTTAAGGCAGAGCTTCACTCCAACTTAGTATGGGAAGGGTATATTGTACCACAGCGTGAGGTTAAAGGGCATTTCCTTGTTTCTCCGACTGATTTATCTGAGGAATCTGTGAGAGATTCTTACCAACCTGAAGCAGTTTATGATGTTCATGCAATGATGTTAAAATGCAATTTAGAGTTCAATAGTTTCTTGGCAATGGATTTTCAAACATTTTTTGTATAATTTATTCTGTATATTAATTATTCATTTTATGACAAAAGGAAAAACAGTCTTCTATCAATTATTCATTCTGAGTTATTGAAATCATAGTTATGTTGCTGTACTGTACCAAGCAGCTGGCTGCTGTTTATATCAGTGTCTTATTTCTTCAGTGACCTCCAATAAGCTACTGTGGGTACATTTTATATATTTGTACCCACAGTAGAAATATATGGAATATAGTTGAGTATATGCAATATAAACAATGCACTAACGTGTCAGTGCTTAACAGCATATGTTCTTATTCAACATCTGTGTTGAAGACACTGAAAACAAAAACAGTTCTGCTTTAATAAATTTTCACACATTTTGGTTTTCACACTTGCCGTGTGATTCAATTTACCATCCAACTGTCCAAATAAATATTTTGTAACAATTTTTCTTACATAAAGTGTTTATTGTCCAAATATAGAAAAACTGAGATTGCTTCAGATAATGAATATTATTTTCCTTTATAATTTATTTTAATTTAATTGTTAACTTTTTACTTGTTAGAGTTTACTTGTTTACTTACTCTACTACACATCTGGTTCACTCAGTATTTGCATTTACCCAACCATACATTTTATCTGAATATATATGCGTTGAGTGTGTTATACCTTGCGCAATGTAAATCTGTGAAAGTCACTTCTCTAAAATCCTTGAAATCCTTAAAGTGAGTAACAGAGCACACAGAGTCAATCAGAAAAAGATTTTAAGCCTGTTTCTCTCCTTCTGCTCTCAGCAAGCAGTCTGTACATGGGAGAGCTCATACAGTCAGAGAGAAATAGAGAGAGAGACTTTCAAAACTGCTTAAGGACAAAAGTATAGAATTACAGTAAGAAGCTTTAAAGAAAAGTTAGAAAGCGTAGGTTTCAAAGAATCACACCGTTACAGAATAGATTGATCTGACAGTGAAAATAAAGTTGTAAAAGTTGTAATAGCAAAGTTGCAGTATTCTAGGATGAATGGTCAGTGAATAGAAATAAAAATAAATCAAGTTAATGTAGCCCAGACGTATCTCAGAGGAACAAAGATTAGTGTTTCACATTGTCATTTTCATTTGCCAAAATATTCTTGTCTTTCTCTGCATGTAAACACAGAGTTGCGCTTCCGCGTTGTGAGTCAGAGCGCCGGCATCCAATAGGAGCAAGCCCCATGCGGCGTTCGGTGCACAAACCTGTCTAAGTGCTCTCGTCCAAGAAGAAGACGAAGAAGAAGTGCTCTCGTGAACACGCACCATACATTGACAAGACAGAGGAGAATATATCGATTAAAGTGGGTATTTTGGTTTGTTTTTCGCACATAAAGCATTCTCGTCACTTCAAAAAAATTCAACTGAGCCACTATGCGCAGATGGACCAATTTAACGATGTCTTTAGTACTTTTCTGGACCTTGGCAAAAACTGACACCATGGTTTCAATGAGGAGGCCTGGAAATCTCTCGGATGTCACCTAAATATCTTTATTTGTGCTCCGAAGACGCCGGAAGTTCTCTAAACATGTTTAACGTCATGTGGTTGAGTAAAAAATCACACAAAGTTGATTTTTGGGTGAACTTCCACTTTAATGCCAATTCATGTCTCAATGAGCAAAGTCAATGGAAAGTTATATTTGAAATACAATTATGACAAAAATCGAATTGACAAAAATCGAATTTTCAATTTCAGTAAATATTTGTGTGCCTCTAAAGACTATAGAGGCAAAAGACAAAATAAATATTCCCTTATTCCACATATTTATAGGCACTCTTAGAACAAGGCTTAAAGGGGTCATATGGCGCGAACACGTGTTTTTATGTGTCATTGTTATAAGTTGCCCATGCATGTATTAGACACGTAAAATTGCAAAAATTAAAGTGTCGGAAGAAAAGATGCATTCTATCTAAAAGCGAATGCTCACCCAGACCTGCCTGAAACACCTCGTGTAACCACACTCCCACAAATCTACGTCAGTTTGTGGTATGAGTTGACTAAGACCGCCCAAATGTATACACAAGTAAGGTGGGCGTACCTGTCAGTTCAATTGCTTTGGAACCTGATGTTCCAAATATGGTAAGAGGCGTTACATTTCCGTCATGATTGCAGTATTCGACCAATCATTACGTACTGGTTAAGTGGCCAATCATAGCACACCTCGCTTTTCAGAGCGATGAGCTTTGTAAAAAATCAGCACGTTTCAGAGAGGCGGTGCAAAGAGGAGATACAAACATGCACGGTATGTGGAAATACAGCGTGTTTGAACCTTAAATCATGTATACACATTGCATTACATCTAAAACAAACGATAATATTTGTTTTAGCAGTGTCATTTGACCCCTTTAACAGAAAAAAAAGAGTTAATAGTTGTACTCAAGGAGCAGAGATGGTCTTCAAACCAGACTTTTGGATTTTTATAAAAGTTCAGGCCAGTGTCAGGCAAGATCCTATCCTCCATGGACCCCAAAAGGAAGATATTTATGATGCCTGAGAAACGGGTATTTTTATACCGCAAAATGGTATATTGGGTTTAATTTATATTAAGCTCTTATTATTAAATGCATACTGATGCTAGACCGTGCTTTTATTAGAGATATAAAATGCCTGTGTCACATACCAATATCATGTCACATACCAATATCACCTTTGTGCCATATTGTTTCTGGTGGATGTCACTTAATGCGATTTATATTCATGACCCAAGCCGTGCTTAGCACATTTTGTGTGCCGAGACACTGACAGGAAGTAAACTTCTTAAGCAGAGCTTTAAATACTGAAAAAAAAACATTTTCATGTTTGTCAAAACATTTTAAGCCTAATTATTATGCTTTTTTAGGTTGTAAGATTGACTGATTTGTTGTTTTCAGGCTTTAAATGGCATCTCATTTGACTGTATCCATGGCAACTAGGCATTAAAAACTGTGTCATGCTCGTGAGGCTGATGAGATTAATAATGTTATTTTCCGATCGTTCCTCTGTCTGCAGGTGCACGTGAATGATGGAGGCAAGCACAGCAGGAAGTGATGCAATTCAAATTGGAGTCAATAATAATGACCTCAGCGCTCGGTTCCGCTGTATGAAACAAAACCACTGGGATCTAGCATGTACCCCCTGCCCTGTGAAAGTCAGTCGGGGAGTGTCACTCTTCACTCACAGGAAGCTAAATGTCAATCGCCCAAAGCACAAATCTGTACTCGAGAGGTTAGCAGCCTATTAATCCAAAGCGACCGTGTTTGCGCAAGAGAAAGCCTAGATGGCGTAATCCAAGGAGATTGTCAGTAAGGAGACCTGAACAACATCACATCACATCACAGTAAGAGCTCATTTAAATTGGTCTCGCTGTAGAGACAGACGCCTTAAGCGATGTTTGCGTCGGATTTATGACGAGCTCCACCTGTTCCCTCCCTCTTGCGAACATGGCACTGACATTTTGTGATATTTCAGCCAAATGTCACGAGACAGACTCTGATGAACAAGCGTACGCAATGTCCCGCAGAAAGAGATACGTGGGTGGCGGTGCTCAAACGAAAGTTCACGTTTGATTCATTGCGCTTGGGCGCCAATACATGACACCGAGGGCCGTAGGAGATAGGCGGTTATGGTTGGAGAGCAGAGAAAATCTGGCTAATAAGGTCACGCTGTTTGATGCTAGTTGATTCTCACGACCCTGTGTCAAGGATGGGGATCGCCCCAAATGCGAGAAGATTGCCGTTTTGAGAAACTAAAACCGAAGTGATCACAGCTGTCAAATGCTGATCACAAAGAGGGTGTCCTTATTGAACTGTTGATTTAATGTGAACAAAACCGGGGGGCGTTCGCTGAGAATGAAGCGTGTGAATCCCTCATGGGTCTTCGTGGTAGTGGAGGATGCAGACTACTCCAAATTTAAATGTTTTACAAGAATAGTACAGCTTTACTCCATGTAGTACGGCGATCATATCAATGTTGCTGTAATCGCTTGAAAATATTGACAAACATTAAACATATAAAAATCTGTTTTTACAACTGCTTCAACACAATTGCACCAGAATTTTGTGGTAAAAAAATAATGATATAATAATATAAATATTTAAAAGGAGACATGTTTGCTCTAAAAATGACTTAATTTTAATGAGATTTTTATGTAGATGCTTCGCGAACATGACAGTTTTGTGCTGAAATGCTGCCAGCAAAATCAGTGCAACTCTTTAGTAAAATGCACATACATTGTCACAGAGCATCACGTAAAAAAATAAGATCATTCTCTTCTGTCTTCTCAAAAATGCCTTTAAAACTTGAAAGGTAGCGTCTTGAAAAGAATGCCTCTTCACATCTATTCTTATTCATTTGTACGATGTCTTCTTCATAAAGCAATCCAATTACAGAGCGTTTGATGAATTTAATGACAGTTAATTTGTCAGGCCTGTCCTCAACGGCCTGAGTATGAGCGATGGTCATTAAAAGTCTTTCAAGTGTGTTAAAAGGCAGTCTGGAGGATGCTCATTTTGATCCACCAGAGAAAGGGGAATGGATCCCATGGCGGGCAGATAAGTCTTAGTTGAGTTAACTTTCTGGTTTGGATTAGTGAAAAGGTGTAATTAAAAGTACATTCAGCAGTTGCTTTCATTCTCCTGGGGCAGTGATTATATGTCAAGGTTTTTTTCAGATGTAAGGCAAGAATTATGCTTGGAATGTTGCATATACCACAAACTACCAAAAAAAATTCTGAAGTTACGTATTTATAGGTACGTGTTTAAGTAAAATTGTCATTTTTGTTTCATTCTGTGAACTAGTGAGAACTAGTGAGAACTTTTTTAATTGCATCCAATTGCATAAAATTGAAACGGGTCAAAGTGGTCAAAATAATAACAAAGATGCAATGTTTGCAGATCTTAAATACTGCAAGGAAAGTTCATTTTCATGTTTAAACAACAGCGATGTTTTTGTGATCAGTTAAAAAATGTGTATACAGTATATTCTATATATGTTTCATGTATCTTTGCATTCTCTTTTCAGTCTTGGATGACTTTGTCACTCCTGAGGTTTCATTTTGTTGAAATTCAACAGATACGGGACTGGAATGGTCACAATAATGCTGATTAAAAGCAAAACTGGAGTATGAAGTAAGTTCTGTTTTCAAAGCAAGCAGAAAGCAGCTTTTTCCAGATGCAAATGAGTGTTATGTGGCTATTTTTAAATATACATTAGTGAGGCAAAGAGGTTCACAGTTTACTGAGCTGAGGTGATAGCCAAACGATACTCTACACCGTCCACTATCTCTAAATATTACTGAAATATGTGTCATGAATTATAGCAAGAAAAATGTCTCTGAAAAAATAAAATCTAAAAAGTTACATATTTAAAATAAAATTGCCTTAAACAGCTTTGAGACCTGTAAAAACTCTATAATGTCTGTGGTTCTGTCTCAGCGTGGGATGAAGATGATGGCGGTGCTTACTGCGATGGCATTATCCAAGCTTTATCTACATCCACTCTGAAATCAGATGCACACACTCTTCTGAATGTCACATGTATCATCTCAAAGCAGGAGGACGCTGTCATACCATATGTTTTAACATGCATGAAAAGATGACAGCCAGTTGTCTCGCACGTCACAATATAATAGAGGAAGCAACAGAAAAAGATTAGTGACTTCAAATGCCACCACAACATAAATGAACGCTTTGCACCACTTGCTTATTGTTATCCTTCCTGCGAAAAACACATATTTGAATACAGCAACCTCAGTTCCATTAACATATTTTTTATTTATACCTAAATTTTTGTTTACCTAAATTCAATGTTCTGGGTATAGAAGGTTTCATCGGACGCACACCTGGCCTGAAGTTAAACTTCCGGTCTGTGTTTTTTGATAGGTCTGGCTAGTGTCTAATAATATAACTATTTATATTTTATTTTATTCAAACAAATTTATATTTTATTCTATAATAACTGTATTAAATAAACAATTTTATTGGATATTAATATGTAAGTGATGTCCACAGCTAGCCATGCGTTAAAGGGTTTTAATGCACGACGTGGAGGCCAAAAACCACCCGACGCAAAGCGGAGGGTTGTTGCCTCTGTGAAGTGCATTAAAATCGTTTAACGCACGTGAAAATTACAGTGATTTTATCAGTTAAATTTCAAATATAATCAAACTTACTGGAGCTACCTGTGCGTTAAAGGGTTTTAATGCACACCTTCCAGCCAATCAGAATCGAGTATTCAAAAAGACCATGGTATTATATTAAATAAACAATTTGTTAAAATTGGTTGTGTAAGTTTGTCGCATTGAAGTTTAGCCAAGTAACGGTTCTTCTATTGGTAACCAAAATAATACTGGCTAGATATAATTTTAACTTGCTAGCTAATGTAATTTACTTGTTATTTCTTTTGCTTGTTTTTAGAAATAATCAGGTTATAATGCAGGTTTTTTTGCAGATGTGTAGGCTACCGGAAGTTAAGTTTAGGCCACAAAAGCGTGCAACGTTATTAACCATATTAGAAATTTTAGAAAACGTCTGGATAAAATCCTATTATCATTTATTCACCCTGATTTGGTTCAGAATCTGTAGTTATGACTCTTGTTTGTGAAACACAAATGACTAAATTTTGATAAATATCTCAGTGGTTTTGTGTCCATATAATGGAAGTCAACATTCTTCAAAATATCTTTTTTGTGTGTTTTTTTTGCAGAAGAAAGAAATGAGTAAATGATGACAGAATTTTCATTTTTGGGTGAACTATCCCTTTAATGACAGTGATTTGTGTCTGCTTTGGTCCTTTTGAATTGTTAGCATAGCGACATGACGACAAACGTTGAACATCAGCAGTGTGCAGTCTCCAATGTGGTTCTTGTGAGGTTCTGTCTCTCTACCGATGCTATTTATGTAGACAGCATGTATAGGCAGCAGACAGTGAGTCAGCACAATAGATTGTGAGATGGGGTGTGAAATATTTTCGGTCTTGTATTTCAAATAGTCACCAGTTTACAGAGCAGACGGACTCTGGTACTTATTTGTAGATAACATTATAAGTGGTTTGACTGACCCTGGGATAGATAGATGCCTATTTGGAAAACTTCATTGTTCTCCTGCAGCTATCATATAAAGAGATCTATTGTCCCTGTGTACTGCACTAGACACATCCTTGATGGATTCCGGCAAATATTTCCGTGTTGACATGGAGCCGAGTAAACAGTGTGTGTAGACTCCCCTAGCAAAATCCACCAGATGTCTACCACCTCCTGAAAAATTATTCTCTTTATGCAAACAACACATGAATGTGATTTGAAATGCAGCAGTTAAAAATCTTAATGAAGAGACTCAAGTATGATATCGAAGCCCTCCGAGAATTTATAAACATGCTGACAGTTTTGCACTCCCTACGTGCTATTAGTCACTGGCAGCAAAGATAAGATTTTATTTTTTTATTTATTAGCACAATTTTTTCTTAGTTTTCTAATAGAAAAGTTACACTCAAAACAGTCGTTCGGTTAAATTAACGTACAACCCAATATATTATAATAATGTATAACCAACAGTAATTTGGTGTAAAACTGTCATGAACGTGGGTGGTGAGGACACGGAGACAATGACAGAGGACCCAAGTGCAGACAGCGGGTAAGGGGTTAACAAGACATTTAATAAAATATAAATACAAAACAAAGACCCACGTGGGGGTAACAAAACAAAACACAAGGGTATAAAACATGACACCAAGGACTAACTACACCTAACCAGACTAAGACAACACTTGAATTAAATACAAAATAACTAAACTACACTGACAAGACAGGAACTCACCACATATGTGACACACACGACAGTACAATGAACCAGCACGAGACAGAAGACACAAGGGCATTATAAAGGGGATAAATCAAGAGGGGACAGGTACAGGACATGAACTAATTAACAAACAATAACGAGGAGACGAAAGGGCGGGAAAAAAGACGCCACACCGGAGAGTGGAAGACCAACAGGGACAAAACGTCACTCTCCACATAAAACAAGAGGTTCTATCATGGTTCTGCCACTAGGTCAAGAGAAGCAAGACAAGGTGGGGCAGAACCATGACAGAAGTCCCTCCTTAAGGAGCAGCATCCTGATGCTCCTCAAGGAACAAACAAGACTAGACAGACTGGACAAAAAAACATTATACAAAACACGACCAAAAACGTGATAAATAGGAAAAAAAAGTCCAAACAAAGACATGGTGCCGGCACGAAGGCCGGCTGGACAACACATGAGCGCCGGCTGGATGGCAGGCTGGACAGTACATGGGCCGGCTGGAGGCCGGCTGACGTACATCCGGCTGGACAGGACATGGCGCCGGCTGGATGGCCGGCTGGACAGGACATGGCGCCGGCTGGATGGCCGGCTGGACAGGACATGGCGCCGGCTGGATGGCCGGCTGGACAGACATGGCGCCGGCTGGATGGCCGGCTGGGAGAACCAGCTATCACCGGCTGGGCAGGCCTGGATGTCGACATGACAGGACAGGATGTCGGCGGCTGGGCAGGCTCTCTGGCAGCTGGGCAGCATCTCCGACGGCTGGGCAGCGCTCTCTGGCAGCTGGGCAGCAAACAAGGACAAAACACACAAACAGTCGACTCGACAGGCCTGGGCACCAGCTGGGAGGCCGGCAGGGATCTTCAGCGGGAACAGGACACCGGCGGCCTCAACCCTGGAGGGGAATCCGACGACCTCAACCCTGGAAGGGAGCCCGGGGTCTCGATCCTGGACGGGTTCCGGCAGTCTCGACCCCGGAAGGGAGTCCGGCGGTCCCGACTCTGGAATGGAGCCCAGCGGCCTCTACCCTCCAAGGGAGTCCGGCGGATTCAACCCTGGAAGGGAGTCCGGCGGCATCGACCCCTCCCGCTGAGATCCCTCTGTCTGCTGGGTCCGACGTTGGCTGTTCATTCTGTCATGAACGTGGGTGGTGAGGACACGGAGACAATGACAGAGGACCCAAGTGCAGACAGCGGGTAAGGGGTTAACAAGACATTTAATAAAATATAAATACAAAACAAAGACCCACGTGGGGGTAACAAAACAAAACACAAGGGTATAAAACATGACACCAAGGACTAACTACACCTAACCAGACTAAGACAACACTTGAATTAAATACAAAATAACTAAACTACACTGACAAGACAGGAACTCACCACATATGTGACACACACGACAGTACAATGAACCAGCACGAGACAGAAGACACAAGGGCATTATAAAGGGGATAAATCAAGAGGGGACAGGTACAGGACATGAACTAATTAACAAACAATAACGAGGAGACGAAAGGGCGGGAAAAAAGACGCCACACCGGAGAGTGGAAGACCAACAGGGACAAAACGTCACTCTCCACATAAAACAAGAGGTTCTATCATGGTTCTGCCACTAGGTCAAGAGAAGCAAGACAAGGTGGGGCAGAACCATGACATAAAACCTTCACTACAAATCCATTAATATAATCATTATTGATGTCATAGATTTGAATTTGCTTATCTGTATTTCTGTTTAATCCATATTTTATTTTTTAATTAGTTCAATTATTATTGGCAACATAATTTTTTTTTTTTAATATTGGCAACCCCCCTGAAGGGCTTCCGCTCCGCAGACCCCTGTGTCTGATCAAGGGAAGCAGTTTTCAAACCAATCGAAATTAATTTTAAACATGCAAATCTATGCTGTACTAAATGTCATAAATTACCTATAGCCCTACCCCAATAGTAACATTCTCCATCATCCACAACACCACATGCTGTATGTAAACGAATATATTTTATAAGATATTTCATACCCACATTTCTTGTGGCAGGAATCTCCCTGGAATCCCATGAATAACTATGAGGCCATTAACGCATTTTAAAGTTGCTGCTTTGCACGCATACCCTCTTGTCATTACTATATAAATTAGTCTGGCCCTAGTTGGTAAACAGAAACCCGGTAAGGAGAGGTGAAGAACAGGGTGGAATGAAATCCAGTAGTTACGGAGCTGTGCGCTAACCACATTTACCTCGCCTGGATTTATCTGGTGCATTTATAATCCCAGACTGCAGAAAAATCACGCAAGTCAACACTGCGTTCAGAGGTTTTTGGGAGAAATGACTGCGTACAGCAGTAGCAGTTGTAACGGACACTAAGGCTAATGACGGTTTGCGCGGGTCGATAGCGCATTGATAAAAAAACGAAACAATGATTATTCATATGGTGAATGAATGTTTTAGTTTCGCAGGCCGGCGAGTTTAATGCGGCTTTAACCTATATTTTCGGCTGACTGAACAGGGCCTGGAAGTTCTTTTAAGAGGGGTGAGAGATTTTAATTAGATCTTCAGGAGCCGAGCCGATAACAAGCTGATGGATGATAACGAGACCTGCGGTCTTATCTAACTTTGGTTTCAGATGTGTTTTGTGCTCAATATGATACACGGCACACACCTAGCATCACCTGCGGCATCAGTCTGACATTTCACATCGATATGAGATACTTCCGGTGTTAAACATGAAATGGATTGGGTTTGGGGAGGATGGCTGATGAACACGAAAACTTCTCCGTGATTGTCGGCTGTCGTTTTATCGGCACCTCGGAGGATGTGAAGCGTTAAAGTGAAGAACCGGCTTTGTACTTGTGAAATGGATTTTTGGATTCCTCTTGAAGTGTGAGGGTATTTGTGCGAGAGTGTCGAAGTTTGATATGCATGTGATATGCAATCATTTTTTCTGCAAGAAATAAATTTCGTTTCGTTGCTGTCAATCAAAAAAATGGTTAATTTTGCGAGCCAAAGCGATACCCTGAGGTTCCAGAATGTTGGAACCAAATTTGAGTGTGAGACTCAAATGTTATAAATAAAATAACATTTTCCTCACATAAAAATGTGTCATTTGTTTTGTGTGGGGTATAAACTTATAGTGACCCTCACATGCGTTGTTCAATGCAATATAAACTAAATGTATTATTTCACATTAACATTTTACCACCAGAGTGAACATGTTATTCTACGTTCCAGTCAGAAAGGTGACTTTTCCTGCTGCTTTGACCCTCTAAATGCAATATTCCCTGCCCTGCTGTGCTGCCTTCGTTCTCCTAAGCATTACTGACCCACTGAGGTCACACTGATGAACCATCTGGGGCTGTGTCACATCCACACACACACAAATACTCAAGAGGCATTAAGGAGAAATACCCATGCCATTGACTCCTTCAGTCACCCGTGCTCTGCTCATCTCGGTACAGCCGAGCTCCTGTTCTCTAGTATTTCTTATTCGGGAGCAAAGGGAGCTATTAGTTTGGGATGCAGACTCAACTCAAGCTTACAGACCGTGAACAGTACGTTTTTCACATAAGTACCTGGCTTTTTCTCACTCTTCTATAGTGGCTGCTGAGATATTGTTAGTTCAGGTTCTCAAATATGATTGGATGAGAGGCGTTTTCAAGGGCTGTTGTATTTCACAGAGACATTATATCACATGTTTGCAATGCCATCTATAGAATATGTTATTATTTTTTATTACATGGCTCATTGGAATGCTTGATTCTGATTGGCCAGTCGCGACATTTGCAGGTTCATTATTTCCAGATAACAACCTCTCAAAACTGATAACACACGGTAACCCGGATGCAGCAAATCATTTTGACAGTTTTTTTAACAAATTAAATATAAATATGTCTTTTAAATATGCCTAAAAATGAGCTTATAAAATATTTCATATTCACATTTCTTGTCTATTTTTTTCTCATGTGGCAAGTAGCCGTGTAGTAAGCGGGATAATGTACAAGCAGTCGGCTGTTATCGCGAAACAAACCCCTTCAGTGGGATACAAGTCCCTCCGCTTCGTGTCGGGTCCTGATCACACTGTCGGGGCTTATTTCTGTGATAACAACCGGCTGCCTGTACATTATCCCTTACATATATTATTCATTGTATTAGTAAGTTCATTTTATTTACCATGAAAGAAGCATGACAATTATAAGTTTACTGGTAAATAAGACATGTGTGGGTATACGCCTCTTTTTTTGCCGTTTTGATTCAGTTCAGTTCAAAATCCAACTAATGAAAGAAATGGTAACCAGTACTTAAATTCTAAAATTGGCGTTAAGTAAGAGAAAAGAGTAAGTTGGCCTTTGAAAAATTTTACGTGACAAATATATTTAGCACATGTACATACAGAACATGTGCGCACACCCTATTGTATAACCCCAGAGTGACACATACTACTACACCAGAGATGAGTCATGATGCAGAGGAAGAACAAATGAAAGGTATTATTCTGTGTACCTGTATCAAACAGTAAAAATAACTATGAATTGGAAAGCTCCGCATTTTAAGGGTACCCACATAGAGAAATATGGCGTTTTTTGAGATGAGCGTGTAGTCATTCATGTACAGTACGGTTGTAGTATCCGCTAGAGTTCATCCAAAAACGTTTGCTTAAAGATGACAAAGTTTTAGGTTATCAAAAGCATCAAAGACCAAAATAATGTATGACTAGAAACACTTCAATGCTTTTATCTCTAAATTTATTTCACAGCGCTCTGGAATACTTGATTTTGATTGGCCAATCGTGATATTCCATGGTCTGATATTTCCAGATAACAACCGCTCAAAACTTATAACACATGGTTACCCGGATGCTGATAATCATTTTGACAGGCACAGTTTAATATTATGCAAAAATGAAATATAAATATGTCTTTTAATCACATATATGACATTATATTTACAAATGATTCAACAAAAGTGCGTGTTTGTGGCATTTGAACTTTGTGTCTTTCCTGTCTTACCTTAAAACCGATTATCTGTTGAACTTCTTTTGTGCATATTGTTTTGTTTTTCTATTTTTAGACTGTATATACGTAGGCCTATTCGTTTGACTTCTTTTTATATCTTATATGTGACTGCACTATAAGGACTGCTCCAATTTCACTTTGTATAGTGACAGTAAAGAATCTTCATTAAAAGAGATACCGCACTAATGCCAAGAACGTGTATAGAAAATAAAAGTGTTGGTTAGATAAACTATGATTAGATAAACTAGTGAGGTCTGATATCTGTGACATGACTGATAAGCATGTGCCTTTTGTAGTTCAGAGAGAAAAAAACACAGCACAACGAATCACAACCTATTATAATATAGCAGTCACGTCATTACACGTATTAGGTGTTCGAGGATTTACGGTGTTGACTAAATTCCTTTTTAAATATAATCTTGTCTTAATCCTCGCTGAAGCCTAGTTTGTATTTCGTGCCCGCTGGTATGTTGTTTTCAAAGCTTTGACTTATATAGCTACTGAAATGATAATCCTTACTGTCAGAACGCTGGCTCTCTTTCATTCTGTCGAGAGCTCTCTGGAAGCCTTCAATGATAACCGACAGGTCTGGCTGTTCTTTACCCCACTGAAGAAGCATCTCTCCAGCCCGCTTTACACACACACACCGATCCCCCTGAAACAAACCTCTGCTCGGGGGTATTAATCAAATGCCCCCTCCCTCAGAGAGCAACACAAAGTCACCCAAACACTGATTCTTTCCGTGTGGGAGTTCATTCTAGAGCTGCTGTTTCTGCCTGTAAGAGCGTTAAAGTTATGAATAATAGGCCTGAAGAATATAATGCTAATTTATGCAAATAACAGGTGAGGTGTTTGGTCTCCTTGCATAATCCAATAGGCTATGCTATGGAATGCAGTGGGAATTTTGCCACTGATTCATTTTCATCATGTTGCACTAAAAACGCCATCTTTTAAAATATCTGAACTTTTTATTAAAGGTGCTCTTTGAAATGTATTACAGTTAAATGTATAACAGGTTTCTTTTAAGGGCCAGATCATCGAATCAAAATTGAAGAGAGACGAGCATTTTACAACATAATACACTTTACATGCAGACAGATTGTTTGCATAAATTGAATTGATTGGATAAGTAGTTGCATGAAAATGATGTAGATTCAATGTTTGGTGCTGATTCAAGAAGGCTTTATGTTGAACTCCAAAACGTTTGTTAATAGCGAACCCAGTGGCCATTAGGTGAACTGCAGTCAGCAACATGATACACCGACATCACCTCAACAGCAGTGTTGGGTGTAACTAGTTACTAAGTAATTAGTTACTGTAATTTAATTACTTTCCCTTTGAAAAAGTTAAGTAAGGGATTACTCTTATTTTTTCTGTAATTTAATTACAGTTACTTCTGATGTAATTAAAGTAAATACTTTGTGGAATATGTGTGTGTGCAGAAGAGGAATTTACATCAAAATTCAACGTCTAACTTCAAAATCCGTGCTTTAATGTATAATTCTCACATTTGTAATTAATAATAATACTTTATGTAGTTTTATATTATTTATTTGAATGAATTAAAAGAGTCGTTTCATGTCTATCCTTGAATCACTTAACTCATCAAGGTTGATGTAGGATATAGAAAGTAATTAGTAATAATTAATTAAATACTTTTTGAAGAGAGTAACTTGTACAGTAATCTAATTACATTATCGAATGTGTAATTAGTAACTAGTAATTAATTACTTTTTCAGAGTAATTTACCCAACACTGCTCAACAGATAAGCACATTCTTGGCAAAACCATCACAAGTCCTTCACATAACATCAGTCTACAGGCTTTCATAGACAACCTGGAAAGCCAGGGAAGGTCACATTTTTAAGTTTTGTTGCAAGATGTACAAACTTAGACATGAACATTCTTACGTACACACTCTTTAAAGTTTAAACCATGTTCAATGTAGTTTATAGTTCATTATAATTCATTATAGTTTGGATATGAAAAGCAGATTGCTAATGCTGCAGTTCTTACATTTCTGGACGGATTTCATCAAAATCATTGTGTAAACTGATTAGCAGGAGAAATCTTTGCCTGCAGGCTAATTGACGTAAACCACGCAAACAATGCATGTTAATTTCTGCAACAACACGCTTAAGTATATTTTCTGAGCAGTTAAAAAGAATAAAATCAAGCAATTATACAACAATATACAATTTAAACCCAATTACTGTAATATTTGTCCTGATAATGGACTGTTGAGCAAAGCTAATGTAGGCTAATTTCATTTGTCATTGTAAAAAATAAATGCTGGACAATCAGTAGACGTCAGATTGAGATAGCTGGACGGAGTCTAAGAGCCTAGACACAGAGATAAGGGTGAATTGGTCTTTTGTTTAATTCATAACCAGACATACCGGCACCCTTGTACCAAAAGAGCAGCAACTTCAGGTTGTGCATGTTTATTAGGCTATGAGGTGATTATGGGCTGTTTGTAAAGCTCTTTTATGTCTGGCTGTTGGATCTTTGTATCCTAAAAATCGAGTGGAACGATAATGTGATAAGAAGAAACAGCAGTTAATAAACACAAAGTTTATTGTCAGTGATATTCAGTAACCATTTACTTACCCTCAGGTTGTTCCAAACCTGCAAACGTTCTTTGTTCTGCTGAACACAAAGGAAGATATTTGGAAGAATGTCAGTAACCAAAAAGATCTCATCCCCATTGACTCCCATAGTATTTTCCTACCGACATTGTAGTACAATATGAGGGTGAGTAAATAATGACAGAATTTCCATTTTTAGGGGAACTATCCCTTTAAATAATGTCCAAGATCTTATTTGTTTATATCTTGAAAATAGTTATTGTATAAAACGTATTTCACAAGCACTGAGGTTTTACACTTTTATGATTCTTTCAGCTGTGACTAATGAGTTCACCAGCATGCATTATAAGATTTTATTTCAGTTAGAAGAATGAGAGACCTTCCCTTCCATCAACATCTTTGTTTTTATATTTATGAATGTACTGTATGACTGCACTTGCTTGATCTGCACCCAAACGTTTGGCACACACTTTTCTGTCTGTATGTTATCTTTTAATTGCTTTTATTTTCTCAGACTGAAAAACAGGAAGAGAAAGACGATGCACACACTCACTTAAGAAAAAAAGCTTTGGTTCTTCATGTAAGACAAGTATGGTGTTCATCCTTGTTTTTTTATTTTCTTCATTATTTCCTGCTTTCAGGGATGTGGAATTCATGGAACAGATTGCTTTTTTTTACTGAAGAAGGCCTTTTATTTCTTTATGCTGTGATGTTTGTTTTAAGAGCTTGACAGATTTAATAATATGAAAAAGCGTCAGAACTTTGAAGACAGTACATTTTATGTTTTAAATCTCTTTTTTTGAAAGTGCATGTGAGTGCTAATTTCCACTCTAAAGCTGCTTTTGAACTAGTGTTCTTAAAAACATGGACGTAACCGTGTGGGTGGACAGTATTAATGAGGGAGAACCATGAGAGGAGTTAACACACATTGATTTGGCTCATTAAGACCTGTTTGAAACAGCAGCCTCACATCTTGCACTCCTCCGCTGAATTTTAACTTTGCCGCATACTGTAAGCTGGGTAATAGTCCGCAACGAGGTCCGCAAAAGTTCATTGCCGACCCCAAAGGGAGCTCTTTTGAGGACCCATAATGTGTTACAGATGCACACAAAAGAAGGCTATTCTGTGTATAAATTAGAATTAGTATGTCCCGAATAATAGAATGTTAAAATGAGCATTCTCAAAGTACCCAGATGGTTTACTGTTTCTGGTGAAAATTCAATGATATACAACTCACCACAATAGGCAGAGTTTAGTGACTCTACACTGCATTAATAAAATTTAATAAGTGATGCATCACTGAATTATTAAATATAAGTATGTAGTAAGTATTACATAAGAAATAATGAATTAATAAAAACTTGGACAACAATAGAAATAAGCTCATCCTAATAACACAGCAATAGAGAATGTGAAGCTGATGTCACGCCCTATGTTGCATGTTGCAGTGGCGACGCCATCTTGGGAGGATCATACTCCGCTGCTATTATTGTTTTGATATATGGAGAAATCGAAGGTGAAAGAACCAGGGGCTTTTCCTGAACGACTCTGCGTAATGCTTTTGCAGTTTTTAACACAGCAAGACCGACCTACCATAATTATATTTCCTAATCACACAAGAAAAACAAAACACTGCATTGAACACACTAGCAGCCATCCTCCCAAGATGGCGCAACATTCAACGCGGCGTGACATCGATTCAAGCTCTAGCGGGGGTCGGCAACAGGCGGCCCGCGGGCCAAAACTGGCCCGCCAGCAATAATATCTGGCCCGCGCCAGCAGAGCATGTGAGCAAAGCGGAGCGAGAGCGTAGCGGGGAGCAGAGCGTTAATATTTCTCATGGAGCGGAGAGCGTCTTTCTGAAAATTCTGCACTGCTCCCTCAGTCTCAGAGTCTCTCGCTCAGCCCTCTTGGTGATTTACTTCTGGATTATTGTCTCATCGTGTACACCTCATGAGCCTGAAGCCTGAATAATAGCACAACGGAAATGGCATGAGCGTCAACTACAAATTCCTAGTCCATTTGCGGAGGGCGCGGGCGACAAGAGGTTTGATACAGGCTCATTTCAGTTAAAAAATCATTATAACATTTATATTTATTTCTCTTAAGAAGAAATTGTGTCACTTACCCAATGTAACAGTTGATTTTCTTAAATAAAACCTGAATAAACCTCGATGTCATATGCAGTATATTTGTCTCAGACGCAGCTACTTTGTCCAAGTTTCTAAAAGTACATTCTAAAATGTTGTAACGATTGAGGTTTTACGTTTTAAGACCGCATTTCCCCTTGTTTTGGTCTATTTTTCTTTAGAGCCTGTTTCTTTTATTAACAGTAATAATAAAGGTGTTCATATATAGTGCATTTCATCTTTTGAGCGATTATTTTGAATGTTGCACTATGGCAGCTATATGTTCACGGAAATAAAGTAATGAAAATCAAATACAGTATATTATCAGTTATTATACAATTATTTTAGGCACTCTTTAAATAAAAAATGACAAAAATTATTGGCTGTAATGTCACAGAACGTCGGACTGAAACATAACTGTTCTTTTTCAGCCTACTAATATTTCGCTCAATGACTGCACTTGGCACAGTCGCTCACGGACCAAGCAAACGCTGCGCTCACATTACGCTCACGGGTAAACCAAATCCCGCTCAGATCCCGCTCTGACATAAAATGTGTCTAGTAAGCCTAATTGTTTAAGTTTATAATAAACTTCTTGAATAAAGTCTCAATTTAAGACAGTGCCATTTTCTCTCACCATCTAGCTAGCTTAATTGTTAACATCACACGACACGATGTAATAGCATACCGCCCAGCGCTAATAAGTCAATACGTTACCTTACGTTAAATAGGCTACGTTAAATAATTATATGACTATTATGTAATTATACATCATATATAATTCTATAATAACTATATTTTTAAAAGTAGGCTATTCTAGTTGCATTTTTCATCAATGAATTTCTTAAATTATCCTTTGTTTTTTTGGCCCGATGCCAAACTTACTTGCCGACCCCTGCTCTATAGGATTGATATGATGTGTTCCATTTCATATTTTGACATCAAAACACGACTAAACATTACAACGCAATGCATAAAATTAGCTTTTGGTTTTACCTGTTCAGATCCTTTACCACAAGAACACCATTTATGGTGTTTACCTTATGTTGCCTGCTTACCAAAATTTATTTTTGCGATTTCATAGTCATAAATGCATTGTTCTTTTTGGTGTGCATTTAAATTTTAGGCAATTACTGATTTCAAGGGAGTGCGTATGAAAAATTAAGTTTAGCTGGCATAACAGGGAGTCATGTGAAAAGACAGAAACAGCCCCATTGATTACAGTTCGTTAAGTCATAATTACAAGTATAATTAATCTTTTCCATTGCACCTCTTAACTGCATGCTCTCAAACAGAGATGTTTCTTGCTTTTGGTTTTGGCAAGAAATATGATGTGGAAATGCAAATTGCAAGAAAACAGTGAAAATTTCAATAAGCAGAATTGTGGTAAATAAGTAATATACATATTTTACACTTGTGGAAGTGAGTTTACTGCCTGGTTTAGCTTACTTACACCCCGGCCCAACCGTTATCACCACTGCTACTTTATGGCTTTGATACGTCAAGACTGTGTGCGTGTGCGTGAAGGTCACAGCTTTCCCAGGTTTCAACTGGGTCAAGCAAGGCCACAGAAACTTCACTGAAAACAGGGTTGTCAAAATTCAGAATTTGTTCTCATTTAATTCATGGGTATGAATTTTATTTGAATTACTCATAACCCACAGGAACTTGAATTAGAAATTGAATCACAATGACAGGATTTAATTTTGAGTTTGAAAAAAGTTCAAAGTACAAATTTAAAAACTAAATTAATTAACATCAATTGACATCCACCGGTATTTTAGCTGTAGAATGAAAAAGGTTTATAAAAATGATTTGATGATGCAGTAATAAAACATGATCCATACATTTAATGACAAAAGTGAACAAGTGATACCGAAATCTGCGCATCCCTATAAATCTGAATGGAATGCAAGCGTTGCAATTACATTATACTCCATCTGCTTGATTTTGGTTTGGTCATAGTTTCACTTACTTATTCTTTGGGTAATATTGTCTTCTTAAAGAGGATTCATTAAGGACTAATATAAAACATCTTCCCTTGTAACATAATAGTCTGATTTTCACACACACCCACAAATGTGCAATTTTAATAAATGATAGATTCTAATCAATGTTGAGAAAGCTAAAAATATGGTGGTGTAGGCTCCTTTTATTATTAGTAAGGGCTATTTAAAACCTGTGCAGCTTCGGAATGATAAAAAAAGTTTCCACATATCTTTTTTTCTCTGATAGCAAACCTACAACCATGATAACCAGAAAAAACAACTTGATCTCTCTTTTTCCTTTTCCAATTCTCTCTCACCTGCAATTCAGTGCAGTAATAAAGTTGTTTTTCAAGATAAGAACTCTTCTGTGTGGCCCTTATCAGTGTTTATTTTCAGTAGTACCGCCTATGAAGATCCCTAAATATAACACAGTCCTTTCCCTTCTTACTCCATTGTATGTTACTGGGCTCCAATTTCAGACTCACGGTAATTTTGTCACTATTTATTTATATTTCTTTACCGTTTGTCGGTGTTGTTTGCTGTACAAACGGCCACACAGACTGATCCGCATATCACTTATACACAGAAAGTAATTGGGAAAGAACCCGTCAATCATCGTTCACAGGCAGAGAGCTCATAGCCGACAGCTGCGAAAGTCAGATAAGAGACTGTACAGCGGTACAGTTGAGAACGAAGTGCATTACCGTTCTCACCTCAATCTCATTTTAAAGTACGTAAAAATAGTAAAGTAATATTACTCTCAGAACTTAATGCCTGCTGATAACAAGCATAAGGTATTAACTTCTCTGTATGCGGATTGCTGGGGAAAAATGATGGCTAAATGAACCGGGTACTCCACAACAAAATGTACATACCCAAGGTAGCATGACCTTTAATTTGCCTTGATCAATTATTAACACTGTAAACATTTTACGCTTCAGCAGGTGTATTAAACAAAGAAATAAATAATTGAATGCAGATACAGTATGACCTGAATACAGATTGCAGAGAGCACTGTATGTTTTTCTGATTTCAATATTTTCAGTTGTTTTAAAGTGCAGGAATGAAATCTATCTTCTCAGGCACAAGATGAGATTTTTGAGGATTTTTGAGTAAGAGATGTGCTGTCGAGATTTTGGAGTAAATCTTCACACTGCTACATTCTTGATAATGATAATTTTTGTCATCGTTATATTTCCGTTTATTGACATCTTTAAAAACACTTTTACTCAAGTTGTATAAATGTCTTTTCACAGTTTTTTGGTTTATTCTATTATTCTGGAGTAAAACAATGCCACTATTGCTCAGTGGAAACAAAGAGTCAGTGTAAAAGTGTGACCACAGAGAGATGCCAATGTGTTAACAGCAGATCAACTAATCAGATAGATTCAAAGGTCATTTGGAAAGGAAAAGGCTAATTGGACATGATTCTGGTTTTTCCAAAATGACAAAAAGGTTCTAAACTTTTCTGCCCATGAACAAGAGGGATTTAATTAACAGCTTCACAGCCAAACAACAATAACATTGTAAACATTATGAACAGATTTGAGAAATTATTTTTACAATTATTTCTCTTGCCGCCATAAAAAAAAGGACAGATTGCACATCGGATAGCACAGTAAAACAGCTTTTATGAGTAATACATAAATATAAACACAAACTGTAAAAATTGGAAATACTGGTGGTAAGACTATGAGACACACAGTAGGCTGTAGCGGTTTTAGCTAACGTTATTATATTGATGAGCAAAGCTCACTAAATATGGTTCTCCACCAGATCTTTCAAGATCATATCCATGAAATGAGTTATTTAAAACATCAATTTCAGTCAAGGAATTAGTTTAGCTCAAAGGAAAATACGTTTAATAATCGTGATCGAATATACATATTTTACGGTCTCTGATTAGTAATATAAAGCATAACAATACTTGTATGCATTCGTCCAGCAAATGCCTCAATGATATTATATACTTTACGTTATCTCATGGCCATAAGTAACGTGACTTTACCAAACAGGATTTAGAGCAAAGGTAGCTTAAATCGAAACACAGTAAAAGGGACCAATTCTGTGAGCGTGAATACAGAAAACCCATCACAAATGAATATATATGGTTGTTTATTAAACTCTACTCTACATGGTAAACAAAACAATGACGATCGCATAAAACAAACAAATACATGAAACACAAATGCGCTTGGAAGCGCGGAGGGAGAGAGAGAGAGAGAGAGAGAGAGAGAGAGAGAGAGAGAGAGAGAGAGGGCATGGCAGCGATTTCTGAACACCAATAAAAATCATCTTTAACAAAGAGGCACAGACTTAACGCAGCTATTCTATAAATAGAAACGGATACTTGCAAGCTCTGTGCTGGACCGATATCTGTATGCGCTTTTAGTGATGGAATTGTTCAAAAGGTTTCAGAAGGCAAGTCCTGCCGAAAGTTGCGGGCCTCGTGATCGGCCGCATGGCTTAACCACGTGGCAGTAGAAGTCCATTGTTCCATCCTTTCCCCCAGGGGGGGAAAGGGAAGTCTCCGAAGAGACAAGAGGAAGAGACGAAGCCGGAAGAGAAGAGAGGGAGATTTTCAGAGCAGGCTCGATATTTAAACTCACGAGAGGGCAGGCCCATCTGAGTTTGAATCGACCAATCAGAGTTGAGCAGGGAAGAGGTTCTTTGTCCACTCAACAGCTGATTTGCATCTTTATGACCTCCTGGCAACTTTACAAAATACCATTCCCAATTATAACATAATGAAAAGAAAGTGTTCTAGATATATTTATAGAAAAGGACAATTGAATCACACGTTCCTATTTGTTAGAGAAGTTTCTCTGGTTAGCCAAGTTTCAGATTAGACCGAGAGACTTCTCCCCTCTGCTTTGAAGTTTAGGAGTCGTAAAATATCCAACAGAGAAACAAAAGGTTATCAACACTCTCAGTGAGAGGTTTTGACTCTGGTCTTTTGATGATCGTATCAAGAAACCAGGAGAAAGGGGGTTGATGGCTCATCTTTTAATGATTCCGACCATTTGGCTTATGCTAAATTCTCTACAAGGCTAATGCTCATCGGCATAGGCATTACAGTTGACCAACAGTTGTGTGCACTTTACACACTTTCAGTGTAACACAGTAAAAAAATAATTCTTTTAGGGAATTTTCACATACTTTTTAAATACAAAACATAAAAAAATATGCAATTTTACAGTTTTTTTACAGTATTTCTCTGGCGCCCCAGCTGTCAGAATAATATAGTTTTAACAGGATTTTTTTTACAGTGGACGATGCAAAGTAATGCAACATGCAAGGTACATCTTTTTAGGGTATTAGCTTTTACCCATACAAACTGCATATTTTGTATTCTAAAAAATCTTTAAGTTAACCAATTAACAGTTGTCTAGCGTGTTTTAATAATTACAAACATTTTTACAATACACTGCTATATAATATAGTGTGACTGGACATGGGAGAAAGTAGGAAATGAGAGTACAAGCTGTAACGTTCCAGAACTAGAAACGTCTCCTAAATTGAACAAAATTGTACTTCTGTGAATTACCTGACAACATCGGCATCCAAATCCACCAAGGACAAGTTTAAAAGGAAGTCACATCAACTTCCAGTAAAATCTGTACAGAGAAAAAAGAGCCAGATTTGAAGTAACAGCAATGAGTCTTAAACATCTAAACTGAGACATCACCAACTATCCACAGCACTTAAGCTTCAGTGCATTCCACAAGACACACCAACTAATAGTAAATTACACTTTCAAACAACAAAAAGTATGATTGTTGTATTCTGTATTGTTTTAAATGTACTGTATATGTGTATATGTCTGTACATTAAAAGCTTTGTAATACTTTTGCACTTTTTACCATTGGAACTTTATTTATAAAAGGGATAGTTCACCCAAAAACGAAAATTCTGTCATCATTTTCTCACCCTCTTGTCATTTCAGACTTGTATGACTATCTTTTTTCCGCAGAACACAAAAAAAGATATTTTGAAGAATGTTGTTAACTGACACCCTTCACTTGCATTGGTTTTTACAATAGAAGTGAATGGGTGCCACTGCTGTTCGGTTACCAATTTTAAGGGCAGTCTTCTTGAAGAAACCTAGGCTGGTCAACAATACTAAATACTTCATAAACCATGCTCTTTTGGGATCTGAATGCATCTAACTCTCAGCAGTCTCAGTCAGTGAAGCTGTTCAGTTGACTTTTCTTTTTTTGCTTCAGTGCTATTATAGCATCAGCTGACCTAAGAAGTGGACACACTGGTGTCAACAGTCCCTTGCTGTCTGTTTTTGTGGCTAGACTGGAAAAGGATAACGGAACAAAGAGAGGGCTGATGGGATTTCACGAGGACTGTGTTGGACAGAAAAAGCAACTGCTACACAGCACATTAGAGACTGTTGTGTTGTTACACACAAACAAACACACAGAAAGATGATAGAGTCCTGGCTGTACTGATAAAAATACACACACAGCAAATAAATTATTTCCAGTCTTGTTTGCACCTCTCATATGTACAGAGAAACCAAAAGGACTAGAAATAGTCTGCATTAATATTATCATTATTTTCTATGGTGACCAGACAAAGTTGTATATGACTACAATAACCCGCTCACCTTCATGATTGTGTCTTAAACCGCTGGTCAGGTGTTTTCAAAGTAAATCTTTGAATGTAAATGTAAATGTTAAAGTCTTAGAAACACTTTGATGGTTTAAAGATGATAACTTGGATCTCTACTTACTGTTGCTTATATAGATTTGTAAATCTGTTTATTTAGAATGTGCTTTTTAAAGGTCCAGTGAATAAAATTTAGCGGCATCTAGAGGCGAGGCTGCAAATTGCAACCAACGGCTCACCACTTCAGCTCCTCCTTTTCGAAGCACTACGGTGGCTGACACAGCACTAAGATGTCGTCACGTTTTCACGTTTCACTTCACTCTGAGCACATAGTTATGTATATTATATCGCATTTCTGTCAATAGATCCTCCGAAAAATGACCTTTAAGCAGAACCTTAAAATGCATGCACAGTCTGCTTCAACCCTCTTTAAATGGTTTAAATTCAGTGCATCTATTAAGATGTAGCACAAATAACTGCTTTCTTGACATGACTCTACTTCAGCTTCTATTGTAAAATATGAAGAGTCAATGTTTTAAAAAATTCAGTGAAGGTCAAATTTCTCAAAGCGCTGCTTTTGTGTGCGTCTGCTCTGTTGATATAAAAAATCAAGCTTTTTGCCATAATTCACTTTGTATTGTTTTGTCCCCTTAAAAATCAATAAAACACAAACATTATTCTGCAGACTCATTCTGTGTCTGAATGTTTGCACCTCACCTTGACCTTTTCCAAGAACTTTGAGGGACAGGCCGCTGAATACTCAGTTCCTTGTCTCAGTGGGTTGATATAGGGTTGAAATGTTGATCTGACTGAGCTGATAAGGTCACACCCTAGGTTGATATATTCTTTTTATTAAGGGATGGGGGAAGAATATATTTTACTCCCCAATAGATACTGGAGACGGTATAACTGGTTGACAACCAGTGTTGGGTGTAACTAGTTACTAAGTAATTAGTTACTGTAATTTAATTACTTTTCCCTTGAAAAGTAAAGTAAGGGATTACTCAAAATTTTTCTGTAATTTAATTACAGTTACTTCTGATGTAATTAAACTAAATACTTAGTGTAATATATGTGTGTGTGCAAGGAATGGACATCAAAATTCAAAGTCTAACTTTAAAATCCGTGCTTTAATGTATAATTCTCACATTTGTAATACTTTGGTCAGTTAATAATACTACTTTATGTTGTTTTAGATTATTTATTTGAATGAATGAAAAGAGCCGTTTCATGTCTTTATTTGAATCACTTAACAAATCAAGGTTGATATAGGATATAGAAAGTAATTATTAACAAGTAATTAAATACTTGTTGGAGAGAGTAATTTGTACACTAATCTAATTACACTATTGAATATGTAATTAGTAACTAGTAATTATTTACTTTTCAGAGTAACTTGCCCAACACTGTTGACAACCATATGATTTCAATACTCTGATTCAGGACTTTCAAGAACTAAAGAGGATCCTTGGATCAGATGTATTGACAAAAGCGTGTTTCATTAATTTAGTTTTTGTGTGAATGTGTGTATTATTTGTGTTTCTAACTCCTCCATAATCACGCAGAAATATCCGTATAATATCCATAAATAACTTTGATGATTTTTTATAAACTCCTTTATAATAAATACAATCATTTTATGAACTCAATCTAGAATCCCATGAATTCAGTTTTCTATAAACCCTAAAGGAATAATAAACATGTATACACTCGTATTCATGTACAGTACATAAGTTTCTGAGTTTATAAATGTTTATACTAAGGAATGGATTGATGCATCATTTCTATACATGAAAAAGCAGTCATGTATAATGCTCAAAGATAAAACTATGAATAATATTTTGTAATTCTGCATTGTGGGACTGAAATAATGTAAAAGAACAGAGATGAATGTGTTGGGGCAGAGATCACGGCAGTGCTTTCTCTTGTGATGTTTTATGTGTCTAATGAGTTTTGTTCACCTGCTTGGTAAAAGCTTCACATTTTCATTTTCACGCTTTCAGGTTGACCTCAGTTTCCACAGGCCAATGATCTCCTGACCACACGTATACGCTGAAGAGAATATTCATTATCCTGGGGTTACGGATGTGTGTGCACAGAGGAAAAGGCCTTTGTCAGTGTAGGTTAAGATGTTGATCCATTATTAAAAATCACCTGTAAGAATCTTTTTCTCCTGGGCTTCTGTTTTGAATTTTGCGATTCATGCCGTTGTTAGACATGCAGGCAGAACCCTGAAAACATAACAGACATTAAAAATGAATATATGCCTTTTTGCAAAAAATTCAATAAAAAAGATGAGATAAAAAATGAAAAGCAAAGTTAGAAACCTAAAATTTGTGAGACTACCAATGATGTCACGTTCTTGTTGGTTAAAGAGGTGAGGTTACAACTTATTTGGCTATTGCCAAGTCCAGTCCAGAGACCCCTGAAGTGCCTAGCCTGTGTGTCTACCGTTTAATTGACATCAAAAGTGCTTGACTTGCCATCAGTTGTGGATGTTGACAGTGTAAAGGACTTCACTTGTGAGAAGTGGTTTCTGAGACAACATGGAAAGTTGAAGTTATGCTTTTTAGTTTTGAGAGGTTGTGATTTATTGATTAAGGCGATCATGTTTTATTTAAAAAAGGAAGATGGAGAGAAAGGTGGAGTGTGTGTGAATGTATTTTGAAGTTACAGTAGATGTTTTCTAGTGGGAAATGGTTATATACAGACATGGGACTAAAATAACTAAGACACTGCATGTGTTCGTTGTCGAAGTCTGTTTGCATCAGGCACTAGATTAAATGCACGTCCTACACCTCCTCTCCATACCTTCAACTTGACATTTTTGCCTTTTTTATAAATAGAGTTTGTGTATAGGTTTCCGTGCCTTTATAAAAAACAGATGAAGAATTATATAAGCTGACCAAAAAATGTGTTATACATTATTATTAATAATAAAATATTGTTTGTTTTACTAGAAATTGTTATTATTAGGTATTTATATGAATCATATATGAATCTTATAATAATAATTATGATGATGATGATGATGATGATAATAACAATAACAGTAATAATAATAACAATTATTATTAATAATGATAATAATAATAATTAACTCACTTTACTAATGATCTAAATAATGAAATAATAAATAAGAAACTAAAACATTTTAGAAAATAATTTTCAAGGCTTTTTAATAATTTCATTCAATTTAAAATGGCCAAACATTTCTAGATTTTCCATGACTCTGGGTACCTTGGCTATATGTTTTGTGTGTCTTTATTTATATATATACTGTAGATCTTCTTGTCCTTTTTTAAGAGCCATGGTTTAGCTCTCAGCACAATTTTCCATGTCAATGTTTATTAGTATGAAAACCTTGTGATATGTGAAGAGGCATCCGTCTTTGCACTTAACCCTCTGTGCATGCAAAGAAATCCACTCAAGGTTTTGGTATAAACACGTTGCCTCAATATATATACTATGCGTATGCATGCATGTTTTCAAGCTGCGAGTCGGCGAGTCTATGACTCTTCACAACTCATCATCTGATGTAAATCCGTCAACCCTGGGAAAATACAAAACCGCAAAGTTCTTGACTCGGGGGCACTCCAGCCAGCCAATACAATACACCATCAGCGATTTTTGTTTCTTGTGTTGATTCAAGTGCAGATGTCTTAGTTTGCCAAATATTAGATGGTGAAGATGGTTGCATGAATGAGATCTGCCTTTAATGAATGCAAAGCTGAAATTGCTGAGGACTGAAATCACACAGCGTTTGTGAGACTGCACATATGCAATCCCCAGTGAAATGGATCAGTACAGACTAACTGCTTAAGTGGCTCTTTTGGGATTTAAGAAAACGTCAATTTGGCCCTTAAAAAACCTCATTGTGTCTACTGAAGCTTTGGTGAGATATGTGGAGCTGGTATGGAAATATTAAACTGTTGAAAGCACAAATGAGACTATAGTAGTCTTCAGAGGGCTTAACTGTGCAGTTTTTTTTCCCAATGTTCAAAGAAATTAAGCTTTGCCAGTAAATTATGCATTAAAAGCTATACTTTAGGTTGTATATGATAACATTAGTTAATGCATTAGTTAACATGAACTAACAATGAACAAATCTATTACAGCATTTATTAATGTTCACATAAGTAAATTAATGCTATTCCTGGTCAATTCAACCAGCAACACATTGCATTCCCCATGTGTGATCGTAGCTAGAACTTAGTTCAAGGTTGGTGTAAACATAAACTTTTGTACTTGCACTGTTTGTTTCTTCCTATAGAGCGAAATGAGAGGGGGGAGTGATGCTCATCCATTTTCTCTTTCATAATTAAACCTCCGAGATTGTGCCAGAAGACGAAACACAGGAGCAGTGTTGGGTAAGTTACTCTGAAAAAGTAATTAATTACTAGTTACTAATTACACATTCGATAATGTAATTAGATTACTGTACAAGTTACTCTCTTGAAAAAGTATTTAATTACTTATTACTAATTACTTTCTATATCCTACATCAACCTTGATGAGTTAAGTGATTCAAGGATAGACATGAAATGGCTCTTTTAATTCATTCAAATAAATAATAAACTACATAAAGTATTATTATTAATTACAAATGTGAGAATTATACATTAAAGCACAGATTTTAAAGTTAGGCTTTGAATTTTGATGTAAATTCCTCTTCTGCACACACACATATTACACAAAGTATTTAGTTTAATTACATCAGAAGTAACTGTAATTAAATTGCAGAAAAAATAAGAGTAATCCCTTACTTTACTTTTTCAAGGGAAAAGTAATTAAATTACAGTAACTAATTACTTAGTAACTAGTTACACCCAACACTGCACAGGAGAACGTCTCTTGTTTGGAGAAGATTCATATAGCACAACCTCCATACACAAATCATTCATCGCATTACATCTGATTGGAGAGAAATGCTGTTGTACAGCTGGAAATACATACATTATATAACAAAATGCTTCTATTGAAATGTGCATGTGCAAGAAACAGTACTAATCCTAGCATGCAAATCCATGAAATGCTCCATTGTGGGTAATCCAACAGTTCCATGAGATTATGACTAAGAAGCAAGGCAAACAAGCATTTGCCTGCTAAACGACATTGGACAGTAAACGGCATTGCAGAAGCTGGAATTGTTCGGTTGTAAAGCTTGTCCTTGAAAGGATTATGCTTTACCTGACTTCCCTTTGATGGGAGCTTTATAATGAGGCATCATTGGTCTTGACCATCATTAGATATTAGCTCACATGAATTCGTCCTGTACTCAAACCCATGTACTTTATAAATAACTCTTTAAAATTCCCGCTCCTGAGTGATAGTTTTACATGGTTAGCATTGTGAATTGTTCTTTTTTGAAGTGAATGATTTCAAGGTCGTTGTGGGCACGATCGGTCTCCTAAAAAAATGATGAGTGTAAAGTGCTCTTTTAGTGTGTTCTGTATAAAAACTGTATAGTAGGTCACAGAATTGGATCATTTTAAATTCACATTTGAAAAATTCTCTAAGTTATTATTTTTATATATTATGTAGCTTTTACAGTTAAAGGTCCAGTGTATTAAATACAGCGACATCTAGCGGTGAGGTTGCAAATTGCAACCAAACGGCAGACTACACCCCTCCCTTTCGAAGCACTATGGCGGCTGACACAGAACTAAGATGTTGTCACATTTTCACTGAAGGAGATAACGTATTTACGAAACACGCTCCGCAGAGCAGTTTGTTCATTTAGGGCGACTGTAGAAACAACATGACAAATTCCATGTATAGGGGACCCACGGTGTATGTTGATAGATCCAACTATGGATATGGTTTGCAGAAATTAGAGTCAAAATTAGAGTCCAGTTTCACTAGATTTCTCCCCATCAGGAGCTTATTAAATCTGAAAATATCAACTCCGTTGTGAGTTAATACTTCAAATCAACCACCAGGTAGATACAGAGATGAAGGAAAGAATATCAGGAAGGACACTAATTGATGTTGAATAAAATGAAACATGTTTATTTAATAATCTCAGCTGTGCTTCAATGCTCGTCTCCCTAGAAACAGATAGGTATTATTAACCACGCAAGATTACGGTATCAAAACATTGTCTCGCCGTGATGTTATTATGAACCTTGAGATGGGGACCATTGGAGACTCATATCAGCATAAAAGACAATACAGCGCCCAAAAGAAGATTAAACAGTATTAAAAATAAGGACAAAATGTAAATAATGATGAGAATAAAAGTGAATAATAAAATGACAAAATAAATGGATGAATATATATGATAAATGAATATATGATAAATGAAATGTAATGAATGCATAAAACTTAGTAAGGGTTAGTAAATATATAATGTAAATAAAAATAAATGGAATAATGTAATAAATGACATAAATGAAATAGAATAATAAAGTAAAGATCTTTAAATGTAGATAGAAATAGCTCATTCTAAGCATTATGTGAGGTCTTTATACATCTCTGAAGACACACTTAAGTATATTATATTGCATTTTTGTCAATAGATCCTCCAAATAATTACCCACAGCATCTTTAAAATTTAAGTATAAAATAGTAAAAATTGTATGAAGTAAGTAATTGTACCAGTATAATTAATATTAGGCCAGGAATACAATAAAATAAAATAAAAAATAAAATAAAAGACATGCTTTCAAATAAAGTAATAGCATTACTGCCAAACACTGTTGTTACTCTCTCAGTGTTTATTTACAGGCTACAGCAAAAAGTTTACTTAGGCTGCAGAATAATTTGCATAGTTTTATAATGTGTGACTAATTTGTATGTCGTCAACGGTGTCTTGATTCCTTCACCATCTCATTCTTGAGAACGCATCTTTCATTTGACAGGCGCTATTTAAAAAAATGTTTAGTAGACAAGACTCAAATAACGTATTTTTCTAGGACTTTTGTTCTTTGTTTCTGTCGAAGTGCTGTATTTCCCAGCATGAATAAATTAAGTGGAATGCTATGTTAATGTTTACTGAATGAATGATTGATTGAATCTATGAATTAATGTTTTGCTGATTTTTGTATTGTTGTTTGCTGTATTTCTTGCCACTTTTAGTTTTGTTATGTTGTGTTTATTTAACGTGTATGTTTATTTAAATGTAAAATGTTTTGTTGATGATAACGATCTTCTCGATTGAGCAAGCTGAGCGTTGTGACACAAAATTAGAATGGATCAACTGCATAAGGTTCACCGGCAATATTGTTTATATCCATTGGATGGACTGGCCCTGAATAAACATGTAAATACATGCAGTGGTTTGCTCGGTAGGTGTGTGAACATTTTATAATTTGTTTCTAGATAGCATCATAATAGCAATGTTTGTCCACAAAAGTTTCCACACTTATTTTCTCCCTATTTTCAAGACAAAACCCAAATTGACCTCACTTACATGCAGTCCTACATTCATGAATTATACATATTTCCACTTCAGTTTGTTTTTGACTACTTTGAGAATGTTGCCACTCTTGATATAATTTTCAAGCTAATTACAAGCATCCCTTCGTATACACCGTGATAATCAACACCTCAGAGACAGAGAGAGAGAGAGAGCAGAGGAATTGTAATTCTGACAGCAGCAGTTGTTGCCGTTCTCTCTAGAGATGTACTGTTCTCAGCGTTAACAGCAGATTAACAATGACCAGTCCAGTCACAGCAGAGACACTGTGCTAAACCACAAATACCTCTGTGCCAGGGAAATGCCACATTTGAGCAGGCACTTGTGGGTAAGCCAGATGGTCCAAGCACTGTCCTGTCTATTATTATGATGGAAACATGGACCCAAAGAGACATTTTTGGGACATTTTGAGACAAGCAATTTTTTGTAATTTTTCAGATTTTCTGCCAAGGACCATTATTCTGCGTAGACCGAGGGTGCATTGATAAAACAAATACTGTCCCATAGCTAAATTATTGGCTCAGAAAAATAACTACAGCATAGTGGTTTCTAATAGACTGGCTTGTTCTTTGCTGAATTAACTAGACCAGGTTGCAGGTTGGTGTCTGTCTGTCTGGTCAGATTTGGCGTTTATTCTAGACAAGAAGGTACTAAAGAAGTAAAGAACGTTCTGTGAAAATATAACCTTGAGATCTGTAATTTTGAAATTGAAATTCATGATTGAAATCAAACATTGATGCTTGTTATCTAAAAAGTAGATTATGAGTACTTATGGTTTTCACAGACACACTCCCAAAAAAAATGGTGCTTCAAAAGAACCATAAAGAAACTGTAATATCTGAAGAACCTTTCTGTTTCACAAAAGGTTCTTTGTGGTGAAAAAAGATTGTTCAGATTATAAAAAAAAGTAAGAAAGAGGTGGTTCTTTAAAGAACCTTTGAATGAATGGTTCTTTGTGGAAGCAAAAATGGTTCTTCGTGGCATTGCTGTGAAGAACCTTTAAAGCACCTTTATTTTTAAGAGTGCAGGGTCACATTTTTCAGGGATAACCATCTGATCAAATCATCTGATCAAACATGTCGAGCAAACACTGTTTATTATTTAGATGATCATTTTTGTTTTTATTTTATTTATCGGAACGGGTCAAAAAGTCTGTGACCCCACAATAATATACCGGTATTGAAAAAAAACAGTTCAAAAATTTAACACAACTTTTTCTAAAATATAAACAGAAAATACAGCAAAAATGTGATAAAGGCATAGTTCACCCAAAAATGGAAAAACCCTCGTGTCATTTCAAACCTGTATGACTTACTTACAGGTTTCTACAGAACACAAAAACAGATATTTTGAAATACATTGGTAACCAAACAACATCAGACTCAAAGAAGAGAAACGTGCAGATGTATCTTGCGCAATTATGTAGGTGATTGCTATATCTGTGAGGGCTTGAGCCCCTGAGAACCTTTTGGATCAACACCTGTGACTTCATATGCTAATGTTTTTTAGCACGGCTGTATTGTATACATACCATATTACATATCATATCTATTTGCTATTGGCTAGCACCAGTCCACCCAAATATTAACATTAGCATTAGCCTGGTGCTGAAATTACAATAACCCCCGCTGGTTAGCGCGTGCAAAGAGGGGCAGCACACGTGGTGGCGCTGAATGATTTACAGGCCTGTGGGTCCCTGAGCAACTGGAGTAGCTGTGACTCTCATCCAACAGCATCTTTAATGAATGGAGAGAGTGTTCAAAATACACAGGTTGTCAATTATTGAACATCTCTCCCTCTTATGTGCCAGGGCCCGTTCGATCCCGTTTATTGGCCTGCTACCTGCCTTTCTTGTCGTGTTTTTTCCAGTTTTTGCTGTTATTTCAAACTTGTGTCTTATCTCATGCCATCATCCCTCCCGGTTGTATTTCATGTTTGCTAAAGCAGTGGTTCTCAAAACCTTTTTCGTTGTAAGGCATCGCTTTGCAGCCCCCCAAATAAACACTTATAATTTTAATTAAACCAAAACATATTTCAGTTATACAATTCTGTAACATCAATTCTTTAGGTTGGTGGTCTGATTTGCTGGGTGTTTGATTGCATAAAATTGATGATAAATTTCTATATTTCATAAAATGCCACAAAATCTGGATCCATCTTGGGGGACCCCCAGTTTGAGAATCACTGTGCTAAAGGATTATGGGTAAAAAAGGACTGAGCTGTTAAAGTGTAAAGCTAGTCAAAATATAACGCATTGAGTTCTTTGCTTCCTCACCTTTGAAAGAATAGTTCACTCAGAAATGAAAGCTCTGTCATCATTTACAGGCGATATGTCATTCCTTTATCCGTGGAACACAAAACGAAATCAGCATGATCGGGGGTGTCGAGCTCTAAAAAGAGTCGTAAAAGTGGGCCATACAACTATTCAAAGATCTATGAAGCCATGTAACTGTGTGTGAAATTCTTGCTCTATGTTGTTAAGTTAAGTTTGTTTTACTGTGATTTTTACAGAAAATCCTAAACTCAAACTAAAGGTAAGCTTTCAAACAATGTTTGCACTTCTGTGTATATAAACACCAGCTTACTTATGAGAACCTCTCACTCCCGTTTATTAAAACTGCTTCTGTATCTCCTGTGTATTTAATAATACCTTGAGATTGTACTTTCGATCAGTTACCAAACTTTTCTTCTGAAACGGCTGAAAGCCACGCACAGTTGGGGAGGGCCGCCTCCAGACAGAGAATACAATTTAGTGTGTCCTGGCCACCAACAACAGCCAAAACAGAAAGTTTTCAGGGTTGGGTAAATCAGAACCCAAAAACTTATGTATCTGATGACTTATGCTGAATTTAGTTATGGTTGTTAAGTGTGACAAATGGCTTATAGTGAGGTTGTATATACCTCTTATTACCGTTCATTGTGTGACTAGCTGAGATAATAATAAAATCAATACCCGCTACACTGTAGTCAACATATAAGATTAATGATGGGAGAGTGAGTCATATATTAATGATATGGATGTGCTATTGCCCAATATTGCAGTATTGCGTGTCACAGAGTGTAGAGAGTAAGAATGTCTTATGTGTGTACATACTGCCCCCTACAGGTTTATTTAAATTTAAGTCCTCAGAGAGTGAGTGCTGTAGGCAAAAACAAAAATATGATCAGTTATGATGCAAAACTCCCACATGTTGCATGAAACAAATGAGGACAGTGCTGTGAATGAGAAAGTGCTTTGCTTTTTTGCAACCAGAGAGAGTGCATTAGAGACAGGGAACATTAAATAGAGAGAGAAAAAGACAAAGCAATGCACTCATCAGACAAGAATGTGTTCCTAAAAAAGAAAATGTCCGCGTGTCATAGATGAAGCTGAGACAGATGCACGCTTTCTGCATATATTTTAGAATACAAGGGTGAGATACTTTATTCCTCATTCTACATTTTACAAATGGCATGACAATGAATACAGGTGTTATTTAGGGAGATGCTTGTCTGTTGAGAGAAATTAAAAAGTGTGTAAGGATAATGGTTGCCTATAGACCACTTTGCAAGATGTAAAAACTGGTCCAGAAACACTTCCGGTTTCATTTTTTTTTCTTCAAATTTTATATTGAATCTTAAAGATTTAACATTTTGATTCGGTTATAAATGTACTGTTGCATACGTTTTTCGAAGTGGTCAGATAGACATATCATGTATTTTTAATGTTAATATTATGATAAAATTCAATTAAAAATACTAATTTTACGTATTTATTGTATTGTGTATAAGGTTATGCAGTCAATGATAAACACAGAGAGGAGTGAACGGGTGCAGAGAACGAGTATTTTTTTGTGGATCTCTATAATGATGGGCTCTGTTAATAACGTGTAATTATAAAGAGACTTGTGGTTCTTTACTTTAAAAAGACTCTAGGGCCATCATTCAACATTTATTAACACTACCCTGCGTTTAAGACGATGATCTTTTATTTGATTACCATGATTTCATGATTTGTGTACACCCCAAATAAATGTTTGGATTTTCTTTTCCGTCCGACTGTGCCAGCTACCCCGGGATCTTACTCCTGTCTGCTGGATGATGTGTGTTGTGTGTATGTCGGTGCGACAGCTGACACGGTGCTTGTCAGAGAAATGTTATCAGCATTTCACGGAGGAAGGGTCAAGAAATCTTCTTATGGGAGAAAAATGTTGAAAGAGGGAAAATAGAACATAAGAGAGAGAAAAGCTGGGTCAGAGAAATCTGGTCTATTACCTCTTCCTGGAGTGTTGAGGGGGAATTTCACGGCTAGTTATTTGTGGCGTGATCCCTTCCCCTTCAAATCACAGTGAGAAATTGGCTGAGCCCTATAAGTGACTTTAGCTTGTAGTGTGTTTGAGGGTAGAGACCCATGGCAAAGAGAAAAAGCTCAGCTTGGGTAAAGTCTGTGAGAGCTCTTCACATCTCTTCTGCACTGCATTATACAACCGTTCGGTATGGATTCTTTTGCCTGAAGCCATTGTCCTAACAGCTCCGTTACGACAATCCAAATTGCTGAGGGTTTGTCATAGGTCAAAATCTAGTTACACTTTATCCCAAACTGGTCTTGCTCAAAGAATGCAAGCAATATTTACTCAATAACTGTTTGACTAAAATGCTTGAAATGCCTAAATGTATTTTTGTTCAAATGCAACGATGTGCTATTTTGAAAAACTTGTCATGTTCCTAGATCCAAGTCCTATAAAAATTGGATATATCAAATAATTGCAATAATTGTCTATCAAATTGTTGTAACCCTTGTTCTACTAGAAACCTGAAATGTCTTCATAGAGCAGTGACATAGGCCCATGCATATTTAATATTTGATGCATCTTGGATTATAGACTGTTGAGTAGTTTTAATTTAATTCAATACAATTGATATAAATATTAATAATAAATTAATATTAATATAAATTAAATATAAAATAAATTATTCTATTATATTACCAAATAATACAGAAGTTAACTTCAGGCCAGGCTTGAGGCCATCTAAAATTAATTTGCAGTCAGTTCTCTAAAATTGTGTTTTACTAGGCTAGTTTTAAACCTAAATGTGTGTTCCCTTTCGAGGGAACTCGCACTGCGTCGCAATGGCAACGCTTTGGGGAACGCCTCAGCGTGACCAGCTCTGAGCACGTGTGTCAACGTTGTCCAGTAGTGATACGTCATGGGCGGATGATGTATGGAACAGGAAGTATAAAAGGGCATCCGAAACAGTCAATTTCAGCTCTTGTCTTCTCAGCAAGCGGCTCTGTGTGTAGCGTGTGTGTGTCTAGTTAAAAGAAGCGTGAGTGTGTTTAGTTAAAAGAAGCGTGTATGGTCAGTCAGTTGCTAACATGTCAGAGAAAAATTTCAGACCTTGTGCTTCTCCTTGTTCGCGTTTTATCACGAACAAAGACACGCATAATCGTTGCGTAGTCTGTTTGGGAGCGGAGCATGCACGGTCAGCGCTCGAGGGAGTTGATTGTGTGCACTGTGGACTCCTTCCAAGGCGTATGCTCCGTTTCCACCTGGCACTCTTTGAGGAGGGTGGCCAGGTGCGAGCTCCACGAGGTGCTGGTCCGCTTCTGCCGAGGCAGAGTGGAAACTTCACTCGTGGGGCTCGCAGATGGACGTCACGGAGGTTGAAGAGACATGCTCCGGCTTCTCTCTGCCCTCCGTGGCTTCCACCTCTCTCTCTGCTGAGTCGGGAGCACGCACTGCGATTTCTCCCGCTCAGAGAGGGAGTCCGGTACTGCATTTCTCTGCATCTGAGGATGTAGATGTGACGAGTATTGAATCAGGAGAGTTAGATCATGTTCCCCTTCTTTCTGCTTCGGTACACGCCGATCTGGTGGAAGTCATGACAGCGGCGGTAGCCCAGCTGACAATAGATTGGCCGCAAGATAAACCAAGCGCTCGTCCTGAGAGTAAGCTGGACGAGCGATGTCTTAAGCACAGCACACAGCCCTCACGGCGCAAGCTCCCCTTTTTCACGGACCTACATCAAGAGGTGTGTAGGTCGTGGCAGCGTCCTTATACAGCGTGAGTCTTTACGCCACAGACCTGCATTTACTCTAACGTTCAGGGCTATAAAGAACAAGGGTACGGGGCGGCGATGCCGAGAATAGAACAGACGCTTGCGAGCTATCTGTCTCCATCGTCGGCGTCGTCCCTAAAAGCCCCCACCTTGCCAACAAAGCCATGCAGGGTGACATTGACTTTGGTTGGCAAGGCATATGCGGCAGCGGGGCAGTCGGGGGCGTGTTTACACTCTGTGGCACTGCTTCAGGCGTATCAGGCTGATGCACTGCGGGAAGTAGTCAATACTGGGGTGGTGGCGGCGGATGTCTTACAACCCGTCCGTCATGCTTTGGATGTTTCGCTTTGTGCTACTCGTGAGGCGGCCCGTTCTTTGGGCCGCTCCATGGGTGCTATGGTAGCCACTGAGAGGCACTTGTGGCTGAACCTGTCAGACATGAAACCATCTGACAGGTCGTTCCTTCTGGACGCCCCGTTGTCTCCTATGGGTCTTTTCGGCAACGCAGTTGACACCGTTGTTGAGAGATTCGAGGAGGCTAAGAAGCAGGCGGCGGCGTTCAAACTTTATCTCGCCCGCCGCGGACAGACTCCCGGGGCGGCTGGGCGGGAACAGCCACAGGCGTCTACTAGCCATCGTGAGCGCCAGAGGCAGAGTGTTGGTTCTTGAGCTCCACCCCAGAAGGTGTGGGGTTCAGGAAGATATTCCCATCCGCAGGCAGACAAACCTAGGACTGACCTGAGGGCAGTCATTCAGGCGAGGAAGGCAGAGTACAAGAAAAAGTCCTGACAGCATGTCGGGACCTTTGAGGGCATGTCCCCCCAGGGAGCATCATTTACTGTAAGGCTTTTTCAGAGATTATTGGGGCTCATGGCAGCTGAGTCCAACATAATACCTGTCGGCCTGCTGTATATGAGACCTCTGCAGTGGTGGCTCAGAACCAAAGGGTTTTCCCCGAGAGGCAACCCGTTGCACATGATCAGAGTGACACGCAGATGTCTGCACACACTGAAAATGTGGCTTCACCTGTACGCTTTTCCCCCGATTCCTCTACTCCCGGGAGTTCTGGAAAGGGTGCGCAGAGACGGAGTTCATCTGCTGCTGGTAGCCCCGTTCTGGCCGGCCCGAGTGTGGTTCTCGGACATGATAGACCTGTTGGAGAGCCCTCCATGGGAGATTCCTTTAAGGAGGGACCGCCTTTCTCAAGCGGGAGGTCAGATATATCACCCATGCCCGGAGTTATGGAAACTGTGGGTCTGGCCTCTGAGAGGGCTGGTCTCTTAAACATTGGTCTCTCAGCTGAGGCTGTGGAGACCATACTTAACTCCAGAGCTCCCTCCACAAGGAAGCTTTATTTTTTTATAACATTTTGTTAGGGGGCATACCTGTAGGTAGAGACCCTTTAGTCCTACACTTTATACGTGGTGCTCGCAGGCTGAGACCTGTGTGCTGCTCTAGGGTACCAACCTGGGATCTGGCCCTAGTTCTGGAGGGTCTTTCGGGTCCGCCCTTTGAACCTCTGGAATCAGTCGCTCCTAAGTTTCTCACTCTTAAGACTGTCTTTCTGTTGGCTATTACTTCTCTCAAAAGAGTGGGAGACCTTCAGGCCTTGTCGGTTTCCCCTACGTGCCTTGAATTTGCTCCGGGGTTAGTTAAGGCGTTCCTTTTTCCCCGGGCGGGGTATGTGCCTAAGGTTATGCAGAATGTGCCGAGACCCATTACCCTGCAGGCCTTTTGTCCTCCACCCTTCGGGAGCCAGGACCAGGAAAAGCTAAACTTGTCATGTCCAGTGCGAGCACTGGACTCATATGTACACAGAACTGCAGTTTGGAGGAAAGCGGAGCAGCTCTTTGTATGCTTTGGATCACTGAAGAAAGGTTTTTCGGCAACCAAACACTCCATTAGCAGATGGATAGTTGACGCTATCTCTCTGGCTTATTAAGCCTCTGGCATGCCATCGCCCTTGGGTGTCAAAGCTCATTCTACAAGGGGTATGGCAGCCTCCGTGGCCTTAAGGTCGGGGGCGTCTATGCGAGATGTGTGTGATGCGGCAGGATGGTCCTCGCCACTCACATTTGTGAGATTTTATAGCTTGGACATGAACCTCACTCCGGGAGCCCAAGTGCTTGATTCTCAGATGTGACTTCATGTACACGCAGACAGGCATTTGGGTGCATTGCGATTTGGGCATTCCGTTCCCCAAAGCGTTGCCGAGGCGACGCAGTGCGAGTTCCCTCGAAAGGGAACGTCTCGGGTTACGTCTGTAACCCTTGTTCCCTGAGAAGGGAACGAGACACTGCGTCTCCCTGCCATACTCCCTGCATCCCTGTTAGCCTCTGGCTTCGAAGTTTTCGAGCTGAAATTGACTGTTTCGGATGCCCTTTTATACTTCCTGGTCCATACGTCATCCGCCCATGACGTATCACTACTGGACAATGTTGACACACATCCTCAGAGCTGGTCACGCTGAGGCGTTCCCCAAAGCGTTGCCGTGGCGACGCAGTGTCTCGTTCCCTTCTCAGGGAACAAGGGTTACAGACGTAACCCGAGACGTTTTTCTGTAGCTATCTGACTCTTGATTTATCATGTCATTTGTCAGCAAATCCCAGAGACAGGGTCATGACAGACGAATGCTTAACCTCACAAGATGTGACATCATATCCTGCATTGAGCCCAGGGGTAAAGATGGCACCCCAGAGATATGTTTACTTGAAGAAGCTGTCGTGCCCATATCAGCATACACATCAAAGTCAGCAACAAGAAGTTAAAAGTCAGATGGGTTTATTCGATATGTCATAGAGTCAAAGGTGAGATAGAGAGACTGACATCCAGAAACAAAAGCCGCAGCAAGCTCTGGGACCTCTGCTTCACAGACCAACATGATAAGCTTCGAGTCCAAAGATCACCTGCTCCTCACTGTCAATCACTCCGATGCGGCTGAATTCATTTCTCATTAACACATCCGTGCCCAGGAAGGCACAAAGACCCCGAGCTACCCAGAAGCGCCTGCCTGCCAGCGCCAAAAATCACTTAAAGTCTGCCACAGTGAGCAGATACGGTCCCATTAGCAGCTGCATTCTCTGGCCCTGCATTCTCTCTCGCTTCCTCTGTCAGTCACTGTCAAATATGGGAACGCGCTTTTCCCCCCCGGAGGTTTTCGGGAAGAGAGACTGTCGGAATCTCTCGCTCAGCAATTTTCTGTAACACCTTGGGGAGGAAGCGTTATCTTCTCGCTCATCTTGCATCTCCACGGAGAATTTCACTAACAGTACAAGCAAGCACGATGTGCGAGGTGCATCGCCGTAACACCGCTGAGAACAACTGAGACATGCAAAGAAACAAGGGTGTCTATGTGAACTGTGAAGTGGCAAAACAGGTGTTTTTTGCAAGAAAAGTTTATTGTAACTATTATTAGGGATGTCTTGCATCTCTAAAAGCATATACTAATAAATAAACTAGCTGAATATTCCCTTTTACACGAACATGAACCATGGTTCAACTAACCATAGTTTTGTGGTTTTATTTGTAGTAGCTAAACCACATAAGCACAACTGTCCTGTGGTCTCAAAACAATAAGCATTGTTTAACCATGGTATTTTGTAGTAAAACTAATAATCGTAATAAAATTGTAATAGAAAATAAAACTATAAAAAACTATGGGTAATTTTCCAAAGGGACTGTTTGTTGAAGGTTATACGGAACGTTTCAAATACAAATTTCATTCATTTTGTTTTGTTCTGGAAAATCACATTGTGGAGCTAATTTCATTACAGTCGCCAAATTGAATTTGGCTCAGTGCCGAATTATTGCCCTGGTCAAAGCCAGAATCGGCATATGCTGGCTCATAAACAAGTCATGTTTTAATCGGAATGGTAGTGATAGTTGTGATTTGAAGCCGGTCTCAAATGGAACACCTGTCTTTTGGTCGATTTTGATTATTCTGGTTAAGAATAACAGCTGGCTCTAGAGTTGACATTCATGCCAAAGATTAAACACATTTTTCCCACTTACACTGACATTTTGTGTGTGTGTGTGTGTGTGTGTGTGTGTGTGTGTGTGTGTGTTTGTGTGTGTGTGTTCATGTTTGTATATCCCGGTGGGGACCTAAACCTGAATGTAGTATAGATGTTGGGTGTGTGTGTGTGTGGTGTGTGTGTGTTGTGTGTGTGTGTGTGTGTGTGTTTGTGTGCGATGTGCGTGCGTGCGTGTGCGGTAGTCAAAGGTGCCCCAGAACTGTTTGTTTTACTAAATTCTTCAAAATATCTTCTTTTGTGTTCAACAGAACAAATAATTATACAGTAGCCTAATTCTTCTACTATGGTAGTCAATGGTGCCCCAAAAATCTCAGTTGCTAACATTCTTCCAAATATCTTTCTTTGTATTCAACCAAACAAAGAACTTTATACAGGTTTCAAACATCTTGAGGGTGAGTAATTCATGATGGAATTTTATTTTTGGGTGAAGTTTCCCTTTAAGCTCAACCCTAAGCGGTTTTCAAACTAGTGAGCCATGAGACTCGGGCACACCAACAAGGAGGCTAACATCAGTTGCTCATGTGCCTCTTGAGACTGGGAAGTAAGGTTTATACACCGCACCACTCGTACCAGCTGGTATCTAAATTTTAGCAATTACTTTTGGTGATGCTGGTGCAGAAATGACATGCTTCAACATTACTTATGTCTTCTACTTGTTGGTAATCACACAGCCATTCTGTTGGACTAGGCACTCTATCGTGGTTTGTATTAGTTTGAAAGTCAGACCAATCACTATCTTTAACCAACTTGCCTGACTGATGGCTCGCAACATGGGAGGAAATGAAAGACCAAGCTCATAACACTATATATTAAGGCATTCCTCCCTCCCTTCAACGCCCCCCTATTCCCAATTGCTTTGCGTCTCATACAACAGCAATACTGGCTAAGGATGATAAATTCTGTATTGCACTTGAGAGGCAGAGGTTGTGAGGCAGGCTGAACACGGGACAAAAAGCTTTTCAACAAGGACAGGAGAAAGACACCCAACACACAGACAAACATGTCATTAAACATCCCGCTTCTTTAGTCTTATCATTTATGATTATATGTTTCCCATGGCTTTCCTCTAAAATGTAGCATTTAATGTAGCATTTAATTTAAAACCTTCCATCCCAGGAGAAAAATTATGTTTGATTCCATTTACCGGGAAACGCCTGAATGCATTACTTTTTTGGCAGGTAATTTCTGTGTATTTTGGGAGCATGTTTAAAAGCGCTCTCTCGCTCTCTCTCTCTCTCTCTCTCTCTCTCTCTCTCTCTCTCTATGTGTGAGTGTGGCATATCTGGCACCAATTGAGGCTTTGCATGGCATCCACATGCAAGTTCTCTGTGCCCTTCCTCCACCCTCTTCCAACCTGCTTGCATTTAAATGTCTGTCTATGTCTCTGTTTATTTTACTTCCTGTCATTAGCAGTAGGTTGATCTTCAGGGGACCGTTCCTGTCCGGCTGATTCGAGTGTATGTGTGTGTGTGTGTGTGTGTGTGTGTGTGTTTGTGTGCGATGTGCGTGCGTGCGTGTGTGTGTGTGCGTGCGTGCGTATGTGTGTGTGTGTTATTACAGTGATCTGGTGAGTTTTAAAATGAGAGGGCTTTGCCATGTTCAGGGTTATTTTGGTTTAAATAGTGGTTTGTTCATGGTAGACACTCTGTCTGGAGTGCAATGTGCCTGGAGACACTGGCTTGGCCAGTCTCTCTCTCTCTCTCTCTCTCTCTCTCTCTCTCTCTCTCTCTCTCTCTGGCAATCTGGCAATCCCAATGTTTTCTGGAACACCCTAACCATGGTAGGAGCAATATTAGCACACATGTAAGTTTGCTTGAATTACACATTAGACGTAATTCATAAAATTAATTTATTACTATTTAGTCAGATGATCTAAAAACGATTACTGCATGCATATATATGCATGCGCTCATGCTAAATTAAGAAAAAGACATTCAAGCAATAAGACTAACCTTGTTGATCGATATAATAATCCTACATTTTCTGTCAGTAAAGGAATCTAAACAGTTGCTCACCTGTCTAGTAAAACACATGCAAGATCATCGTCTCTGTCAGTTAAAATTTGTCGCGCAGCTCTCTCCATTAGGAAATGCCACATTGATATTGATCCTAGTTTGATCTCTCTCGATTATATCTTCTTGTTCCAAACTCTTCTTTTGGGTTATTTGGTCTACCCGTATGTCTTTGTTGACAGAACCGGCTGCAAACAGTAAATAATAATTGTGCTCCATAATGACTGCGCAAAACAAGATAGTTGCTTGAAAGACGCTACGAACTAATACTTTCTTATTTGTCCACGAGACGGTGTTGTCATGGTTTCTACGGCAGTAAAAGTGGAAACCGAGGGTAATGCCAGAGCAAGAGCAAGGTCTTTAGAAAGCGTAACGGCTTACACGAATCACATGAGGGACCTCAGCCAATCATTTAACAGCCTCAGACTCCTTTCCTGCATTCCGCTGAAGGTTGCAGGCTTTCCATCTGTCTTTGGTAACGCGGATACGACGCCATTGACAGGCGACTGCCAGACACGGTCCGTGTCACTGGTTAAAATGGCAATTTTCTCACGATTTACAAATAGTTGGAAACATTTGAGATATTGTAAGTACTCAACTGAACAAAATATATAACACTGGCCTATAGTGGTTTTTGGATATTTTACTGCAAAAAAGTTACAAACTGTACCTTTAACTTTATATACAATTAACTCTTAAAGATGTTCGTTTCACATTTTGATTCTGTTATAAATGTTCTGTTGGTTGTTTTTGATTTAAAGAAAGAAACTGAAACTGTAAGTTCTTCTGGACCAGCGTTGGATCCGCGTTGTTTACGTTTTACGAAGTGGTCTATAGCTTTCCATTGTTTTGCCAGGCTACTTTATTTTTGCAATTTCAACAGAAAGCTGGCTCAATGAGGGCCAGTACACCTGGAATAAGTTGTAATGTGTTCTGTTCTTGCCATTGGCTGTGAATAAAGCTTTTCTGGTAAAAAAAAAAAAGGATGTTACTATTCCAGTTCGACATGGGTATAGCATTGCGTAATGGTTGTGGGTTCAGAAGCCAGGTAACACACATGCTAATAAAAATATAGCTTGAAATCGATTTGAATAAAAGTGTATGCAGTACCCCTCCGACCGATGCGTGTCGCACTTCTTTCCAGACTTACAGTGCTCCGCAATCCTCTCGGCCACCGTGTTGCAGGAAGCAACTGTCCTGCTGCGAATAACAAACACAAACGCGTTGTTATAATCATGGCTGAGTACTCACATGTGAAATCCACCAAACTGGTTCTGAAAGGCTTAAACGACAAGAAGTAAGGCTTTATTTACAAAGTCCGCCCTGTCAAACATCTGTATAAATACATACGTTAGCATTAATACTAAGTTACTTTTACGATTCATTTAAACATCCCTTCTTCTATTGATGTAAATGTTTTGTCTTCCACGTTGTGTAGAAAAAGGAAAAAGAACAAGGACAAAAAGAGAAAACGAGACGATGGACAGGACAAGCCGGACATTGTTGGTGTGTGTGTGTGTGTGTGTGTGTGTGTGTGTGTGCGTATGTGTGTGTGCGTGCGTGTGTGTGTGTGTGTGTGTGTGTGTGTGTGTGTGTGTGTGTGTTCATGTTTGTATATCCCGGTGGGGACCTAAACCTGAATGCACACCAACACATGGGGACTCGTGACCTCAATTTTGGTCCCCACGGGCAAAAAAGCTTATAAATTGTACAGAACAATATTTTTTACAAATCTAAAAATGCAAAAAGTGTTATATGATCTTTAGGTTTAGGTTTAGGGTTAGGGGATAGAATATACAGTTTGTACAGTATAAAAACATTACGCCTATGGACTGTCCCCACGGGGATAGTCAACCAAAGCTGTGTGTGTGTGTGTGTGTGTGTGTGCGTGCGTGCGTGTGTGCGTGCGTGTGTGTGTGTGTGCGTGCGTGTGTGCGTGCGTGCGTGCGTGCGTGCGTATTGGTTATTTCAATATATGTTCAGTGTGTGTATTTGGAAAGACATAAAGATTTGCACGTGCTAGTCTGCCTATTTAGATTTCTTCTTATTTTCATTTCTATAGACAATCATGTCTTGCAAGAAATGCATGAGATTCATTTGTGAGTGTGTGTGTTTCAGGAGGATGGTGGGCAGTGAAGAGTTTTGGTGAAATCACAGGCACTGTGGCCATTGAGATGCAAAACAACTCTTACGTTCATGCTTTGGACACTGGACTGTTCACAGTAGGAGCTCCACATAAAGGTACTGACAGAGCCGATATTCTGTTTTTTTTCTATGCTTTCTGTACAATACCTCTATTCTTTTCTATTTTTATATGCATCTACATGAAAAAAGCTGGTCTATGGTTGATCTTTGCATTTTGATTAATACAAACCTCCGATTCATAGCACACCAATATTTGGACTGTAATCCATATTAAATATCAATGCTGAAAATCACTTAACTTAGTTATAGATTGTATTACTTTCATTTTCATGGAGACCTTAGATCACACTTCCTTTTCTATGTGTATTTTTGTATACATTGTATGTACAGCGTTTTCCTCTCAGGTCCTCACCGGGCCTACAGATCTTGCATTTATTGAATACAATCTGGAACTTTAATTGTTCTAAAAGAACTAGAACCGTATATTCATGTTTTGCAGTATATCTTGCAAAATAAGTGCAGTACCTTAATGCACGAGGTGAATCTGCTGTGCAATTACACCACAATGTAATTTTTCAGAAAGTCACGTCATGTGGCTTTCATATTGTCTTTTAAATTGAAAAGGTCCCTCTAATGGTGTGGAACAAATAAGTCTCTGTGGTAGAGGCGGCTAGCTGTTGCTTTTCCCCGTCCCTCCCAGTATGGAGGGATTTTAAAACCTGAATAATGTTATGGATCGTCAGCCTCTATTACCACAGTCGTTCATGCAATGCACAGAGCAATTTCATAGTTCAGTTAGCAGGGGAGGTGTTTACGATTGTTTTTTCCAGCCTCATTTTCTACTCCACACTGACCGTTGACCATAAGGATCCGTTTGTACTTCATTCTCGAAGTGCCGTGGAATGTGTGCACGCTACCTAAAATCAATTTAGTTTAGGGGGAAACTGTACGGCAGGGAGAATCAGGAAAAGAACATCTGTAACTATTAAGTGTCATTGACACCCACTTCATGACCAATGCACCTGTACAATTACTTCACCACCTCAGGCGAGACACTAGGCAGATCGAGTATTCTGACTCTTTGACTTTTCCTCGCTTAAAGACACTTACAGAATTAATTGTTTTAATAATTCATGAGTTCTTCATGCATGCATGCAAGATGGAATATATCAGCTTTCCGATTTAATCTTTCTTTTGTTTCAGTCATGCTAGGTCGGTGAAAATACTGCAGTGCTTAGCCACATAGTTTAGTCTTATGGACTATGATCTTTTAAAATAAATCTGTGTCATGTGTTTGCAGAGGATGAGGGCCCAGATCCCCCTGAACAGTTCACTGCTGTCAGACTTTCAGACTCCAGGTAACATTACTTTCTCCAAGCCAATATCATATCACTATTAGTGTCATATTTTGCCAAGTCAAAATCAAGTCAATTTAAAATAGTTTTTAACACTATTAATTATTACTAGTATTAACTATTAATCATTGGGGTATCTGAGACTCCAAACAAAAAGATGGAAAGCTCATCAGAACAGGTTTTTTGTGCGACTGACGTTTCTTGCCTGTTTTGCTGGTGTGTAGGATAGCGCTGAAATCAGGTTATGGGAAGTATTTAGGTATAAACATAGATGGTGTTGTGATTGGTCGATCAGATGCCATCGGCTCCAGAGAGCAGTGGGAGCCAGTGTTTCAGGATGTAAGTCAATCCACCAGCAATAATAAAAAAACGTGATTTTAAATCATCGTTTCGTGGTCTTAAATTGTGTATTTTTCTTAGGGTAACTTGGCCTTGCTTGCTTCGAACAGCTGCTTCATCTCATACAGCGAGAACGGAGACATAGTGGCCCAAAACAAGACAGCTGGAGATGATGAAATGATCAAGGTGACTTTCTTCCTCCTGAACATACAGTATATGCAGAATTACAATAAATTCACCCAACATGCTGATCTCTCATTCACAGATCCGGTCATTTGCAGAAAAAGATGTGAAGAAGAAGGATGATATTGCAGAAGAGGACATGGGTGATGTCAAGAGCTGTGAGGTCAACTATGTGTGAGTGGCTGCATTTACGTTTTCAATTATGTGAATAATGGAAGTTTGGAAGGAAATATTTTTGAGTTTTTATGTTTATATGATTATCAGTGATACTGATATACTGTTCTTTGCCTATAGGAAGAAATTTCAGAGTTTTCAGGATCGGAAGCTGAGGGTGAATGAGGGAGAAAGCGTCATCCTGAAAAATGCCAGGACAGATGGAAAATTTCACGAAACCCTGCTGGATCGGTAGTACTTACTAAGATTTTTGCTAACGCTGAATAATACATTATTGTAGCATGTTAATTTAGCTGTGTGAATGTTGGCAAGTAATGTTAATGTCTGCTCAAGATGTGTGCTTTTATGATTTATCATAGAAAATGGGCTATCAGACCTTGTGCAGATTTATTGAGAGATGTTTTTTCTTCCCTGTAGGAGAGCTAAAATGAAAGCTGACCGATACTGCAAGTGAAAACAGAAGATACTTTGCATTAATGACAACTTTTTGCTTTTTTATTTAAACCTATTCACAGGAAAACATGTTTTTAGTTTCTAAAAGAGTTTGCTGTTTTGATCAGCCATCAGTATTTTACTTGACATTTGTTTCATTTTCCATATTAAAAAGATTTACAAATATGAAGAGAACTTTTGTTTTTATTTATTAAGTGTTTTTCATTTTATGTTGTTTCTATGTGTCTATTTATAAAAGTCATTTAGTAGAAACTTTTATCCCAAGCAATTTGTAAATAAGGATCAGTGGCAAACAGATTTGTATGTGTGCGTGGTCCACTGTTGAAGTTATATGAAGAAATTTAGACTATATATGAAATAAAAATGTATACATTTATGCAAATTAGTATACAGTATATATATAATTAAATATTCCACAATAAAGATATCTTTGCAGATGCTACAAACACCTTTGTTTATGTTAGAAAAAATACAACTCATTTGCATCATGATCAAGCAATGGAAAAACGTCTCATCATGGTCAGTTTTACCTTTAAACAAGCCTGTTCATTTGTCTAGTGTTAAGCACAGTGTGAATTACAACATCAATATTTACAGTTTTCGAACCTGCGCTTTGTTTACTGGAGAAATGTTTCACTAAACCTCGTATCAGTTTTATAAGCTTGTTGTTGCACTCCCCTCCACGTCCAGTAGATGGCGCGACATTACCGTGATGTTTCTAACTACAAGATGTGCGGTCTTTAAAAAAGAGATACTTTTTATTCTCTGTTTTTGCCCATAAAAAATGTACCATTTACAAAATAGAATACAAATGAGCAGCATTGCAGTATAGGTAAGCAAAAAGGCCAAACCGTAAACCACAAAGTGTCAAGTCATCTTTAGTTTTTGCCACTGCTGTGTGTTGTAACTCCCTCAGTGTCTCGCGGATTTGCGCGTATCAGCTGTCACGAGGCTCATCAGCACTTCCGCGTTCACAGACGTGCTTTGGAAATCAGTGACTGCTTGGCTAGAGATGTTCACTAAATTAAACTTTTGTTGTTTTCTTCTTACATATATATTTTTGTGCTTGTCTGCGCAATATGTACCGCCGGTAAGTCATAGCTGTGAAGTTGATATTGTTGATGAGCTCAATCAAAACAAACCGATTTTATGGAATATGTCTTTCATTCGATTTAAAATCTGTTTACTATAACACTTTAACGACATTTTAATGCCGCAACCTAAAAAGTTTACTAATGAAATGTGCTGTTATCAAAAGAAACTTTGCTTAATCTCCAGCATTTGTTTAGTAGAAATGTGCTAAATGACTAATGGTCATATTATTACAGTACACAGAAGAGTGCAGAAGTGGAATGTATCCTCCAAACGGCCCAACGTAAGTATGTCAACCGAAACGGTATATTTTATTCCCTGCGATGTAAAGAGCAGTGCTGTAAGAGTATAGAGGCACTGCAAAACCTGTGTTAGTTAAGGTTTTGAGTTCGTGAAACTAGATGTTTTGTAACAACAGGGCAGGAATCCGTTGATGTTATGCAAATATTATGGCTGTTATATCATATTAGTTTCTTCACCGCTAAAAGTGTGACACATCTCTTGAGATGAGAATGATAAAGTCTGATTTTGGGTCTCTGTGTGTCTCAGATTCAAAGGTAATGTTCCCTGGTACACCGTTGATCTGGATCTGCCACCGAGCAAAAGATGGACAAATATCATTACAGATAAAAAGAATGATGTGAGTTGATATCCTCATTTAACCGTTTTAAATTAATTTAACAGTCATCAAACAATTCTAACTGCCATAAAAACAAATCTTTTTTTCTTGACAACAAGTTCACTTGATTGTTAGTTGCTGTGTTAGATTTCAAATGTCAGATCATCATTTTTACAATTGAAAACCATAAAAGCTGCAAAACTCAACATCCGATGATTTTTTTGAAGTGCGTGTTCTTTGACAACTTTTTAAAACTTTTGGTGATTTACTAGAGCTGATTTGCTTCATTTTTTTAGATGGCCAGCATGATTCAGGCTATCAGAGATCTAGCAGATGCCTTTGTTCCCAGTGGGAAGCTCATTGAACTGGTAGATCATGATTTGGTGAGTCTGTTTGGATGTTAGACGTTTACTACACACTTCAACCAATGCTCTTTTTGGACAGACACACTGACCTTTTGACAGTAACTGTGTTATGTGCGTTTCTCCAGCCCTTGATGGTCAATACCCTTCCTTATCCGTTTAATGAAGAGATTAAGGGAGTTGCATCCGTGTCTGGAGTTCCTTTGGGTATGCTGTGTTGTTGAAAACCATATTTGCTTGTTTCTTTTTTCACACTGAACCCTAAAGCACGCTCTGATCACAACATGAACTGCTCTCTCTTTAATGCAGGTGAGGTGATGCTCTTCAATATATTTTATGAGGTGTTCACCGTATGCACTTCACTGGTTGCAGAGAACGTAAACGGTGAGGTTTACAGTAAAGTGTCAGTCATAAACATTAGTTAATGCATTAGAGAGTGTATGTTAGTTAATACAAATACAGTTGTTTGTTGTGCATTCATGTTAGTTAGTTGTCTATTAGCAGATTTGATATGTATTAGTAAGTGCCATGGACAAAGGAATAATGTTAATACATGCTAATGTAGTGAAATGTAAACAAATAGAGACATATCTGTTACTATTTTTGTTTCATGTAGTTTTATGTAATTTGCATATACAAATAACATGTCGTGTGATTTTTCTAAACTTTGCCCTAAAATCTTTCACACGTGTACAGAAGGCAATCTAATCCATGCCAGAAATCTTGACTTTGGACTTTTCATGGGGTGAGTTTTGTCTTTTTTCAGCTTTTTCCTCAGTTTTTGAGGAGTTTTGTCTTTTTTCGGCTTTTTCCTCAGTTTTTGAGAACAAAATAACAACATTGTTATGTAAATGTTTCTAGTTAAACTGTTAAAAAATGAACTGTTTAAAATCCACTCTCACGGCTTCGACTTAGAACAGTTTTCAAAAAATGTCTTAAACCACAAATAGATTACATTACACATTACAATAAAACATATTTGAGTTGGATACTTAAAAAAATGATGTTTGCATTAGTGTGTTGTTGTCCGTGCTTACAGATGGGATATAAAGAACAGGACATGGATCATAACAGAGAAGCTGAGGCCACTGGTTGTCAACGTTGACTTCAGGCGAAACAACCGTACCGTCTTTAAATCCACCAACTTTGCTGGATACGTAGGCATGCTGACTGGCATTCGCCCGGTGAGGACACTTGAGACGATTAACATGATATAGTCAGTCTTAGTGTGAGATGACATATAAACAGTTAGATGTATTTGCTTAATTTTATATGCAGACATTTAAAACTGGGATATATCCGTAATGATCATTGTTTTTAGTTTCTCTTCTGCATTTTAACAGGATGATTCAAAAGAGAATTGTGAAAGGTTGGATTGTTTAGCAGTAATCTCGTTCCCTCTGTTGTTCACTGTTTCTTTGTATTGTCTTGTCTTTGTAGCACACATTCACTCTCACTATGAATGAGCGATTCAGTCTGGACGGAGGGTACATTGGTAAGCCTTTATTCCTCCTCCTGATATTTGCAGAGTCATATGCTGTAAACATGCTGAATAATCCCAGTATTTATTTTTTTCTGGAGTTTTTTGTTTGTTTGTTTCTAAGGCCTGATCATTGGTGGAAAGCAAACAAGTGTAATTGTACTAAAGTGTGTATTAATTCCAGGGATCTTGGAGTGGATTCTGGGGAAGAGAGATGGCATGTGGATGAGTTTTCTGACTCGCTCTGTACTGGAGAACGCCACCAGGTGAATTCTGAGAGTTTGCAAAGCGATATTTCAGGAATCATGTCAGTGATAGCATTCATTATCAACTTAGATGTTGAATGTGTGTTTCTGTAGTTATGAGAATGCCAAAGCCCTGCTGTCTGACACTAAGCTCCTGGCTCCAGCCTACTTCATCCTTGGAGGAAACCAGACAGGCCAGGCCTGCATTATTACCAGATCCAGAACACAAAACCTCAATCCACTAGAGTGAGTCTCTTCTTTGCTGTCATACATGTAGCCGATGTGAAAATTTTCCTCGTTTTAACAGTTTCTCTATTTCAGGTTAGATTTAAAGAATGGCAGGTGGTACGTGTTGGAGACTAACTATGACCACTGGAAAGCGCCTCTGTTTTTAGATGACCGCAGAACTCCTGCAATGAAATGCATGAATCAAACCACACAGGCTGTGAGTTCTGGAGTTTCTGTAAACTCCATTCATAAGATTGTTTAAATGTTGTGAAAATGTTTGTTGTGTATTGTAACAGTAGGTGTAATAATGCTGATACAGATCTGCAAGTTAAACACTTAATAAACTAAATAAATAACTAACCCTTGAACACTGATGTTCAGGTGAAAAAAAGAAAATTAAGAATTCTGTATTTTTCTCTTTCAGAATATCTCTATAAAGACGGTCTATGATGTCCTCTCAACCAAGCCCGTCCTAAATAAAGTAGGTTTATGAATCTGTAAATTAGAGTTTCTGTATTTCAGAGTTTTAGCATTTTTGAGTTAAGCTTTAATTCTGTCTCTCATGGTGCTGTGCAGTTGACCACATACACTACTATCATGGAGGTGTCCAAAGGATCATTGGAGTCTTTCATTCGTGACTGCCCCAACCCCTGCATGCCATGGTAACAGGTTCCATCAAGACCTGCTGCATCGTTGGGACATTCTTCTGCACATCTAGAGAGATCACTGGCAGACGTCACTTTTGAACATCGCTCGTCTTAATTTTAAAGGTTATGCACCTGTTATTGGAATAATTTGACAAAGCTTACTTTTGGTTCATAATGCAAAATCATTAATTTTAGAGTTACTGCTACACTTTGTCAACAGGTAAATAAGAATTTATAAATTGCACTCATATCGCTCAGAACTGTAACTGATTGTAAATGTTTATTTTTTCTTGATTGACTCACATCTTTGGGAATGTGATTTGGGGTTTTGTATATAATACTTTTATTTGTAACAATTTGCATACAGAAATGTCCTGTGGAACACATTTAAATTTGATAAACACTACTTGTGTGCCAGCTTTGTTTTATCTTGTCGGTTAAACTGAAGTGTGGTACATTGCTTCACATTAGAACAAACAACTGGGGGAAATGATCAATCGGAAGAAACAAATGTATATGATTTGTATACTACAGCAGTGTGCAAAAAGTCACATGCAGAAACAGTATTAACAACCTGTAGAGTGGAAATAAACTCAGACAACTTGCCTTCGCTATACTTTTTGCCAAATGAACAAAAACAAATTGCAGCAGCAAGAGTAAAAATCAATATTTTATTTGTTTTAAACAGCATTCTAAACACTGAAAAATGACATGGGGTGAAATGGGGCAAGAACCCAAGCATTGGCCAACGTGCCTTAATAAAAAGATAAAAAGGAAAGCAAGAACATTTAAAAGTGCAGTAATGTCTCAGTCCTCAGGAAGAGAGAGAACAGGACAATGGAGACATCAGTGCTAGTATGATTCCGCTCTATCCACTTATAATTTTAAATGAGCAATCTGGGTCAAGCCAAATGTGAAGTTCTGAATTAAAGGTTCAAACTTCTATGCATCACACTGGTAAGAAAGGTTCACAGTATCCCAGAAAGAAAAGCAGACTAAAGCATAACCATGCCAAAGAGAAAAGACAAATGTTGCATCGTTTTTAACTTTTGAACAAGCAAGAAACCTGCCTTAACAAAAAAACAACACGCATCCTTTCAGACTACAGAAAGCTTCAAGACAAACCCCCTTTCAAACATCACCTACATTCTTCATCAAACGTTAAAAGAAAATGACCTATACATGTATAGAACGACTTATATCTTGAATTGTTAGATGGCATGCGGCTTGCTAATTCAAGATTTAGCTTTTGTTTGCAAGTAATCTTAAAGAATTAAGCTTAACGTACAGTCATGTTGCATGAATGGTGATTTGTAGTGTCATAAGTCAAGTCAAAAAGACTGTTTTCATGCGCTCTGGGCTCCAATGGTTTCTAAAAGGAAAACGAAAGGCAGTGAGCACAATGAAATCCACTTCACCTTATTCAACCAGTACACAGTAAGTGACTTCAAAATTGTTTAGATAGGTTTGAGTAAATTTAAACAGTTACCAGGCTCTTTGAGTGCTTGAGCATTTCCCACCAACCCCGTAAAACCATCTGTGTTTCCATTCAGAATCTCGGCTGCAAGGTTATTAATCTGCTGCTCTTCTGAGATCCTGTTACAAAGCTCCTCCTGTACAGATTTAAAGCAAAACAGTGATATATAGAAAGACAGAGAAACAAAAAAGTAAAACTTACCAGACAGTCTCACAAACCCATTCCTATTACAGAGAACACACACAAATCTTACCTCACACAGAACAGACATTTGAATAGGAAGATCCTCCACCTTCACAAAATCTTCTTCATCTGATCTCTGACTGGTGTTTCCAGATCCAGCCTCCTGTGTGGCCAACACACGGACAAAGAATTATATAGAAACATTTAAAAAGAAGAAATGTTGCTGATGTGAGGTGTGTGAGATACATACATCAGTGTTGATCATAACCGGTGAGTCAGTGTCATGGCTGGCTGTGTCTGACCCCTGAGAGGTTTCCTGTGCTGGAGAAACTGTACAGCTCTCTTTGTCTTCTCTCTCTCCTTCTGACTGAGGTTTGACCTCTCTGCTCTCCTCTGGAGCCTGAACTGCATCTTTGGATTCAGGCTGATCGCTTTCCACTAAATGAAAACAGGTGGGATGACATTTTCGTTCATATTTTTTGGGTTCATAAAGTTATTAACAAAGAACTAGATTTTGAATATTTTGCCATACGTTGGTTGCGTTCTAGGTCTGAGGTTGCATCCTGGGTAACTCCGTTTGATGAGCACTAGAACACCACAAAAGATTTAGTTTCTGAGCTGGGTATGATTAACAGATGTGTGCATGTTAACCCACCTGTCTGTTTTCAGCAGTGTTGTCCATGTTGGCTTGTAGTGATGTCTGCACCTCAACAGGTCCAGCCTCAAACTCCTCCATTTCTTCCACTTCGTTTTCATCTTCTCCGCTGCCGTAGTTACACAGAGCCTGCGTCTCTGCTTTAGACAGGCCTAAAGAAAATGACGGCAAACATGTGACAAGTCAAACAGGAACGGAGCAAACTCTTATCAGAGTCAAACACATTACAAAACAGTTTCTACCTATAGGTGATAAGATGGCTAACCGCAAGCAACTGTTGAATGGTCAAAGCGTTTTCTGCTGCACCATTTACCCATTCAAATACACATATATTAGAGCTCTTTTTTTGTAACTTTTAATTTAAGCAAAAGGCCTATCAGGGCTGAACGTTAACTGTATACGTCTGTTATCATCTTAAAAAACACAAGTGCAGGTCATCACATAAATAGACAGATAACTGAAAAAGGATATTAACATTATACAAATGGATAAATTAGATTAAACTAATTTTTAGCAAATTGTTTTTTCTGTATTTTCAATGCTTTACTATACAGTAGTAAATACATTTGTCCATAAAAATACTGCATACTATAGTATTTACTACAGCAAACTGCAGTAAAATTCTTGTGTACCATTATATATTTGAACCTTACTACAGTAAATATTGAAGTATACTATAGTGTTTACTACAGTTTATATATTTACTACAAGTTAATTATTTTATCATCATTTATTTTATTCGAATTGAGCTGACTTTTATTTTGGTGGGTCGTCGCGAAGACGCTTGAGTGTTTTTGACAGTAGCTTCACTCAAACAGTGAAATGCTCGCAAAATAAACTTAGAACTCTGTGGATGAAGTTCATATGTCCATGTCCTCGTATAGTAAGATACAGACAAATCCACAAGTGTCAGGCTTGTAACATGTTAAAGTGTGCAACTCATTCACTCATAGACACGCAGAACAAGAATTTAAATAGTAGAATTCCGCTTTCGTGGTTCATTCCATATTTTCCCACATCGAGCAGATCATAGGACTCTAGATCAAAGGACTCGATGCAGCTGGAAAACAAGTTTTAATTGCAAAAACTAAAATAAATAGTGGTGTGCCATTAGTTAACCTCACACACCAACAAGCAAAACGACAAACGCACTTCACACAAACAAGCGGCTTTGTCTAATGCACCTGACAAACTGTATCGCACGCGTGCTACACTATTAAATTTATTTGTAGCACAGAATGATTTTTTCGTAGCACGTACAGCCCTGCCTATATATCCGTCTGGTCATTTTGAAAGTGTGTGCAACGAAAACGCAAAGTGTTAAGTTATCTAGGCAAACGTTTAACATACTTATAGAAAGAGGCAGGTCATCTCCATCATCTTCCATCTCCGATGCTTCACTGCTCTGTGCATCTTTCTCCTCCTGTCTCTCATGGGCCGTTTCTCCCTGCTCGGTCTCATCCTGATCCTGAGGACAAAACAAAATTGAGCAAACTGCCAACAGAACATTTAGGATTCAGGAATGTTCCAACCAGGCACAATGTGATTAAGCAATACAAACTAAGCTCTGTATGTTTGAGAGAACACAACACGACAAAAAACTTGAATACAAGTATATCAACAATTCTGACTTACTTTGTCTTCATCAAAATAGGATGGTGAGAATGTATTTTCTCTCTCTACTGCTTTGGTTTCCTGAATAAACAACACTGATTATTAAACACAGAAGCATTGTATGCACACCACACATAAACATGAAGTTATTTTTACCTCAGTCCTGGGTGAGGGCTTGGGGGATGTGTTGTCCGAGCACTTCTTGGTCCTTTGTTTGCTTTTGGAGGTGTTCTGGTCTAAATCCTGCATCAGTTTGAAGAAGGCGAGCTCATTAAAGAGAATCTCAGAGATCTCCACCAGCAGGTCCTCACCACAGTCTTGGAGCGTGCGGCCCACAAACTTGCTCAGCGAGTCCTGTGCGTGCCAACAAACATCATCATCATACATACTAAAGGATCTTAAATGAAATTTAAGCTAGTGAGGTGTCTATCAAGACAGCATTATATGGCAAGTTCAATTTAAAAAATGATAGGAGACGACATAAAACAATGCTAATGTAAGGTACCATTATGATGGTGCAAAATATCCCAGCATCTTCATTGGTCTTAATAACTCTCACAAATTCACTTTTAGAAGTAAACTTTTCAAAAGTAGCAAAACACACAAAATGTGATAATGACAGTGAAATACCTGCAGAATGCCACCTAGCTGTCTGTGGAAAAAGTGCACAAACTCTTTGCTCTCGTCGTTTTGCTGTGTGAGTTTGAGTACCATGCGTCTTACAGATGTCAGCAGCTGGTGTGAACACACCTCCCCAACGTGCTCCTGACAGAAGTGGGACACAGCGTGTTTGTGAACGACAGCATTAACACGTCTTCACCAAGTGTTTCAAAGGACACCGAGTACAAGCATACCTTTAGGAACGGGATGACTTCTGTCATGATGGCTTTGATCTGTCTGTCGAGCTGCTGTGTGTCAATCTGAGGACAGTGTGTGTCAGCAGATGAGTGACTCGTGCCTAAACAAACACACAGAAATGTAGATATAAAGGTACATTTTTGGATGTGGCATCATTAACCAGTTTTATGAAGTATTTATATTTTCAATTCTGAAATAACTGAAATATCATGCATGCATTATATGCCCGTTTAAAGTAAGCAAAGCTTTAGCCTGTGTTGATTAAACATCTAAACCCCATAACCATGAACCAAGGAATTTCCTACACATTTTCAACCTCATCAATGAATATATGTTTACGGTAAAGACAAGCAAGTTGCAGGCAGATGAAACATATGGTTTAAAACAAGAATCTAAAGATTGTAGTTTTTTGTCGTTAGTTCTTCAGTAGCTAAATAAGAGCTATAACAAGACTGGTGGCCTTCTATGTCATCCCGAACTGGGACTACTTTTACAGGTCAAAGAATGCCAGGTGACATGTCTGGTTCGACAATACACACTGCTGGATGAGTCCAAATTATTTTAGACAGCATCAACAGCACGTCTTAGAGAAAATCACTGAAAAAGACATAGTTCATCATAGTTCTCACTATATGGGCTAATCTGCAGTGGTACCTTGAGTGAGTGCTGAGACAGCAGCGGCAGCTGTGGCTCCAGGGCTGTTCTCTGGGTTATCTGTATTAAACTCAGCCCTCAGCTTCATGCGCTCATACTCCCTCATCCTGGCCAAGGCCTTATCTAAATGAATCACTGTGTTACCTGCAGGAGCAGAGAGGAAAGTGAGAAAGAACAGGGAAGGAGAGAGATGGAGAAACAGAATGTGAAAGCATCCCAAGATTCAGCAAAGCTCCACCCAGCAAAGCAAGCCCGATTACGATAAGCTAACGGTTGTGTCTATATGCCAGCATGTGGCCGTCTTCTTACCCAGGTCATCGCTGGCAAAAGGTTCGAGGTTAGAGGAGGTCGACAGCAGGCTTTCGTTGTCGGTTGTGTTTTCTTTGTCGGCTGCTTTCTTCACAACAGAGCCGGATTTTATTGTCACATTCTTCTCAGATGCCTCCTGAAAACAACACGCAAAATGAGTTTGTATTATAGAGAGGAAAACAGAGTGTGGTCTTCTTCAGTAATACAAAACATCTCACATTATCGCTTGTGGCCAGGCTCTCGCTGGGTGTGAGCTCCGACTGGGAGCCTGTGGCCCACATGGCCGGACCCAAAGACGAAGCCTGATCCTCTGCTACACTTTTTTCTGTCAGGTGCCTTGTTACAATGTCCTGGGGAGAAAGCCAACAATCATATATACGTTACAACGTTTCTAAGAACATTTCAGATACACAGAATGTGTGTAGGTGCACTGAACCTGTAGAGAGTAGAGCGCCCTCTGCCGCAGGTAGTCTGTATTGAGCAGCTGAAGTTCATGGAATAGCTCGATGAGGAAATGTGGACGAGACTCATTCTGAGAGATCAGAGTTGCCACCTCAGAGTAGATGGTTTCTCTCAGGGCCTCGAAAAGAGAGAAATCACTGCTCGCATCTAGACAAGAGAAACATATACACAATAAGAAGAAAAAGGGAAAATAGTCTACTGAAAGATTTCAATCTATTGATGAACCTTTGACATGCTTAATATTTAGATCGTATTTAACAATTCAGTGCATCTGTGGCAAGGCCTCAAGCATACTTCAAAGATTCAAAACAATCACTATATGTTATTAAAAAGGTTTTCCACGGTTTAAAAACCATGCTTAGACCTGTCTGATGTCAACTGTCAAAAGCCAAAAATAAATACACATACATTTGTAACTTGTGTTCACAAGTTACTTACAACATTAAATTTCCCTTAACATTGTTCTTGATGGTGTAACCAGTGATGATTAAAATATGTTTCTTACGCATGTGGTGACAGTACAGAAAACATGCAGGTAAGGAGTCAAGGAAAGCACAAGAAAAAAAGTTAATGAGCAGTCAGCTGGTCAATGAGATGGCAAGCTTGGGAGTTACCTGGGACTTCAGTGCATGCAATTCTGTTAGACAGAAAAGGTGTTCTCCAAGCATATGCTGTGAAGAAACCAAAAACAAAACCCCAAATGAAATCCAAACAAAAAATAAAATGAAACGAGCTAATGCAAAGATATAAAACAGCATGAGGACACAGAACATAAAAATGGGAGATGTTAAAAACAAATGAAAGTTTCCTGCTGTCTTTGATACAATTTAACTAAACATATGGGAAGTGGTGAGATATTGCAAAAATACATTTCCTAGAAAAGCTAATTCATAGTGCTGTGAGCTGCTATGGGTGCGGGTTTTTTCTACACTCAGGCCCGGTTTCACAGACACGGTTTAGCTTAAGCCAGGACTATGCCTTAGTTGAATTAAGATATTTATGTCGCTTTTATGAAAATGCCTTAGAAGAAAACATTCCTGGTGAGCATCTTGAGACAAAACAATGGCACTGATATATTTTAAGATATTTCTGGGCAAGTTATATTCAGTTAAGACAGGTCACACATTCCTTTTAGTCTGAGACTAGCCTTAAGCCTTGTCTGTGAAACCGGGCCTTAGTGTAACAGCGTAAGCGTAGTTTTGGTTCCTCGCCACTGTCACCTTGGGCTTGCTCACTGGGAGACTGCTTACATCAGGTTTAGGGCTTTATACTCTGTTTATTGCTTTTATTTTCAGAGCCGGACTAAACTCTTATAGACACCCAACTACTACTTCCGCGTAATGCTAATGTGCAATCCATGATATTACTCCAATAATCCATTCACCTCGTAACCTCTTACATATGTGTACATTTTTGATTTCCTTTACTTTTCTCTATTTGATATCATTTTTTCAGGCTATATCTATATTCATTCTGTTAAAACATATTTTCCTGTACTGATGCTTTGATTTGATCCGAATTGTAAAAAAGCCCTATAAAAATAAACTTGACATTGTTTATTGGATTACATATTGAAGTGTGCAGAAGTATCCGTGAAGAATCATACCAGATGAGAGGTCGTTCGGCTTGCTGCTCTGCGTCTTGCTGTCCAGTTTCTCTTGTGTGAGTTTGTCCAGCAGCCCCTGGTTCAGATCTTTGTGTTTGACCTGAGGGCAGCGATCTCTGTCCTGATCAAAGTGAGCATCACTCGAAACGCTGTCACTCTCCACAGCTGATAAAAGACAGAAGGAACATGGCATATCAACACCATTTTACTTGCAACATTATGTACACGAATGCGTACACTGTATAGGCAGCAACTTTGAGAATTCTAATTATAGAGGGGGTTTTTTTGTTGAAAAATTTGCTTCTCAATACAGACATACCTGCGTTCTTCTGTCCCCTGCCCCTCTTGCGACGACTCTTTGTATTGGGTGTCTTGTCTCTGGAGGCCAGGCTGGCCTGTGCCGCCGCCTTTCGTCCCGCTCTAAAAGTCTTGGTGACAGTAGTCGGGTCTACCTTATCTGGCAGGCTGCTCACAGACTCTTGGGAGTCCGGAATATAGGAACGATCCCGAGAGGTTGAAGGGTGAGGGGCGGAGGGGGAGATCTGACTGTGTCTCTGATCAGAGCAATTCAGAGAGGAGTTTAACCAGCTAGAGTTATGAGGGTCTGTCATAGTATCAGACTGAGATGGAAACCTGTAAAAAGAAAAAAAAAAACAATTACTAGGTTTTGTTGAACATACAGTTGAATAAACAATTCTCTCCACACAGAAACCCACTTGTACCGTTTGTCCGTGTTGTTAAGTGGCGATCTCTGCAGTGGAGGGGGGAAACTCATGTACTCGGTTTTGAGGGAAATGTTTGGGTCATGCTGTTGATCTGAACTGGCCGGGTTCTGGTGACAATCTGGTGATGAGGAGGGGAACATGTGACTGAAATGAAAGCCTAAAGACAAAGAGGAAGAGAAAAGAAAAGAATGCAAGTTAATAATAAACTAAAGACTTTTGTTTGTTCGAGTAATTTAAGAAAGCCTGTCTCAGACATACCAGTGGGAAAAGGTGAGAAGTTTGGGAGTCCAGGCATATTGACAGCTGGAAAGTTTTGGAACAGAGAGGGAGATACAGAATCGGGCCCAACATTTTGATCCTGCTGTTGCCCTGACAACGACTGATTCTGCTGCTGCCGCAACAGATCGTTCAGAACCTGCTTTAACCTGCCAGGAAGACAAAAAGAGAAACTTACTTCAAAATGTATTTTCAAAACAAAAGTACCTTTCCAAGTCAAGTTGCATAGACCGTAAATTCCTTTAGGATTTTATAGAGAAGACTTAAGAGTCGCACCGATTGACATTGTTCTGCTGCCAAGCCAGCTGTGTGTAACACTGGTTTAGTTGGTGCATAATGAGTGGGACCTGAGGAGAGGTCACATTATTGGGCATAACGCCATAGGGACCTGTCAGTAGAGCCTGCAGCATGAATGATAGAGTCTAGAGACAAGAGAAGAAAGACTATTAGACAAATGAAAAAAATAAACAAAATGGTTAAAAAGCTGTGCATCGCTCACCTGTTGGTCCTGCAGCAGAGTCTGGCACATTGTGGTGCTAAAATTCAGCTGTTTCTGCAGGTGTGTGATCTGATCCTGCCAGTGTGCTGGTGCTGTGCCCTCGGACAAAGACAGATCTGCTGCCCAACGCAGGTTTTCCTGCCGTCTGGCTCTGCTGGAACTTTCCCTCTCACCCTGCTTCTGCTGACAGGGATGACCGCTTGACTCACGAGGGGATGGACTTCTGTTAATCTCTCTACGAACCTTCAGACTACAGGAATCGAAAAAGGCAGTGTAACCAATACTGGCGTGGTCTGACCTGTAGACAAGCTGTGTGTGCTGTAAACGTACCCATCTTTGCTGTTCCTGCTGTAGTTGTGTTGTTTTCTGGCAGAGCGTGCATGCATATCATCAGTGGAACTAGACTCTTCACCCTCGTCGTGGTCATCCTCATCATCATCCTCAGCTCCCACTTCCGAGTAGTCATCATCGTCATCATCTTCAAGATGACACTGTGTCGAACCACCCCAGGTAGCCATAGTTCTGTAAGTCAAGTAAATGTCTTTTAAAATGCCATATGTGATCCTTAATCACAAAACCAGTTTTAAGCAGTTTAATGGTTGTATCTCCGCCAGATACTGTCCTATCCTCACAAATCCTAACGAAAAGTTGACCCATAAGACTGGTTTTAAGATATCATATATGTAGACTGCATCAAACAACTCGTAATTACAATAAGACCCTGAATCAAAGCAATATGGTATTAAAAAATGTTCTTAAAACTCCTAAAAAGATGTAGGGCTGTGATGCAGTACGACTGTTTGTAAGCAGGTAATGTAGTAGCACTGCACTTTTCTGGTCTGTAGTCTTGAGTGATGTACGTCAGTGATGTGACAGATCAATACCTCTCATCACGGTTGTAGGACTGTATATCGTGTATGTCGCTCCTGAACGTAGAGTCAGTGAGTGCGCTTCTCCTCTGCTGTTCGGCCATCAGACTCTCCAAATGTTTCCGTCTCTGTCTCAACTCCTCACGCAAAATCTGGTGTCTTCGCATCTCTGACCACAGCTGATACACAGAAAAACACACACAGAAAAAACTCAGCCATTGTCCTTCACAACACAGCAAGCAGGTGTGTAATAAGTGGAATAATATATAGTCAGCCAGTTGTTATTTTCCATGTCTATTAGGGATGTAACAATATCAAAATCTCACTTTGCGATAATATCACGGTATAAAGTCCGAGGTGCGGTGTTTGTTGCTGTATTTAAAATGACAAATGATGACTTGGAAACATCATGTGACCACGATGATATTGAGACAATTTTGCTATTTTGATAATTCTTTAACATTAGACGCCGATAACCGATATATTGGCCGATATCGAGTATCTAAATATTGATATAAAATTCCCTAAGACTGAAACAAAAGGCAAAAAGTGGACAACTGCTTTTATTTGAAAGCATTCACCTCGGAAAACAAGGTAACCATTAGTTCTCTTTTTTTCCCCTGAAAATCATGTACCAAGCCTACTTTACACTAGTTAACGATTCTTTAACCTTCAAACTTTTCTGGTATATTTAATAAACAAATGATAGATGTTCTTCCAGAAAAATGTTTTCAATAGCCACATGTCTAACAGGTCTCAAGACAGAAAGCATTCAGACAGCAGTCTGATTAAAACAATACATACTGTACCTACATCAGCAATGTTTTGATAATAGCAGTAAGTGAATGATCACAACAGAAAGACAGTATTGTACTGTATTTTAACTGCGAGCAGCGTGCAGATGAAGTAGTTTAACCAGAGGAAATGATTTAAGATTTATCGGCTTTAATATATCGGCCGATACCGATAACATTAAAAACGCCTGATAATTTATCGCACATCCCTACACGATATCAATAATATTGTTACATCCCTACTATCCTTTACTTTAATAATCAAGTTTTCTTAACCCAACCTTAGAAATGTCCAAAGTTGGAAATCTCATTTGGACTCGCACACTCACCTCATTGTCGGTGACAGTAACAGGGGGAGGCTCAAGGGTGGGTTTAAGTCCACTAGTGTTGGCTTTAGCTGAAGAAGAGGAGTGTAACGTCACGGGAGCTGGAGTGGAGGCTGCTGCGGGAATCTTCCTCATCATCTGACCGCTGGCACTACTGCTCACAGATGACTAAAGAGATATGAGAAAAAACACACGATTTAAGAAAACAAGACTTCATCTCTTCATCTATGTCACAGGTGTATGTGAAGTACCTGGAGGTCAGGGCAGGCCCATTGTATGTCCTGAATCTTGCCCTGAATGTCCATTAACCTCTGTCTCTCTTCGTGGAGCTGCTTTAGCTCCTGCTGTTGCTGCTTGAGCTTCTCCTCGTACAATTTCTCTCTGAAATACACAAACAAACATTCCTGCTTTTAAATAGGTGATGCGTTTAATACCCATGTTTTTACATTTTTATTCATTCAAAACCCACAAAACACAGGAAAGGAAGCATGTCTACCAGTGTTATCACATTTACACGCACTAACCTGGCCTTGTCACAAAGAGGGAGGTCTCTCTGGGTCTTGGGAGCTGTTGCTCGGGTATTATTGGGTTGCTGCTTCAAACCCTCATCTTCATTAGCTGTTGTACCATCTGTATCATCACTCTATAGTAATGTCAAAAGTCAACAAAAACATTTCCAGTCAACAAAAAGCATGTCAGAAGGATCTACTTCATACAAGCTTTTCTAACGCTGCAAGCACTCACCTGCACCATCGCCACCAGTTCTTGCAACTGCCTGAGTTTCTGTTTGGCAGTTTGTAGACGGTGAACTTTCTGTGCATATTCTGCATCACCCCCTAGACTGCTTCTACGACTGGATCCTGAACCCTCCGTGTCTCTGCCTCCTCCTCTTGCCCCATCATCATCATTATCCAGTACCTCATCATCATCATCATGCTCATGCTTAACTCTATCGAAAGGCATGTCTCGGTTATACTGGCATTCTGCAATGCAAATAAACAGATTCAAGAAATAGTTAATAGACAAGGAATTCCTTGAAACATTTGGAGAGGTGCTCACATTGCTTGAAGATGATACTACAAATTACAGTTTCAAAATTTAGATTTGTGCCTGAGAGTGTGATGTCTGACCTATGACTGAGGGGATGTTGAGACTGTGGAGGTTGGCTCCGGAACGGTTATTGATCTCACACTCCGTGTTCAGGCGTCCTTCTCTGTTATTGGAGGCACTATGAGCTTTTGTCAGACTGTTCAAGTCCATCCAGTTACCTGGAGTCTGCGGTTGAGCTGGGTTTCTGAAAACAAGCACAAAAATGAAATCTTTTTAGGTGCAACTTCCTGCAGTTGCATTATTCTTACAGCAATCTTGGAACCAGAGTATGGTAACCACTAGAGCAGGGTTCAGAGGTGACTGTGGGAAGAAAACAGCATTCTGTGATTTTTTTCTCTCTTCCCATACCTGATGTTGGTGACAGGTTCATGATTCTCCTGCTCTGAATCAAACATGGCCTCAAAGAGCGAACCGTCCTCCGTCTCCTCATCATCATCATCCTTCACGTTCTCATTAACTGTGTCCACCACCATATCTGACGTCTGCTCATAATACTGAACCAGCTCTCTCAGTTCATTCAGACGCTTGTGCACCTCCTTCAGTTTTCTGCAGGAAAGAACAAACTAGAAATCAACATACAGCACTTATATGAGACATTCATTTTGGAACAAGCACTTTAGCTAAAGAAATTGAGACTGTAAATGTGATGAAAAGCAGAACCTGAGTTTATCAGCAGGATGGCTGGTATCATCCATCTGTGTGTAAGAGGAGGAGGAGCCCTGCCTCGCTGGACGCGGCCCATTTCCCTCTCTACCCAACACTAAGGGACGCTCGGACACGCCTGTACGTGCCCCACGCTGACTGCCACGCTGACTGCCACTCTGACCTGAGGAAACGCAAGCATCTTTTAGCTAACCACAACAACATTGTCTTCGGACAGAAGCAGCTATAATCTATACAAACAATGAATAAAATCAATTAAAGGGATTAAACATTTGAAAGGGAAATTGTAACTGCTTGTGGTGTGTGAGGGATGCGTACAGGCACTGTTGTTAAGGGTCTGGTCTCTAAGTGAATGAAGTTCCTGAAGGATCTTGTCCATGGTCTGTTTTTTGTCCTGTAGCTCCTGTAGTTTAGTGCTGGCAGAGGTTGATGCAGTAGTTAGCGGGGCAGCAGACGGCAACTGACCCCGGGAATTGGGGGTAGTGTGTGATCGGCAGACTTCCCTAGAAAGAGAGAGACATTCTGCCTGTCGTCGGTTGTCAGGAACTGTCTGTGTCTGAGAGAGAGAACTTAAGTTATTATTTAGCTTTGTTAGTGATGTCACACTACTACGTGAAGCTGTTTTACATAAAGAACAATTAATATAAAGAAGTGTGAATAAATTGTATATACAGTGTATTACAATTGGTGGAAAACTTTGAAACAATGTTAGGTGTACGTATATATACGTATATATACCTGAGTGTCATGCAACTGGTTGTGGAAGCGCTGGATAAGATCATTAAGTTCATCATTGAGCTCTGAGGTAATGCTTCTGCCAGACACACTTCCTGTAGTCTCTGTAACAACTGTAACACATGCATACAACGTAAATCAAGTCATTCAAATTTCTAGAAGCCATGAATGACATGAGAATATATGCATGCTCTCCGCACCAGTGTCATCCATCACAGCAATGGCTTGTTCAGCGCTTTGCTGCATGGCCAGTAATTCAGCCTGACGGCCTTGTAGTGCTCTGAGCTGTTCCTGCTGTTCCAGCATCTTTTTGAGAAGGTCATGTTGCTTCCTCATGTTCTCTAGCTCCTCTTTCTGCTCTCCACACACATCGTGACCCTGAGAAAGAGCAAAATATTTATATGGGACCGAACAACTGATATCTACCTTTGAAGGAACAGTATGAAAGGGCTGCAGGTCATCATAGGCTGCACCTCATTTTACTCCTAAATATCTTATTGTAACAGCGTACCTTGTGCTATACTGTTGAAAAGTGTCATCATGGTTTTCTTTCATGTTTAGCAAAACAATACATGAGAATGGTTTATCTTTCAAATCTGGATTTCTGTTTTTCAATAATACACATTAAGAATGAGACTACAACAATAAATAAATATATAAAAGAATATATAAAAGAAAGTCATCATGCTTGGACTCATCCTCAGGTCACCCAAAAAACTCAAGACATTAACAATTCTGTCGTGTTTAAACTAAGTAGCATTAACAATTAGACAGCCCTTAAAGGGATACTTCACCCCCCAAAAAATGTAATTCTGTCATAATTAACTCAGCTTCGAGTTGTTCCAAATCTGTATAAATTTCTTTGTTCTTAAGAACACAGAAAGATATTTGGAAGAATGCTTATAACCAGACAGATTTTGCCCCCCATTGACTACACAGGGCTCTAGACTAACTTTTTGCGCTGGTTGCACTGGTGCGCTTACCTTTTTTTCTTAGGTGCACCAGCACAAAAGTTAGGTGCACCCAAATTTTTGACCGCATCGCATTTAACACCGCAGTTTTACAAGTTCACTTTTTTTTTTAATCGCTGTCCATATAGGCAATATTGACTTGTAAATGATTAACTAACAACCTGGTCAACATAAAGTTCTTTATTTGAAGCACAATTCTACAAGAAAGCAGGGCTCTAGACTAACACTTGAGAGAGGTGGCACTGGTGCTACTAAGTTATTCAGTTGGTGGCACCAGAGTCGTGGGGTGAGGTAAGAAAAAAGAATCACTACAACTTCATTAAAATGTGTTTAATACATCAATAAATCAATTAGAAATGAATACAAATCATGGTTTATGATTGAATTATTTTTATTGTTTGGTCGCACTCTAGAGCCCTGCTACCATAGTAGGAAAAAATACAATGGCAGTCAAAGGAGCCCCAGAACTGTTTGCTGTCCTACAATCTTTAAAATGTCTTCTTTTGTGTTCAACAGAACAAAAAAATGATTAAGTAATTTTTCCTACTATGGGAGTCAATGGGGGGCAAGATCTGTTTGCAGGGCTCAATGCTAAGGATTTTTTCTACTGGCCCGGTCGGGCAAGTGATTCCAATTTTTACTGGCCCTGCCAAAATTTTCACTGCCCCAGCACAAAAAAAGTATTAAATAATATCTAGTCATTTGTTTGTTGTTTTATACCTATGTAATCTTAATAAATAAGGGTATGATACCATACAAACTATTAGCCTATAACTCAAAATTTCAAATATTGCTGAAGACAACTAATCAGTAAGTAATAAAATAAGATCAAGTAATCAAAGTATGTGCAATAGCACAGATAAATGTAATAAAGCAAGCAAACAAACAAATAATCAGTGCATTTCAGGTGTTTTAGGTTGGTGTAATAATAGTAGATATCAGGTACAGAAATTAAACAATGTAAACTGCATTTTGGATGTAAGGCAGGTCGGCCTGTGGAACTCCTTGAGAGTGCTGAAGCTGACTTCTGCTGGCAAAACTACAAACTCTTTTTCTTCAGTAAATTCTCTTCTATTAATTGCATTCCTGACTTCTTGTCTCCATTCATCATAACTGGTCTACGGGTCTTTAAATGTAAATCCCCTACAATAGTCTTCTCTGTATTGAATATAATTTTGATTTAACCTTATAATTTAATCAGTGAAGAGCAGTAAGTGTTTTTTGTCTTCGTTCTTTGTTGTTTGATGAACAAAACTGAGACGTTGATTATGCTGCCGCCCTTTAAGAGATGCACGGATCTATTATAACGTAACACACGCATTTTGTTTCCACATGCATTTTGTTCCCGTAAGACATAATTGATCACTTTTTACAACGATATTTGGTAATACTGGCATTTTGGCATAATATGATCTGATTAAGAGTAAAAAGACGTGAAAGAGAACTCGATTCAGTATTTTGCGCGTTGTCCGATTCGGCATTCCAGACGCGCGCGTATCTCAAACAGCACGTGAGAACCGAATCCAGTCCTCTTTTGCATCTTCTTGAGAATATATAAACAGGCAAGTCTTAAAAACTTACAAATGATAATTTTCCATGACCATACAGCACCAGCCCGATCGGGCAAGTGACAATTCTCTCAACTGGCCCAAGGATCTCCCATGCTGGACCCGGGCCATCGGGCAATCCGTAATGTCAAGCCCTGTGTTTGCTTATAAACATTCTTCCAAATATCTTTCTCTGTGTTTATCAGAACAAAGAAATTTATACAGATTTGGAACAACTCAAAGGTGAGTAAATGACGACAGAATTAAAATTTTTGGGTGAAGTATCCCTTTAATAGTGCCAGACAGTGCAACTTACTCCTGAACAAGGGATAAGACTGGGACATATCCACAGGCAAATGACAGTCAGATGCGGCACAACCACACAATTTAAAGAAAAATGTAGTCATAGACAGAATCATTTATTGGTCATAAAAATAGCTCAGTTTTCCATGTAAAGATTTATTTTGCTTTATCCTACCCACACGTATGACTTTATATTCTGACCGCAAGACAAAAGAATCAATATCTGCAGCAGAATATTAGCCAATAGATATCTACTGATACAACCAACTCCAAAGTATATAAAAAAGAAAAACATCAGAAAAAGGACAGCATCTAACACGCAGAACCTGCTGAGCTGCATCCTTTTCAGATATCATCATTCAGCAATTTCATGCCAGCGCGTCAGCATCAAATTTCTCCCTGAACTCTGCTAAAGCTCACCAAAACATGGTTAGACTGACAAAGCATTATCACACATCCTGGTCAATACAGATATTGCTAACTGTATGAAATTCATACTTTTCCATATTTTATTTTTTGTTTAAACACCAACTGCAATTTATGTAGAACACTATACTAATGTGCACCACATAAATCTGAATGAAAAATGTTGGTAAAAACCTATCCGAAGGTAATAAAACGAAACAAATGCTCCCATTCGTTAAGGCACCTATCCAAACAGCCTGAGCACTACATTCCATCTTGCATGCCTAGAACATTGCGATCCATGCTCAGTTCAGGAATCAGAAGGCGAGACGGGCCCTTTGTGACTACTCACAGCGGCACTGGAGGCTTCTGAGCGCGGCTCCAGGTTAAGAGACGTGCTCTCGGCCACCGAGCCTGAACCCACTGCCGAGTCCACCGTGGCACCTTCATCATCCTCATCCTCATTTTCCCTCGCCTGTAAAGCGCAGGGAGGAGGGGCAGGGCTCAGAACAGACCCAATTCAGATTTGGATACTGCAGACACTTACCAATAATGCTGCTGGTTATGGGTTGGGTTACTACGTCTGGGCTAATGGGTGAAAACAATGTTCAAGCCACTTTCTACTAAACGCAAGATTTGTGATATTTATTAAAATGATCACCAAGTTGAATCAGAAATTATAGCAAGAAACTTTGCGTTTCACTCTCAAAACCTCTTTATTAAACGCAATACACAGCAACTGCAAGCGAGGTCACAATGAACAGCAAAAACACGCTATGGGGAAAAAGTCGACATGATGCCCTAGATTTGGGCTCTACATTAATCAAGCCTGTGGCACTAAGAACAAAGCCTTAGACTGCATACCTCTGATATTTTTCATGTTTTGACATAGCTGACCAGTTTTGTGCAATCTCCAAAAATAGTTTTGATGTTTAAGGAGTGGATACTGGATCTTGAACATTGTTGTGGTTGAGCTGATCACACAACGATAATTCACAAAAGATGCAGCTTACATCTTAGGGTGAAAACAATCACATAATAAATTCAAATTTAAAAAGGCATGCTAGAGAACCACACCTCAAGAATTCAAAGATAAAACCAGTTCAGATAAATAAAAAACAAAAGTATTGCAAAGCCTGATGTTTCTTGATGTAACCAACACATTACACAACAGTTCATATATCATACATTGTTTATTAAAAAAAGAGCACAGAACACAAAACAATTCCCTAAATCCTTACCAGCATCTTCTGAAGAAAACGCAGGTACGACTTCTCTTGTTCCTTCAGGTGAGTGATGAGAAGAGAGAGACGTTCCACATTTGCCGGCACATCATTCTTTTCCACCAGGTCGTCTCTCATGGATGTGGCCTTCCCAATATATTCCCGAATCTGCACCAATTTGCTGACCACCTGAACAGAAAGACAAGCCGTGTGAGTTGGCAGAAGCAGATACGCAAATAAGAAAATAAGGTGAAGAGCAGAAAACTAGCTGAACAGAAAAACAGAGAAGAGCAAAGAAAGAGACCAAGGAAGAGCTCTCACACGGACAGTGGCATATTTTTAAACTGGCCTAAATTCATGAGCGCTCACTGACACATCTGTGCTCTACTTTTTGCTCAGCAACGACAGGGGGAATGTTCTAATGAACACAAGGAAGTTGTGCAGTCTACTTCTGAATAGCATGTAATTCTAAAGACTATTACCATAAAAACAATGCTAAAATTGATAATAGTTGGCATTTATAATATGTAGAGATATTTCACCCAAAAATGAAAAGCTTCGAGTTGTTCCAAATCTGTATAAATTTCTTTGTTCTGATGAACACAGAGAAAGATATTTGGAAAAATGCTTGTAACCAAACAGATTTTGCCCCCCATTGACTACCATAGTATGAAAACATACAATGGTAGTAAAAAGTCCCCCAGAACTGTTTGCTGTCCTACATTCTTCAAAATGTCTTCTTTTGTGTTCAACAGAACAAAAAAAAAAAAGATCAAGTATTTTTTCCTACTATGGTAGTCAATGGGGGGTGCAAAATCTGTCTGGTTATAAGCATTCTTCCAAATATCTGGCTCTGTGTTCATCAGAACAAATAAATGTATACAGATTTGGAACAACTCAAAGGTGAGTAAATGATGACAGAATTTTCATTTTAGGGTGAAGTATCCCTTTAATGCGTTCAGACAACAAAAAAACGTATGTTATAAGTTACGTTATGATCTACAATGCATTGAAAGACTAAAAACTCTCAGTAAAAGGACTGATCTTGATTACCTGACTGCTGTCAATGGACAGCTCTCCACTTCCATCCTCCAATGCAAACCCATGGGCACTGTCCATACTAAAAGCCTCTTTACCCACTGCTGGCACTGGGGCAAACAAGTCTTTCCCTGGGCTTTGTTTCTTAGGCTCCTTGCCTCCCGGGATTGCAGAGGTGGATGCAGTAGGCTCTTTCCTCTTGTTAGTGTTGAGATGAATTGGCAGGAAGTTGAAAGGTTTCTTGGCCTCAGTAGACAGCTGTCTCTGATTGTTGGCTGCAGTGACGCGGCCTTGAGAATCACTGCCAATGCTTCTCTGTTGGGTTGAAAATTTATATTTTGCTTTATCAAAGGATGGTTGGGATGTTAACATAGTCCTTTCAAAGCTGACCTGAATTTATTTGATAGCCTGCTTAAAACATTAGTAATGTCCTAATGAAAGCGTGTCATAAATCTGATCCAGGTCTTGAACCCCCAGCTCACCTCGTCCAGATCTGTGAAGTTTATGACCTGACGGAGTCTATCCAGCTCAGCCTGGTCGGGCACAGACATCTGAGTGCTGTACTTCGCATGAGGAAAGGAGTGGGGCGTCCGAGCCCTTCGCCGCCCTGCACCTGGAGTGGACTCTGGAGAGATGTCATTGGTTAGCCGGCTCTCTGACATGGCTGAGAACTTCTTCCTGTTCTTCTCAGAGGAACGGTTGGCCTTCTTCTGCTGTACTCCCCAATCCTGAGACAGGAGCGAGTCAACATAAGCAATCATAAATAACCACACAGTTGTTCATTATGAACTGGTAATATAAATTGTTTACTAATAAATCTATATAAGATCGTTATTGATGTGATTACAACAGGTTTAAATTTCATTATTGTCATTCTGGCAAGAATAATCAGAATAATTGATCTAGAGACCATATTGTTAAGTCTGTCATCCAGGCTGCCGTTTGAGATGCTCCAAGTGTGCAGCTCTTGCTCTTCTGCGCCGTCTTCAAATGGTGTGCCACCTGTTGCCATCGTGAAAACTCGGAAACTGCTAAAACAACCAAACCATATTTAAAATCTAACTTTGAGAAATACATAACCCTAATCCGAATATAATGTCATCCTCTCACCTAAGCTTCATTCTTAGAAATGTTCACACAGATTGTTGATTTTAAAGCTTCACCCAACCGTTTTGTTTGACTAGCTGCCAAGCAACAACCCGCCACAGAACATGACAATAACCCGACTAAAAATTACATACAGATATTATTATACAGCTAAAATTACATACAGCATTATCCTAGCAAAATAGGTATAACTGAGCCATTTTTTAACGAAATGTATATGTTTTAGGCATGTAATTTTGAAGAGTAAAACCCATTATAATGAACCTAAATGCTACTCAACCTCCGCCATTGTACATTAATAGTATTAAATACTATTACCATAACATAAAGAATGAATACAATACGTATGTACATGTAGTGCTGTGATCTAAATGTAACTTACATTAGATAGCTGAAGTCTGTAAGCTCTATCCAATGAGAAATTTGAACTGTGGACTGGTATTGTTCTCATAAGCTGCTGTAGTTTGAGAAGAGGGTCCGTTAAAACGGTTAACCCGGTCAACCCGCTTGATTTCCCGGCTAACTGTCAACACCTGTCTCCCCTACAGAGCCGATTTCACCTGTCCACTCCACTGCGAGTAACATTAAACTTTTCTAAAGGTGCAGCAGTCTAAGTTAAGAGAAGTTTTAAAGTATTTCCCACTTTGTTATAAACCCGACTATACCAGTCGCCTCACAAACAAACAAAAACTTATACTGAACGAGGCTGGAGGTTTTTTGGCCTGTCACCATGGTAACCTTGCGCACGAGCTAACGTACATAACTCCAGTTCCCCGCGAAAACTCCCGGCTGAGGGAAACAAAGCTTACCAAAAGACAGTCACAACACGAATGATAAACAGTCACCTCTGATAGTCATGTATACATATAAAGATGAGAGATTATGAGATGATGACTGCATTTGTTGAAGAGTGTTTATTCTTTAAGACATACGAACTTGTCCACCTGACACAAAGGCATCTGACCGGTTATTCTCTGTGTAACGTTGGCTAACATGAGCTACACAGTATCCCCGGCCTTTCTGATATGTTAATGTCATTAAAAATGAGTGGAATCAAAGCAAAGGTTTCACGCTTTTGAGACGTTTAATTGCCAGTGAGCTGTTATTTGTGAAAAGCATAATATCTTTAGTCAGCGAGCTAACGTTAGCAAGCTAGCAGAAGTTGAGAAACAACTACACGAGCCCGGCTAGGAAATTACTTAACTAGAAAAATTACCTTGAACGCCGTGTGAAGGATTCTCGCTGCGGCGACTTGTCACTGGGATATAATAATTCCCATATAAAGGTTATTTAAATTCCAGATAAAGTGTCAATGCGTAGTAGCGTTGCTTCCACTCAGTGTAACCGCCTCTCTAGCCTCGGCCATCTTTACCTCACAGCCAAACAAACAGGCGGAGGGATACTGCTCTCATTTTCGGTAATGCAATTTATTGTAAATTTCTTTCTATTTTCTATATGATTTTACAGTAGCGGTTGAATATGTGAATGGAACGATGGTTGTATCGTTCCATATTAGGCTAGAAAACAAATTGAGGCCACAAAAGGTGGGTACTATTTAATTTCTCGGACGCATAATAGGAACTGTTGAAGAAATTGCGTGCAACGTCTTAAAAGTACAGATGCTGTGAAATGTTAATGTGACTGATGGAATTATAATGACAGAAAAAATCCTCAAAATTGTGGAAAAGTCGTAACAGTGTTTGTCAGTATGTAACAGTAAAAAAGGCGTGTAATAAAAAACACACTTTAAAATCTCAGGATATAAAACCGTTGTCAGTCAGAAAAGCTTTACTGTCATTTCAGCCTCAACATGTATAGTGAAACGAAAAAAGACAACACTTAACTGTGCATAATTAAAAGTATCTTAAATAGACTAAATACATTATTTTGATAATGTATACTTTGTAATTTTATTGAAATCAATACATCCACAATACCGTAACAGGCTAAATAAAATATATATTTTTTAATTAGGCCGCAGTTATGGCTTGTTAGCATAGACTCTACAGAGTGCTGAAAAGTGCAATAATGTCTTTTTTTTATTTTTGGCAATAACATGTTTGCCGAATACATGAAATTGAAGCCACGGTTTCACCAAGTCAAACACTTTCCTTTCTGTTTCGATCTAAGCTTAACTTATGGGCTACATTCCTCTTCTGCAGTCTATGAGGAATGGCCGTACGGATACTGACACACGTATGCAGTTTTTCTCACTTTCTCTCTAACATGCACACACATGCCCTTTATCATACTAGACTTTATCACACAAATCATACATAAAGATACATACTTAGCATCAAAAATACTATATGATTGGTAATAATTACATAGACCCGCAGATTTGTTTTTTTTCCATTCATTTATATGGAAACAACGTAGACATGATTGCTAAATGTTTGAACCTGATTCATGTTTAACGTCAGTATTTCGCATTTCCATGTATGCCCACTAGATGTCACTGTCGTCAAATGAATCGTTGTTCAAGAGCTGTCGAAGCTGACAGCAACAAAACCCACAAGATGGCAGAGTAACACCACGGAATTTCACAGCTGTGAAACCTGTTTAATATCTGAATTTGTACATTCGTACAAAACTGTATTCTTTTCGTTACTGTAATTGAAAAAAATCTGTCAAATATGGTTTGTTTTTAAGGCTTCGTTTGAGTGAAACTCTGAAATAGAATTATAGGAATAGTCCACCCAAAAATGAAAATTCTGTCATGAATTACTCACTCCCAAATAATTCCAAACCTGTATAAATGCCTTTGTTCTGTTGAACACAAATATATTTGGATGAATGTTGGCAACTGAGATTTCTGGGATATCATTGACCCTATAGTAGGAAAATGTATTGATTTTGTTTGTTTCTTTTCAACACAAAATAAAATATTTTGAAAAATTACAAATAGTTCTGGGGCACAATTTTTTGACTAACCCCCAGACTAACCTAGAATTGTCAGTTGCTAACATTCTTCTAAATATATTTCTTTGTGTTCAACAGAACAACGATATTTATACAGGTTTGGAACTACTTGAGGATTCATCTTTTTGTTATCTTATTTATATAGTAGTATTTAAATCCAAAAATATTTTTTGCGCAGGAAAAATGACTACAATTAATTCAGTTCGTGTGTAGTGCATTAAAATAAAAAAATACAACATGTTAGGTTAAGCATCCAGAAGTTTAATTCATCAGTTAAAAAAAAAGATACAAGAAGATCACTCTGGTTGTGAATGTGGAGGCCACTGGAAAAAGGTTTGGGAATAAAAGTAAATACATTCCACAATGTTAGGAACAGCAAACTGGACTAATATGCAGGTCAGTTAGTACATGAGATGTTGTGTTTTAAGCCTTTTCTTGTTTCCACTGCTTCTGTAAATAGCATTCTTGTGAGGACACAAAGAAAATAACAGCTTTACATCGTTTCCCTGTAAATGTACAAACCACTTTTTAATAAAAAAAAAACAGCAAATGGCAGTCCGAGGGAGAGATACTCTATGTACAAGCCCTGAGGTCTGTCCCCTCCTCAGAGAAATGTGTGAATGTGAAACAATGAGGAAAAACTGTGAGGGAATGACACAGAATATAGAACATAACAAACAAGCATGTAACGGATCGAGGGATTTCCTCGATCTAGAAGTGCAACTGTGCATCATTGTCTTGAAAGGGGACATTTATAAACTTTAAAGTCTGTACAAACTGTACAAGTCCTATTATAGGAATAAAACGGCCAAAAGGTCCATAGGTGCCCCCAGGTGAGGATGATCCGAGGTCGTAGGTTATCTGGGCGATATCGGGGTTGTGGAAAAAGAGGCGGAATTTCGGGGCGAGTGGAAGGGGGAGGTGGGCGAGAGGCGTCGGGGGCTGCAGAGGTCCCCGTTGTGTAGTTTCCACAGCAACTCTTCATTCTCCATAGATAGCCGTTTGTTGACCTTTGACTCTTTCTGCAGGGTCTGTTGAAGCATGGCCTGTTCTGTGGAGAGCTGCCTGTATACAAAAAATGATGTAACAGTCTGTATTTGGAGAATATGATACGCTGATATGAAACAAATAATGCCATGTTGTATCCAATAATCTCTCAAAAGGAAAAGCAAGCGAGGCACTTACTTTGAAAGGGCAGCGTGTTTGTCCATTCTAGCCCTGTAGTCTTCATTTTCCTGCTGGACTTTATTTAGGCACTCTTCCAGTTTCAAATTATCGTCAATCTGTTGACAAACACAGTTTCAAATCAATAAATAAATACATCAGGCACTATCCGTGAAATATTTTGGCTCGTGATGCCAAGAGCTACAAGGGTGTCAGTATATCGGTGTATTATATACTGTATGTGTCTATCTCACCAGTTTGTCCATTTGCATAAGTTTCTTGTCTTGCTGGTGTATCTGGTTAGTCTTTATTTCCAGCACAGCTCTGAGACTCTCTAGCTCCTGTTCCAAATACAGTGTGTGCGCGTCCTTCTGTACAAAGAGAAACAGCTGTTTAGTTGGCATTTTGCACCATCTGGGACCACAAAGAAGTACAGGAGTACCTCTAGGGTCACAGTTTAAATCTGACCCCAGGATTGGTATGGTAACTGCATTTACACAACAAACAAACGTAAAGACATTTGTGATGAAGTCTAATGAGGGTCGTTCACAAAGAATGTGATCTTAATATCTTTATCTGATAATTTCATGCCACTTCATGTAAAGTACTGTTGTAGTACTGCAGTGTAATATTGTCAAGCAATTCATCGATTGTTGGTACTGTACATGTATGTTTTATTAAAGTAAATAAAAAATAACATAAATAAAGATTAAAACACTGAACAACTGAACAGGAGGGTCTTGTTACACATTTGTACATTTATGATTTACCCTGCAGACGGTAAATTTGGTATTTGATCAAAAGATAAAATGGCTTGCCACGCACACTAACGTTTATGTAAATTCAACTTTAATCTAAAAACAGGATCCCACTTTAGTCAAATGTTGACATAAAAAGAAAAAACTTAGTAGTTCACTTCAAAATTGCTCCCCACTGACTTTCCATAAAAGGAATAAAAATGACTATGGAAAGTCAATGGGGACCAATTTTGAAGTGAACTACTCCTTCAATACTGTTTACAAGCATTAAATGTCATCCAGCCCTATATGAGTAACCTGTAATGTACACACTGTAAGCGTCCTTCAATACTGTATGCTAGTGATTAGAATCCAGACTTCTGTTCGAGTTTTACCTGACTCTTATCTGCCAGAGCTCTCCTCCGCTCCTCTTCCTGTCTCAGCTTCTCCTTCAGAGTCTCATTTTCTGCTGTCAACGTCTGAAATTTCTCCTGTAAAGAGGAAAATAGTTATTAAATATATAAAGTTATTAAAACCGGCATATTGTATATCATGTTTTCCTAAATATTCTGGAATTGAGTTGCACAATACGATACGACAGTTGTGGAACTTAAGCTGACACCTAGCAATACATACATTGAACGAGGCCTCAGACTCCTTGAGTGTTTTGCCCAGGTCTTTCGTGTGCTGTTCATGAGCCTTTCTGAGCTCTGGAACAGAAAAACAATCGTTAGGTTGATACACCTTGGGCACAGAATACATCCATTCCAAATAGAAATCATCACAAAACACAAATCCGCTGTTCTGAGAGGAAATTACCTGCGAGTGAATTTTCATGTTCACGTTTCAGTGTCTCTATCTGCTTGGCATGTGCAGCTTCTTGTTGGTGCCTCAGGGTTTCGTGTTTGCTCCTAACCTCATCCACCTGTCAGTCAAAATAACAGTCATCATTATCATGGATCTAACAGTAAAAGTGCTATAAATCACACTTTAATCAGGATGTTTATGTTTTAGGAGTAACTGCTGCTCAGGAGCATGTTTGCTTAAATTTAGTCAGCATCATCAGTATGTCGCTGTACTCGTAAAGATGTACTATCACGGCACTGTTATTCATTAACAGAAATGTCAATCTAGACAGGTAAAAATGGACTAGCAAAGCTAAAAAACAGCAGATACATGCACATAAGCACTTTTACGTTGCATAACAGTCTGCTATATAATTTTGTAGCACAGACAGAGTCAATGCTCTGGCAACATCAGACTTACTTTCTATTTAACAAGCACCAAATCGAAAGTGAAATGTGCTTCATTTGATTTGTTTGTACAGTATTTTTCAAACTCAGTCAGTCAGTCAGTCACATACACCTGGAATGGCATGATACACATCTTTATTTTTCAGCAAACTAATCCTTTAAATGCGCTACTGGGAACGTATGAAATAACACACATTCAAATATTTTCACAGGCGCACTTACATAATAAGGTGAAGCACTGCGTGATCAGAGCCGTGCAATTTGAATAGTTAAAAAGTGATTACATAAGATTCGACACGTCTGTGATGCAAACACGGACCAGCCCGGATAATGCTTACCTGCTGCTGCATGAGCGCCCTGCATTTATCCGCCTCCTTCTGGTAGGCCTGGTGAGTCTTGTCCCATTCTGAAGAATAAAACTCTTTTAATCCCTCCTCGAGTTGCTGTAATTCATTCTGATGCTGCTCCTGCAGTTTCTGCAACAATGACTCCAGAGACACCCGCACCTCCTCCTTGTCCTTCTCCAGCTGCTCACAGCACGAGACTGAGTTACCTGAGGAGTAAGGAGGAAGAGAGGAGATGAAATGAGAATGAATCAAAGTTGTGGATCAGTCTTTCAAAGAATCTCTAGAATACAGAGTTGCTTAAACTCTCAAGTCATATTCCACTATTTTGTAAATTGGCATACAATTTGATCTTAAAGCAACAGTTTAAACTAGAACTTTTATTTAGTGATGTGAATAGCAGTATCATTTTTTCGAATGAGCCTTCAGACTTCCAGACAGATGCCAGTGCGGGTGAAACATTCCTCATACGCCACACGCACGCACACACACACTTGTGCTGAAGCCAAAGGCCATGATAGTGCACAAGGCCAAACCAATTAAACATAACATGCAACAAATCCTTAGCATTCTGCGCCGTTAGAAATGTGTGTGTCCCGGCACGTCAAGAATGCGCACGCATTCGCGTTCAAGGTACAGACACATCCAGAAGTCAAATTTGATCTTAAATACATAGAGTCTAAACATAGTGAAAGTCTGCCAAATATCCACAGGGCAGAGGTGCATTGTGATTGGTGTGTGGAATGTCATATCCATGCTTGTCAATTCACAACAGCTCATAGTTCCATCAATATAGTGCTCATCAGAAGAGAGCGCCCAACGGGATGAAACATGAAACAACTTCCCACTGGAATGTGAGGTATAACATCATCATCGGAAAAACATTTGAAGCTTCACGTAGCTGTTAAATAGTTTTAATGATGACACCGACAGAAACATTCTAAACTTGATTTGAACATTTTATGAAGAAAACTTGCCTATGCAAAAGCCTGGGTTTGGGTGGTTGTCAAGGTGTTGCTATGAGAAAACAAACCCTCTCTTTTATGTTGTTTACTCCTAATTTCATTACCATTCCCACGTGTAAACATAGCTTTGTGTACCATGTGTATTATTGTTGGCTCTTAACATGCTGAATGTTCCCTCATTTGTAAGTTGCTATGGATAAAACTATCTGCTATGAATACATGTAAAGGGATATTTCAGATATTTCGTCATTTACTCGGCCCCATATCATTCCAAACATGAAAGACTCTACTTCTTTTGCAGAACACAAAAGAAGATATTTTGAAGAACGTTGGTAACCAAACAACATTGGCCCACACTGACTTCCGTTTAACAGACATCATTGAGATATTTCTCAAAATATCTTCGTGTTCCACAGACGAAAGAGTCATATAAAGGTTTTGAACGACAAGAGGGTGAATAAATGATGATAGAATTAAAATTTTGGGGTGAATACTCACTTTAAGTCCAAAGATGCCCCACCACAGTCTCTATAAAATCTAGGTCCCTCTTTTAAAGCAAGTCAATGAGATTGAATTATCTCTGATTGCTTAAAAAACTAACCACATTTGAGGCAATTCACGTCAATGAAGATCCTTCACATCAATAGCACAAGTGGCTAAAGGGTTGGGGGGGGTTGTTTCAATCCTTAACCACAAGCAATAGCAGTGATGCTTGTCTCAGCAAGTACCACTAATAAATAAATTGTCTGCGAGAAAGAATCTGCTTAAACAATGGTTGCAATTCCAAATAGGTGTGACCCCGAAACTAGATGTCCGCCCGACTCTGCTTTATCAAGATTGTGCCCTTGAGCGAGACAGAGAAGGTTTCTACAGACAGATTAGCCCCACAATTATTGTTCTTAAATCACTTTGGATGAAAGCACCTGCTAAATGATGGCCAACATAACCAAGATGAAAGCCAACATTCCGTGTATATGTCGTTTCTGACATCTGCTTTTTGTACTGTGACCGGACATGCGTGGCTTACCAAGTTGGTCTCGCAGGTTGTTGAGCTGGACGGAAAGTTCTTCCTTCTGTTTGATTGCCACCTCACGCTGTAAGAAACCACAGAAGAACGTTTTTCAAAATAAAACCTGGAGAAAGTTATCATTATGACTCATTTCACACACTGACTAGACACTTACCTTCGATTGTAACCATGCATAAAACAAACTATATTTCTCAAGACTTTGAAATGATGTCATGTATTACGTGGTTCGCGTCCAGACACTGTCTGTATTGACAGAATGGGTTGTTGTTTTTGGATAAGGACCATTTCAATCAGTTTCTTATCACTCTGTATCATCAAGGGTTTGAATGTTCCAGGAAGATGGGAGGTGTGTGAGTTTATGTGAGATTAAGCAATGGTTAACAGGAACCTCTAAAGCTCATGCGGTCTGGAAGAGATTACGAGGATCTGTGATGAAGAACACCCGAGATCGTATAACACAAGATGAACAAACTTCTGCCGTCAAGCACCTTGTTATGGTTACGATTACACACACACATTCAGGGTGAGTTTAAAGTTCACGGCCTCAGATAGCCGGACGAAAGGTTTAACCTCTGAACCAATCAAACAAACTGACTGGCCTACCCACACAAAAGAACATCAACTACAGTCTCGCAACACCTCAGGAGACCAGGCAAATGCATGGCTGTACACTACAGGAATGAGCAACACAAAACTAGTAGGAATTCCAGAGTGTCAACCATAAATAAAGAGCATACAGAACTGTTTATTCATACAAAATTATATTTAAAGAGACGTACTAAAAGCGACAACATGCTGCAAACACACGGGTCTGATGTCACAGTTTACAAGAATTCACGGCTACCACAATCCCACATTTCTCAAAATTAATCACTGTAGGTCTAACAACAATAGGTCTGTTTATGCCAACAGGAAGTCAAGAATCAAAACATAGAACAGACCAGTAAGGCAGCTATCAACACTTGGTTCAAATGAACCACTCTCAAAAAAAAGAAGGTACAAAAAAAGTCAAAGAACCAAACTGCACCTTTTCATTTTTCTTGGAGGCAGGAAATTTCTTCAGACCAGGCTTGCTCCCAGAGGAGCCCATCTTCGACTTTCACGCTCCCCTCTCCCAAGTCATCCAACCAATCAATCTTACGCTACCCTCTTTTCCTTCTCTATTCTAAGAACTGGTCTGTCGGCATCAGTCTCCAAGCATGCTGCATTAGAAACTGTCTCCTCCCTATTACCCGCCTGCCCCCGTATTCCTTCTAAGAGAGGGGGAGGTGAAACGTCAGAATGAAGAAAATGGAAAGATGATGGAAAATGTATTGATGCTATACTGATCACAGTAACGAAAGCATTAAACTGCAATATCGCATAACAGTTCTGATACTGTTCTATGAAACAGTGAAGTGAGTGTTAAACACTGTGGGAAGATAAGATCTGCTTTAGTTTAATTGTAATGCTATAATATGAGCAGTAAGAAATAAAATAAGATGAATCTTATTAAAAGTTTAAAGGGAATGCAGCATGATGAGCCAAAAAAACATACCCATTTAAAAAAAAAAGTCCATGGCAGGTAAAACACATGCAGCTTGCCAAATGTTTAGGTATGTTAGTTGTTTTAGTTGGCTTTTTGAGAAATACAGAAAATATTTTTGAAATCTTAAAAAACTTGGAAAACAAGATTTTAAAAAAACCATGTAACTATACTATATGTGACTATACTCTATGAAATACGGTAAAGTGCTAAGAATGGGCGGGTAAGGAGAAACACTGCTCTACTGTGATCAGCAAAACAGCTGTGAGGTGGGAAAACAGACCACACCCCCTTTTCCGTAGGCTCCGCCTTGGAGTAGCAGTTGGTGCATTCCACACAGCTCACAAAAACATCTCCTCTGTGCTGCCTATCAATCACGGCGGGTGACAGGAAGGCTAAAACTGTCAACTTTCCCCGAAGTGAAATCTCACATCTTTTCTATGTGTGGAAAGAATGTGTAAGATTTGCGAGTCTTCTGGACAGTATATGAGCTGTGCCTTCCGTGGGTTTTCTAAGAGCGGCACTTCTCATGAAGTGTTTTCTCAACTTGTTTGGATAAGAAGGACTGATGGTGGAAAAATGCAGTATTAGTGAGAGATAAGGAGATAAGATAACAAATTTGCATTGGAATGCACAGGAATGCATGAAATGGGTCGGATTAAATAGGAAAAATGAACATAGTCAAAGTATGGAAAGAAAGAAAGAAAGAAAGAAAGAAAGAAAGAAAGAAAGAAAGAAAGAAAGAAAGAAAGAAAGAAAGAAAGAAAGAAAGAAAGAAAGAAAATTGGACATAAAATGTGAATTTGAAATATTGTATTAGCTCATTTTTACCGAATGCAGACCTTCCGCGAGGAAAAGCCGTTTAGTTTCGGTTTTAAAGTAAGAAACGACGTTCAAACGTCACGAACAGGCAAATTAGTTTAATCATTTGTAAATATAATATCATACATGTTAAAACATATTTATAATTAATTTTTGTGTAATATTAAAATCTCAAAAATGATTTGCAGCATCTGGGTTACAGGGTGTTATTAGTTTTGAGCGGTTATTATTTGAAAAAACCAACCCTTGGACTGTCGCGACTGGCCAATCAGAATCAACCATTCAAATGAGCCGTCTAATAATAAGATGTAAGACCCTGCTCTACCTCTAACTCTTCCTTTCCTTTGGGCTGATGTCAGTATGTCGTCTTATTTTCCAACCACCTTTCACTAAAGACCACACCCAACTACAATAAATTCTGGTAAAACACCTTCCTTTCACCTTTGAATCTACTTCGGATGGTTATTGTTATTAATAATAAAGAGCTGGGTTACATCTAGGCAAATGAACACTTCTGTATATGTGTACTGTATGTATGTATACAGAGTGGGGTCAAAAAGTCAACCCTTCATGCAAAGTTCACATGGTTTGCCACAGATTTGCTTACATTTGATTAATAACCTCAAACAAATGCAGGGGCTTAAATATTCCTTCTTTATTTAGCATCATAACATTAAATATTTCAAAATCCAACAAATATTCTTAAATTATATTTAAAAAAATTCTATACTCTTGGAAATTTGCACTGTATGCACTGCAGGTACGTTTGCTTTGTATAAAATTTGTTTAAATACGTGGCAGCTCACAAAACAGAGCTTTCCTCTCAAAGTCCCAAACTTCGTCAGGTATGCCTCTGGCGTTTTTGGCTTGCTTAACTTTTAAAACAAAAATCCCTCCATTCATGAAAGAAGGAACAGACAGTTCACACCTAATCCTAATCCACCACACATAATCACAGAGAGACGGATGTCAATTACGACCCAATAAAGCCTAGTACTGTACTGTAGGTCTGGATGATTTTACTGCCAGCAGCCTCGGGCTCTGTGAGGGTTTACTATCATACCTTCTCATGTCAGATCAACCAAAATGCAAAATGGAAGTGTGTTACTAAACGCCCCAAATCAGACAAACAGTATGCTTGTAAATCAGCACTCTCACGGTGTACTATGTAAGTTCATGAGCCATTTTGTAGTTGACCACAAGGGTTTCAGATTGGTCAAAGTTGATGCAATTTGCATTAAAAAAAGATCAGACCCTTATGCTAGCGCATACCAAACCTGTAGCTCAAGGATAGAGCGCAATAAGCTATGCACCACATTAACTCTTTTCAAAAACATGTGACATATCAGAGCTACTCCCCGAGAAGATCTTCACGAAAGCTTTCGAACACCTGCTTGTGTTCATTGAGTCAAGAATGTGACAATGATGATGAATCATGATTCCCTTTTACTGGTTTAGCAAGATGAATACCAGAGGCTGAACATTTAAATAATAACAAGCATGCTCGCTCGATCCGGTAATGGTCATTTTTGAGAAAATAATTTTATCCATTTCTCTCACTATCAAGTCCTCTCACTATGTCAATGCAGTGTGTTTACGTATATTGGATTCATTCAGACCAATATAGAAGGCTTAAATGCTTAGCTACAACAGATGATTGACAGCTTCTTTTATCTGCAAATATTTGCAAACTGAAAGAAAACGAAATTAGTATGAATTCCATGACAGGTCTCTATCCAGGATACAGCCAATCGCATAATAAAGAGCTTATGCTAACACTAACAGATATTTTATCATGCTGGGCCCCACACGTAAGCATCTGATGCCTCTGACATTTACTCAAAGAGACTCTTGATCCAACACTGACTATTCCATCTTCGACTTGTAAAGCCTTTATTATGCTGGTTACAGTCACATACATATCAGAGCCACACTGAAGTCACATTCCATAACCCAGAACAATGTCTGAGGGTAGACAGTAAATAAGAAATGGAACACCAGCAGTACAACACCTAGGGAAATATGACGGAGTAACACAAGGTTGGGAAGCAAATGGTTGACTGAAAGAATGGGGGATCCTGTTTTCGGTGGATGCACACAGATGCTGATAAGAACACATTATGGGCTCACGTCAAGGTTGGCTTACTGACTAACCCAAATCCTGCATGACATCTAAAGTGAATGTCATCCAACTTCCTGGCTTTCTCTTTTGCAGTTTCAGCACACATATGCACACACCTGGAAATGTTCACTAATGGTACCACTATCTAACAAGTGTTTATTCCGCTTTGTAGACAAAATAGATAATGACCCACTATGGCAAGCCATTTGAACATTATTTTACAAATTTGCAATTGCATTTTCAGCCAGTTTAAAGGATTGTTTAAAAAACTGAAATTATAATGTGACTTGTATTATTAACGATGGAAGATATGTGCAAAACAATGTTGATTATTGTAAAAAATGTGATTAATTATCATCTAAGATATCGCTGTCCTTTTGAAACCTTGTATCTCAATTTTTCATGAATTTTTGGCATAAATCATTATTATTAGTCACCCTATATGTTTGTCACTGGATTTTGCAAATATCTAACCAATAAAAAGTAATAAAAAGTACTTGTAAACTTTGACAACACAGTATGCAATCATTAAAAAAGTTCAGTGTTTTTCCATTTCCTAAAAAACAGCAAATTTGGACATACAGAAAGTTTCAGAAAGATGGCAACGATATGTTTAATACTGTTAGAGATATTTTATTTTGATTAATCATGCTTAATAAAAAGATTAATAAAAAGAAATTTAACATTATAAAATTTAGCAATTTTTTTGTACCTAGACCTAGTTGAAAGGTGAAACTTGACATTAAAAGTATGATCATCTTTTTGTTTTCTCTACAACAACATACATGCTTTACTAAATCTCAATAGTGAAAATCCAATAAGATATAAAAATATACAAAATGTGTAGTTATTAAATAAAACACTAAATAATGCAATAAGCTCTTACCTCTCTGAACACATGCTGAACAACCAGCGCAAGAGCCTCCAGACGTCGATTGCCGTTAGCGATGAGTTTGCGGAGCTGCAGGATACATTGGCTCTTTTTCTCATTTTGAATCCGAAGATCTTTCTCTTCTTCTTCCTCAGTCTGCACGTTTCCCCCAGCTGGGCTGTGCAGTTGTATCCTGCCGGCCGTTGTCCCTGCAGCTTTTGGTGTTTTGGAGGTCTTGTCCACTGTAAGAGAGCAGGTGTTGAGCGTGGTCATGACGTTAAGCATGATTTCACAGTCCAGCATCACATACAGTATCTCACTTCAACCAATGGCAGTAAATGCCAAAAAACTTCCTTCATAAGAGAACACACCCACACAGTAGCACAATATAAAGATACAAATGTGACATCATTTGAAAGAAATGTACATGACTAACATACTGTAACCCATACAACAAATACCTAAAACAACACAAACAACACGCCCTCATCAATGTCTCTTGAGTTTGATCCAAAAAAGCCCCAGGGCATGCTGGGATGGAATCTTAATGATAATGCGCTAAGGTCCAGAGTGCACATTAAGAGTGCATTAGAAAGAGCAATGGAGAGAGAGTGTGTGTGTACTGAGAGTGCATTTGGCCCCATCATCTACAAGCTAAGTGAAGTCAAAGGTTTCCCATCCTACAATCTCTTCTACAGGAAACACTTGTATTGTATGGGGTATATAAGAATTGATTCAATATTTTAAACCCATACTGCCTATTGAAAAACAAAACAAATATATCAAATACAAATAAAAAAATTAAGTATTTATGGCACTGCTGGTTGAACAAATGTGTATTAGTGATATAATCTGCAGTGTCTAAATGTACCCGCCAGAATTTTCTTTACAATATTAGAAAAACATAATATCACTATACATCAACAGAGAGTTGAATATACAGTATGTGCCTATGATTTTTGCTTTATTTGCTGAATTACTGTACATTTAACAAACTTAACAGAAATATAGGAAATATTTAAGTCTGTGTACATTATTAAATAAATGTAATATTTGTTTCCTAAGCAACCTGCAATGATTTCAAAGCAAACTGTCAATTTATTACAAGAGGCACAAGATCAAAAGGATGCGAAAGGCACAAACACATATTCAAGAGTTCATATAGTGCCCCCTACTGGCAGATACACATTTACACAAACTACTTCATTCATTTGGCTCTCAAACACTGTTTTTAAAATCACATAGCCTCTGGAGCTATCGTGTGCGTTTTGGAAATTAAACACGTCTCCACATATCGACTACAAATAATTAATGATTTTTAATGAGAGGAGACTGCAGTTAGATGTCACAATATAACATCATCCCTGTGGGGATTTTACACGCTCACATGCGCACACACACACACACACACACTACATCAATGATATTAGTCTTTGAGTCTTTGTGACCATCAAAGAAACTGAGCACTCAGCAAACATGTGAAATTATTGAAATTACTCTATTCCCCCTTTGTTTCAATAGTAATCCATTAAAGACACAAAAACAAACATTCTTCCTTATGATATATTCCCAAACAACAGACCACACTTATATATACAGACCATACTTCATATATTTCTTTCTTACACCTATTTCAAGCCAAACCCAAATATGCAGTGATGAATAATACAGAGATCACCAGTGACGAATGTCCCTGTTACATTATTTAAACACAGGCTTGAAATAATGAGATGGCTGCTACCTCTTTTCTGGCTGACCGTCTAGAGAGGAGGACAAAGGTCATGAGTGATGTGATGGGCTGAAATGTAATGCCCTTAAATAACTACTCTAATAATACAAGAGTGGGTGTGGTGTGTTAATCAGACATGTCCTCTGGCAGTAATAACTTGTGGCACCCTGCTGAACCATGTCCTTGCCGGTGGTCACATGACCACAGCTGCACTATCCGCTGCCCAGAAGGACTGTGTCATCAACTCCAATCACATCACCGCTGACCTGAAATACTCCATCAATTAAATGTATAAGATGTATCATTAAACATTTCTTATATTAAAACGTATAACATACACTATTTATATAAAAAGTTATCCATAAATTGAATCTAGATTATCTACTATGTATTAGTGTGTTTGGTTAGTGTTGTTTTATAATAAAACAACATAATATTTTATGTTTGATGATGTTTTAGCCATTCAAAAACAGCACTGCTCCTCTTTAGGGGGCTGGTGCACACACATTTACAATCACTTTGTGTATGTTTGTGTGAACGGGAAAAATCTACGAGAAGCTTGTAATTAGTATGTAGTCTAGGCCTCATAATAAGTGTTTATGTCAGTCTACTGTGACAGGAGACACACTGTGATTGCTGTCCCCCAAACACACCACTGGAGACGGACCGTGACTACCTACCACACACAACCACAGGTTTCCACACACTGGTGCTCCTTCAAGCATGTCCAGACCGGATATGTTCACGGTTATGCTAACAGACATAGTGGTGTTCCTTTGATGCTGTTTTTTTTTTTGAAACAATCCCCTTTTCATTACACTGCAAGATTAAACATCACACACACGGTCACACACCACCTCTCACCGAAACAGCTTCCACACTTCCACATAATTGCTGGAGGGCAGAAGAGGAAATTATGCACCCGTTCTGAAGGAAAGCCTGAGTAAACGCTGTAGTGTTTTGCTTAATGGAGAGAATTATCTCAATAATACCACAGCAGAGCCACAGACTTTTAGGAAAAGGGTTCCGTTTAAAAATACAAAGAACAAACAGCACATAATAGGACTCACATTTTAAAGACAAAATGTCCCTCATAATAAATGTGAATAAAATACTGTAGAAGAAGATATGGAAGTGAGATTTTCATTTAGTCATGTCTAGATACAGCTGTAAATTTGAGATGTTTCAGCATAAAGTATACTCAATGCTGCGATCTGGAATATGTATCTTTGAAAGGCCAGTATGGAACTGTAGGGTTTAGAGTTTAAACAATACCATTTATCGGAACTGGGCTAAAAGAGGCAAAAAACTGATGTTACCTATCAGAACATGGCTGGAAAGACAGAGGGGTGGCCAGTCTGGTGAACAGAGAGAGTGACCTCCAGGGCCTGTGGTAGAATAACATACCACCTTAATCATTACTTCATTCAAAACCATTATAATAGTGTGAATATTATACTGTAGTGTATATAAAGGTAAGATCAGGGATAAAAACAGGGTAAGCCAGGGGTGTGACTCACTGGGAAGTCAACACAAAGTCAAGAGGATAAGTGTGATTATGCTCATACACACCCAAACACAAATACACATAATTTGGAATTGCTTGTCGTTGAATATCCTGACCAACCTAAAGATCTATTCTTCAACAGTCCTTAAGTTGTGGCTGACTGACAATGTCAACATTTTCAAAATTTGCCACTACGACATCAGAATGGGTGATCTCCAGGGTGTCGCTATGCAGTTGCTAGGGTGTTCTTGGTGGATACTAGAGCATCGCTAGGATGGGGTTGTGTATTGGCCTAGGTACAAAATGCATATCCCTGGATCCCCACATATGGCTAGAGCCTTGGGATTTTTTTACCCTTTTATCATCAACAATTGAATGTTCAGAAAAGTATTTGCACTGCGCTATTAAGCCGCCTTTTCACTGCACAAGACATTCGGACACGACTGTCGGATTTCGCCCCCTAGTGGCAGTCGCGAGAGACTTTCCGTCTGAACGTAAACCCACGCCAACACGGGAGAGAAGCTTCTTCCAATAAAGCAGCGCAAGAGCTTTCATTCTCCCAATATTTGCCATCTTAAATAAACGATTGCAAACAATAAACTGCTATGCATGTATGACAAAAGAGCGCCAGTGTTTCGTAAGGAACAATATGGAGACAAGATTAAAAACAATAATATATATAAATATTAAATTAATAAATGGTTAATTATCAATAACAAAAGATTTGCGCGTCACTCACAAAGTTCAACCAAAAAGAAGTAATACTTTTCAGTTCTCACACGGTGATTTGATTGGAGTACACTGAAATACATCACTTCCGGTTGGCGAGTCGTATGCGGTCTAGTCGCTCAAGTTCAATTTTTTAACGCATCCGAAGCTCCGATCGTACCCGAATATTTCGCATCCGCAGACAGTCGTCACCGGCTTCAGACTAGCTAGTCTCATGGTATGCCTCAGAACGCTTAAGGTGACTCAAGGATTTGTCATTTCCTCTGACTAAAAGTGACAGAAGCTTTTGCCTATTCTTTCATTTCACTGACCTACAGAACACTGGACTCTACTTGAGCAAATTCCCTCAGATTTCTGCTTCACTGTACATATTTAAAACCTACAACCAGTTATTTCAATTATGCAGCTTCCTCGTGCAATTTGGACAGCAAAATCAAGAACACGAGAATACACGCACACAAACACACACATACAGAAAAAGAAGATGGGTTCGGTTTAATAATCTGTATTGGAATTCTGGGAATGAGGCCAGAGGCAGTTTAGATTAAATCTCACGATAAGGGATGAAAACTACAAGCCCAGAGCATGTTATTAAAGCCAGATAAATAAATAAAAAAGACTGTCTGAGTTCAGCTGGCCTACTTTGAGTACACCGAGTGTCCCAGTGTATTTGGCACACAAACATCACACCCCTAATATCAGGGTTTATAGAGCGTTTGGCCTGAATAAGGAGGCTGGGTCCTCAGTTTAAGATTCATTTGAATGTCAGCTTGGAAGCCAATAACGTGCAATGCGATGAAAAGCGTTCAGCGGGTACGAACTGTTCTCTCTCCTGACACTCTCGCACATACACGCACAGACCGGCTGTTTAGGACACATATATAAGCTCTGCTTCTAACAGCGCTGCATGAACCATGAACCGGCATGCTAGTTTCTATGGAGACAACCATGAGGAGATGCTGCACTCTCAATGTGTGTGTTCAAGAATATTCTGGAATTTTCCACAGTGTCTTGCATTAGATTGTTGTCCAAAACCTTATACCAAGCATCTTAAAACGTACTTTACATGGTGTTTCTACACCTCAATGTTTGTTGGCTCATGTTATTTAAATCTAATTACAGTAATACAGGTAAAAATATTCTGTCAGGTATTCTAATAAATAAATGAGCCTTGTGTAATTTAGCTGGATATATATTATTTATCATAATTGAACTAACTACAAAAGTCATTTGTTTCAGATTGGATGGAAATAGACTCTCAACGTAACAAATGCTGTCAAATTTGTCACAGTGTTTGATTCACTTGGGCCTCACATATAAAAATCACCCATTCATGCATGAAGCCTACAAATAACGTGTTAGACACATATTATACCCATAAGTAAACAGAGAAAAATAAGAAAAGTGACATTATTGGCATGAAAATTATAATTTAACTCCAGCGGAAACTCACTAATAGATTCTCATTACTGTAAATACAATCATGTTTTATTAAAATCAACAGAAATGAAAGGGTTTACAGTATTGAGAACTGTATTGTGAAGAAAATGTGAATAAATTAAAATGGCCCTAAAGTAAGCATCATATTCTTATTTTTTTACTTTCATATTCATGTTATATTATTTTCAGTATTTTAACTTTTAATTAATCAAACATGCTATTGACAGGTTTCACTAGATTTTTATATTGAGAGACTCGACAGACAGAACATCTTCTGTTCAAAAATATATGAGAGAAAGCACTCATACAGAGAGAGAGAGAGAGAGAGAGAGAGAGAGAGAGAGAGAGCGAGCGAGCGAGAGAGAGAGAGAGAGAGAGAGAGAGAGAGAGAGAGAGAGAGACAGCATCCAGCATCCTGAATTTGGGTTAGGGTGGAGAGAATTTCTGTTACTAAAGTCCAAAATGTGCAGAAACATGTTTTCAATCAGTAATTTAAGCTCTTTGCACCATCTATCTCTATCTGTGTTTTATTTACTGTCAGAATAAAAATCATCAGTATAATTTATCGCTGTGTACTGTAAACCTGAACAAACATGCTGTTTACGTATAGATTTGAGAATACACAATGCAATTTGTTAATAAACAAACACACTGAAAACCAGCAGGCGGTTTCTATTTGTAGCTCTGCACATGGTGGTGCCCTCTGGCACGGGTATCACTCCACTATAGATCACGCCAGCAGACTTTTCACATCACTACACACACACACTTCTTTGTAAGAATCCTCTGTATAAAATACAATTGTGAAGGCTGCCACACGTCTGTCAAAAGCACGGATGAAACAACAGTAACTATGGAGAGAAGGTTGTTAAAAGGAGAAATACAGGAGGGGGAAGGGGCGTATGGTGAGAGAGATGGAGGCGCAGACTGAGAGAGGGAGATTCTCAAACCTGCATGGAACACCACTGTGGATTTCTTGCATCCTGGCAGCAGCTGGAGATTGCGGAATAGTCCCTTAGCCGTGAGCTTCACGTGTAAGTTCGATAGGGGAAGTCGCGGAGACCATAACATGACCGTCAATTGCCAACGGAGGAAAATCAAATCCTCCACAGGATAAATAAAAAACGTCTAGAAATATGTTAGGCGAATAGAAAGAGAAAAAGAAAAATAGATGTGCGCTAGAAAAAGCTTGTGCGGTTTCTTCTTAAACACATTACAGTTGGTGTTCTTAAGGTGAAGAGAAAAATCCAAAAAAGAGTGAAGAAAATAATTTCTGACAGTGACAGAAAAACAGAACTTCCTGTTCCAAAAAAAGAGATCAAATGATGTAAGAAACAATATAAGTCCAGAAAAACAGAAGATGGTGATGATGTGGATGTTGGGAATGTCGAGTAGCTCTTGTGGGAACGGCAGCTCTGTTCACCGGTATCCTCTTGGATGCTGAACCAGCCAGTGTTTTATATACAATCCTCCTCCTCGCTCTCTCTCTCTCCCTCGCTCTCTCTCTTTTACACACAGGCGTGCAAGCACTAATCCTTTATATGTGTTGCACACGCACACACGCTCTCTGCAGCTTTGACCCACACACTCGTGGAATCAAGAGGGGGGATGGAGAGAAAGTGGTAATAAAATTGTGAAGGGGAGGGTGTATGTGCAGAGCGGGGAGATGGTGGTTTATGAGTAATGTCATTCTCTCCTGGCTACATGATGGTGGAGAATTTTGCATTTAAAGGTTGTAGCTTGGGATTCATAGAAAAACTGAGTTGAATTCACTGTAAAAATACATCAGCAATGTTTCAGCCATTACAATATGTTTTTTTGGTATAATATACTGGTAATAAATTTACTGGTATTTTATAAAAATGTACTTAAATACGCACAAAATATACTGATAATTGGCATAATTAGACAGGTTGCGAATTGAACTTGAAAGTTCACATAAAACTTAATATAACGTAAATGGTTATCTCAATTTATCACATTATCCTATTATTAATTCTAATATCATTTTTGTCAACTTTTAGTTAACAGGTTTATATTGTTGCAGTTGACATTGTTTCTATTAAAATTACGTTTCAAATTCTTCTTCTCTCTTTCTTTTTTCAGGTGTCTTTTCTGAAGCATCGACCAAGCAGCAGGCTTCCTGAATGGATGCCTTTGTTGGACAGAGAGAAAGAAACCGAGGGAGAGAGTAAAGAGAGAAGTGAGAGAAACAAACGCCTTGGAATACTGATGAGTGACATTGTTGAACAGAGAGACGTTGAGCAGAATACATGAACGGCTGTGGTGTGACACAATTGTCAGACAGCTGCACAGCCACAACAACATCAATTAGAGAGGGGTGGAGGATATGCTTGTGAGTAAAATTCTGTTAAAGTAAAATTGTTAGTAAGTAAACAAGACAGAAAGGCCAGAAATACCAATAAACGCGCATTAGTAAGGTACTCAATGTGTCTGAAATTTTGGCCCGAGGCAATGTGCTATAGATTTTCAAAGTGTACTATAGACCTGAGGATGATGCATGCACACTATGTAGCCTATTATCTTGTATGCTTGTGCATGGTTGTATTATGTATTCAAAGACAGTTCGACTACCCTATACACACTAAAAGACATACCCACTATACTGTAACACATAGAAACACGTTTCAGAATCCATTTTAAGCTGCATATAGGCCTTCATGAACAGTATAAACACAATGTAAGTTAACCTGCATGACCACAAATTGCACACACACACACACACTTCAGGAGGACTCAAATTAAATGACAGCAGGTCAAAACGCTACTAAATATACTTTAAGGCAACAACCAATTTAAAAAGAACTAAATCGTGCTTTTCAAATTGTTAAAAAAACAAGTTCAAGTCATTAAATACAACATAACAAGTTTGTAATTGCTGAGTATGGGTTTTAGATCAATGAATAAAACATACATTTACACTGATCATAATCATATGCTGATCGACCTACATTCACTGATTCCTAAAAAACACCTTCCTAGTAAAACATCTTACATATTTATAGTAAACGTTCTGGAAACAAACATACACACCAATGCTCTTGACTTCTTACCTGTTGTTGTTGTTGAGCGAACATGACGTGCAGATCCACTGCGCTGCAAAGCATTCTGGTTATTCTTAGCCGTAACGTGGCTGGTCACCACGGGGGCCTTCAGCCCTATTAAAACAGTGCAGAAGAAATCAAACTTCATGTTTACAGACCACACAGTGAGATGTTGCACTGAAGTGAGTTGGGTTTTCTGAAGAGGATGTATGAATGTGAGTGTTTTAATGGCAGTGGGTAGGACAGGGTGGGGCTGTGAGAAAGCCGTTTAAACCATAAGTACTCCCATTCTGGACAATTAACAAGGCCATTATCGACCTTGACAAAATTGTTTTTCAATCTTAACTATTAACACCCAATCCTGAACCCTTTGGATAATGGAAACTATTAGATAATGAAACTTGAAAGTGTAGTAGTGTGTGACAGAAACTGTTTGCAAAGTTGCAAAATTTGCAAATGCAAAATACAGAATTTACTTACATTCAAGAAATGAAGAGTTTATTTGCAAAAACAGATAACTTGGTTTATAAAATGTTTATAAAAAATATCAAAAATCATGTTTCTATTGTGTTCTCATGTTTTTTTGTGTGTTTTATTGTGTTACTAAATAAAAACGCTATAGCTATATTTTTGAGTTATTACTACTTAATCAAAACAACCCAACTGCAGTTTGATTGATATTAATTTGAATGCACAATAAAAAAACAAGATTTTTTATTTTTTTGTTATTTGTTTTTGCAAATGAACTCTTCAAATATTCTTTTAATACTCATTTTTGCACATAGCTGCTGTCCTTCCAAACCTCAGATGTCCAAATTTTTCAGGAAATGAAAAAAACACTGTACAAAATTGACAAGCACTTTTTGATACTTTTTATTGGTTAGACATTTGCAAAACCCAGTGACAAACATTAAGGGTCACTAATAATTATTATTCATGGCAAAAAAATCACAAAATATGGAGATACAAGGTTTCAGAAGGACATCAGCGATATGCAACTTTGCTTCAATTTTTTGTTGTCTATAAGAAAAATATTAAAAAAGAAAAGAAAAAGAAAAAAAGAAAGATTATTATTACGTGTACGTGTTACATCAAGGTCCATGACCCCTTATACCTGCTTTCATATACTCTAAAACAATGACCAAATCTCTTTAAATCAGGAGTTTCCCTTAGCATAACAATTACATGTGTTTTTCTATTCATAATTACAAATGCAAAACTATTTAGGGAACTACAAACAGCATTTAAACATGTGTTTGTAATCATATCTTGTTCATAAACTAAAACGCCACATCAAAGAGGGTTACGTAAGTTAAGACAATCAGTGCTTCTCACTGATTAACGGTTATTGAAGACATGTCAACAAAGAGATTTTCCCTTTGAGGCTGATTTGATGTGTTAACAATAAATGATGAGAGCCAGATTAATGTGGATGAATGCATGAAAGGGTGTGCGTGAGTGTTAGCAGGATTTAGTGAGATTACTATGCGCAAATCTCTACTGATGCGTGTGTTTCTCTCACCTGCCACTGGTTTGGATGGGATGGAGCTCGTTCTGCTGCGGTGACCAGATACAGGTTTACTGACCGGAGACTTTACTTGCATCTGGGATAAAGGTGATTGCTTGATAGATTTCTCCTCATTCCTCATCACTTCACCTGGGACTGATCACAGAGAAATCACAAGAATTATAAACACTTATTACACGGCTTGCTGGAATGCTTGATTCTGATTGGCCAGTCGCGACATTTGCAGGTTCGTTATTCCCAGATAACAACCTCTCAAAACTAACCCGGATGCAGCAAAACATTTTGACAGTTTTTTTATACAAATTAAAATGAAATATGTATTTAAATAACATATATGACATTATATTTACAAATGATTAAACCAAATTGCCTGTTCGTGACATCCGAACGACATTTCTTACCTTAAAACCGAAAGTAAATGGCTTTTCCTCTTGGAAAAAAATGAGCTAATCAAATATTTCAAATTCACATTTCATGTCCAGTTTTTTCTCATGTGGCAAGTAGCCGTGTAATAAGCGGAATAATGTACAAGCAGCCGGCTGTTATTGCGAAATAAGCCCCTTCAGTGTGATACAAGATCAAACTGTGGGGGCTTATTTCTGCGATAACAACCGGCTGCCTGTACATTATCCCTTACATAAAACACTATTCTTATGTTGCAAAACTCTCTTAACATTCTGAAAAGCAGATTAATTTATCATGTTAAGACTCTTCTCTTGAAGTCTTGTCATCTTAAATACACATGCATTTTGTTTTACTGATTTACAAAAAAAAATGTAACTCGTATTTCCTGTAGCTCAGTTAGAATAGTCTCGTAATGTTGTATACCTTGTAATAATGCACTAATGCATAAATATATTTTTTTGTGGAGGAAAAATCCACAAAACATGAGTGTGCGTGTGAGCTCAAACATGCCACCCATTCTGTAACTAAAACAAATGACCAAGTCACGCGAAATCTTCCATTCGCAGACATTTTCAATTCAATGTGTTTATACAATTGCAATTAGTAAAGGACTCCCAATCAGTCAGAATTCAAAGCAAACCAATTAAGCACAGATTGATTACAAAACACACATAATCACAACAATATATGATTGCTTTACCAGTTCTTCAAACGTTCATCATTCAAATGAAAGGCTTTTGTGTGGATATTGATAGGCAAATTAAGTGTGAATTCACCTGGAATATCTTGTTTATAGTTAAGTAAACACATTCATGTCCATACCAACAGCGGCTGCATCTCACTGCTCCAAGTTACCATGACAACTAGAATCAGTGGAAAGAGCTTGATCATTCTTGATTTAAGTTCACAGTGTATCATGGGGAGGCGTTTGTATGTGAGTGTGGGAATAAACAATTATGATTCTGAGAGGGTGGTATACGGAGGATGCTTTCTCTGATGTATGAAACACTCAGCATTGGAATGGCAGAAATGATTGTTGCACGTAGTCACAGCTAAACTCTGAGCAGATGCGACCTTTGACCTGAGGAAAGGAATGAGGGCAGTCTAGGCTGTAAAGATTTAATTAATGCTCAAAGAGAAAGTAGGAGAAGCCCTAACATCATGTACGGTGGTGGTGGTGATGGTGATGATGATGCTACTGGAACGTAAAACCATGGTGCATTTATATGTAATGTGGTACTGAATGACTACAATAATAACGTTTCTTTTTATTTACATTAGGGGTATAACGGTACGCGTACGTACCTAACCGTCACTAGCTGTCGAGGGGAAAATTCCAAAATGAAGTCATCATTGATTATATAGATGATTATATTTGGAATGTTGCCTGTGACGTTTCGGTACGAATACATGCACTGTTACACCCCTAATTTACATACATGGGTACTTTAAGGTACATCAAAGACAACTGTGGTATTGGCAAGGCAATGGCACATGTCCAGAAATTATGGTAAATCTGCTGGTAAATTGACATTAAAGGAGAGAAAAACTTTTATTGATAATAATGAAGATGGTGACTCTCTCTTCCACGCACCTTTGTTTACAGCAATACTGTTGTTTTCACTGAATGTACTGGATGAGGAGCTGGGGCTTGTGGGTATGCCTTTCACTGGAAGTTTGGAAGAGGCTCTCTGAGGACCCTTACAGCTTGAAACAGTTGTGGGGCTGCAGGGGGTTGTAGATTTGTCTGTGGTGCGCATCTTTGAAATACCTGAACACAAAAATAAAAAGCATGTCATTTGCACTCACACTGCTAGTATAGACTGTTGTTATTATACATGGTTGTGCATTCATCTAGGCTGATCTTGGGCACCTCTATTCCCAGCAAAATGTTTCTGCATATAAATCAGTTTGCACTTTTATTTAAATCCATGCCGTTATTAGAACAACTTATGTACCTTGGAGAATACAACAAGTACAGACACATACGGTATGCACAGATATAAGTATGGATGAATCTGACTGACTCTGCGTCTTCTGTATCATGCAGATAAACTTGTAATTCACATTAATTAAATATTTTTTCATAAACAGTTCTTATTAATACTGTTTCAATTCAGTTTTTTTGTGAGAAACGTGCAGATGTGTGCTGGGAAATCTTGGTGTATCTTCTTCCTGCATCCTGTTTCTCTACACTACACATCATTTCCTATGTGGAAGAGCACTTGTTTGACTTCAATGCGTAGATGTTCTGAATGAGGTCTTCTGGGGCCACCGCTATGGAGACTTTCCAACACAAAGACTCATTATACCAGCTAGCTTACATTATGTATTGTTCATGCAGGTCTGAAACTACTGGTCTGGCACACCTTATACTGCACTAAGAAGAACATGAGATGTCATTTCACACTTTCTCCAGAGCTTGGTCCAGAAAACACTTTCTGTGCATTTGCTGTTTCTGAATATATAATGTATAATTGCACCCAAATTAACATCAATGAGACGAGACCAATGCCACCTCTTGGAGGATATATGGTAGTACATGTTATTCATTCACCTCGAAAATATTCTAATTTTGGATTTTTAAAAACTGAAATGGTTTAATCTGCCATCTCTTTGTTATGTGAGGTTAAACTGAATCAAGTAAATGCAATTCTGTTGATTGATAATTTAATGTAGCTATATGGGTAACAATAAGCAACTGAATAAATGACAGATTTATTTGATCTTAGGAAAGCTGCCATTTGTGCCTAAAGATGTCATTAATAAACAATCATTTTCTTTGGATGCAGATAAAAAGTTCAGTGTGTCTTATTATAAATCATGCATGGAATATGTCTCAGGGTTGAACTTAATCACATTTACAGTAAAATTGCACTTTGCCCACAGAGGAAAAAGGCACATAGATAGATAACCTTAGAATAAAAGTAAAAGGTACATTTAAGTTGTTTTTTCCCTTATACGAGTTTTCCTTATAAACAGCCAAATGTATTGTATCAAAATATGCTGTTAATAACATCAGTAGTAAGTTATGGCAACAAACATGCACAAAAATAGCACCTTTACTAAGAATCAGCACACAGCTACAGGACATATATCCTTTGACACAAAACTTCCCCCAACTGGTAACTATTAGATTCAAGAGCTAAAGTCACAGTGTCTCTGAGGAGAAGAAACAAGATGACAATTGTCTACGAGGAATGTGACCTTCTCCGGTCAATTCAATCCACATTTCGTTGACAATGAAACACGACTGACATAAACATATAGTATATAGCCCCTGAAACCATGTGTACACATATGCATCCCTGCTTCCACATGCGACAAAAGAAAAAGGGAACCCTCAACAGAAAGAGATGTCACAAAGCAGGGTTACGTTACAGGATAACCCAACACGCTTTTATGTGGATGCACGCAGATACACACAGAATGCAAAATGAGATCACTATTTCCAGAAACAAACAGGTTTGTTTTGACATTAGCAGAGGCTGGAGTGATATCAAGGAAAAATGCCTTAAGCTAAACACACCAACAAACACACACACTGACACATTGAAATTGCCATTTCCTTAAACAAATATATATTTTTCTGAATAAAACAGAGGTTGGAATAATATCAAGGAAACATGTTTTAGACTCAACACTCAACACACAAACAAATACACAAAACTGGAAATGATACACGGAAAGGCACACATTGGAAGAAATATGAATGGACAAAATGAGAATGAACGCTTAGTGTGAGGTGTTAAACTGAAGTGTCTCTTATAAATGATGAACGTGTGGCCACTACGCAGAGGTTGAACAATGAAGCGTTGAATTCTGCAAGTTTATTAACACCAGTTGAAGCGTTCTGCCCTCTCACTCTATACACTGTAAACCCGAATGTACAAAGTAATGTAAACTTAATTTTACATAAAAATTGTACTAACTTAAATATTTTGAGTTCTTGTAACTAATTCTTGAGTTAGAAAAAAAACGAACCCTCTCTCTTTCTCTCAACAGGTAGTGTTCTGACTTTTGTTGAAACTAGTTACTTGGTATTAGCACCTATTGTATTATTGCTCCTGTATGACATATCCCTTTATTGCTCCCTGAAGTCTCTGTAAGTCGCTTTGGATAAAAGCGTCTGCTAAATGATTAAATGTAAATGTTTAACTTAATTAAAACAAGTTAATTCAACACGATTTGTTGGGAATGATTTTCAGTTCCCAGCATGCTCTGCGTGAGACTGCATTAGGGGAGTTAATTTTGAAATGAAGTGTTATTTTATGAGTTTTTATAAAGGATAAAGCCTTGTTAATGATGAATGTTCATTTTTCTTGGATATTTAGAAGAGTTTGCTGTATTTTTTACTTTTGGGGTTACCATCTTTCAGAAGAGTGCTGCTTATGATTAGGTTGTGTGAGTGGTGCCACTGTAGGCATGTGTGTTGCATCAATCTCTGTGAAGGCTTTTTGATAATTGTTGATGCAGCTGAAATGTTTAGGTTATCTTATTAAGACCTTTCTTAATTTAACAGTAAATAAAAAAGGAGTTACCTTACTAAATGAAGGAAATAACATGCAGGAGTACAACAAACTCAAAACTTTATAGTTCTGCTTACTTAAAATTGAGATTTGATGTAACTGATTACCTAGTTTTCCCAACTTATCCGGGTGTAGCACGCGCGCACACACTCTCTCTCCTGCCCGACAGCATCCAGATAGCTTTAATGAGTCAATCCTGTAAGTGCCTGTCTACGTCCTTGTGGGTTCTGCTACAGTATACAGACGAAACTGCCCCCAAATCAACTAAACCTCCTGTTGGGGAAGTTCTTAAAAGTTAAAGTGATTTTTAATTGTCAATATGTTTTTGGCTCTGGTTTCCGTAAGGTGTAACATTTGGATTAGGGTTAGTCTGTTATATTATCATCTCAATATAAACAATAGGTTTATGGTATGTACTAAATTAGCTGGACAATGTGTGTTTTAATGTAGAAGTGATTCATATGAAGCAAACAATGCTATAAAAATGAAAAAAAAAATGGGGCTTGTAAAGGGTTTTGGTTCAAGGCTAGACTGTAGAATTTATCATTCGCTTTACGTAAACACAACAGACTACAGTATAAACTAATTTAAATAGCGTGTGTATCTGTGTGTGTGCATCGGAGGAATATGGAACACGTTTCATATCACAAATCTGTCATGTCAACATGTACTGCAAAGGTGTGTCAGACAGACAGAAGATTTACAGTACAAACATATAACTCACATATAAAACAGATACACATGTGTACACAGTTTGCTTGTAGATCCTAAAATATAAACCCAGCAGAAAGTTAGATACCGTAAGAGTAACAGTGAATATACTTGAAATACAAGTACATCTGTAGCTCTACACACTATTCGCTGGCTTTCCTAAGCATTGCCCTTGAGATTCTTCGGAGAATGTGCCGTGTTAAACAAACAAAACCCACCTGCCGGCTGAACAGCTCGACTTCCCGGTGGACCCAGACCACCTGTAGATCTGGCTTCTCGGCCGGGGGGCTTCAGTCTGTGTTCTGGGGGTGCAGATGTGGATGCATTGGTAGATGCAGCCCCTAGAGATGGTCCCAGCTTAGAAGATACAGTCTGGAGAAAGAGCCGCTGGTTAGTGACAGCGTCCCACGCGAGAGAGCCCAGCTCGGGGCGCCGCAGGGTAACCATAGTATTAGCCATTCCACAAAGCAGACAGAAAATGTGCAGCGATTAAGAGGGAGAAACACGAGAGAGGAGAAAGAGAGGGAGGAGGAGCGGAAAGGAGGGAGGGGAAATAAGACTAGCCGGTTCCAAAAAGCAGAAAGGAAAAAAAGAGAAAAAAAGGGGAAAATGTTTCTATTGTATGTGATTCCCTCAGGGCTTCTGATGCCAGGACCAGCCCAGATCTTTTCCTCTTTCTCCTCCTTTTTGTTTTTCTTTCTCTCGTTTTTGGACACTCTATGCACACATGGAGTGAGTTTGTGGAAAGATTCTGTTGTCTGAGTCAGTATGTAGCCTCAGGAATGTTTTTTTTTCTTTATTCAGTTCTCTGCCCTTTAAAACGGTTGTTGTATTGGCAAAAACATCTCACTTATGTTCTACGACGAAGTTAAGGAAACTTGAAAGAGTTTAAGAGAGAGAGATGGAGCTTGCATTTAAAGATCTTGGACGTTTCTTAACAAACAGAACATGCGAAAGCGCTTATGTAAAAGTACTCTAACATGCCTGTGAACAGATCCAGAAAACAAGGTGTTGATGTACAAATGAGCGTTTGTGTCATTCCCTAATCACAGTCTTCACACTCTAAAACGGTTTTACAGTTCTATATTTGCTTGCGACAGTCCTGAGATGACAACATAAGCCTGAATAACAGCATAACTCACTCATGTGATGACACGCATTAAGCTGAACAAGTTGTAGCAGTTCTCCTCATAGGGAGAAGATAGACATCACGCAGCTGTCATAAGTATGCTAGTTTAAATGAATCAAGTCAGTTTAAGCATAGCATATTTGAAGGGACAGTTCACCTTATGTCCTTCCAAACCATATGACTTTCTTCTTCAGAACACAAAAGAAGATATTTTGAAGAATGTTTGTAACCAAACAACACATTCAAACAATGCCACAAAAATAAGACATATATTTAACATCCATAATGAAAACTTTAAACTTTAAATGTGAAACATTAGGTGATTGGGATTAAAATATCTACAATGCATGAATATAAACGATCAAAAACAAATCAGTAACTGAGAGCTTCTAGAGAAAAAGAACATTCACTTACCTTGTTTTTGCATTTAGACGTTTTTACGTCTGCTTCTTTATCAAGCTGTGCATCTTCAATAATAAAATCAGTCAAGGAAGGGCACTCGGATTTTATTGCTGTTTCTTCATCTGGTGTTTGCAAAAATAAAATGACTACATCCTGCTTCTGACAGTCTTTTACTGAGGACTCAATGACAGGTTTCTCCAGCAGAAGACCTGTTGGTTTAGGTTCAGGGTCTGACTCTGGACTGTCTGAGGTCTTTGATTCAGCCCCCCTTGCGTGGCTAGATGATGACCTGCTTCTTTTTACAACAGCTTTATCTTCAACTTTCCTACTAGCTCCAGAGCCTCTTCCTCTTGCAGGAAGTTTATTCACTATACTTGAAGGTGACTGGCAAAGATTAGCGTTTGTTTTTCGGGGATTGGTTGATCTTGGAGCTAAGGCAGCCCTGGAGATTATCTTGGCCTTCACGTTCCTCAAATCTGGCCTGGGGAACCTCTTCAGCTCTGGCTTTGTGGCTTTGGTCAGAGAAGCTCTCGTAGGAGTCTTGGTTTGCATAGCACGTCCTGCCAGATCATTGGTCATTTTAGCTGTGGACTTTGGCTGGTTCTCCTCATTTGATGAGGTGTTGATCTGTTTGTTTTTGGTATCTGAAGTGATAATGCAGATTTCATTACCTTCTGAATCTCCAGGGGACACCACTGGCTCATTCATGACGTCAGTAGATTGAGTGACCGGGACCAACTCAACAGAGAGGTCATCTTTCTCTTTGTCCACTTCCTTCTCGAGGTCATTGACGGTAGCTAAATTAAGCACTAAATTGGAGTTTTGCAACTGACCTTCTTCTGTTTGGCCTTGAGAAATATCTGATAATGTATTGGTTTTCGTTTCCAGAGCAGAAACACCAATCTGGTTCTTTATCACCAAATCTGCAGATGCCAAAGAGAGAAAAGAGTCCTCTTCCTCCTCCTCATCATTTTCTGAAGAGCACAAGGATCTTTCATCATCATTATCAGTTTGTCCAACCTTCTGTGTTACCACCAAAGCGACGTTATGATTATCATCTTCATCATCACTCCAGCATTCTTCATTGGCGTCCAGATAGACAGACACAGAGTTGTCGTTGTCATTGGACTCACTACAGTCAGGACGGCATTCTGGACTTTGTATACCCGAATCATCGCTGCTAGCAGTTATTTTTCCCATCTCCACCTCTGGCATGTCCACATCCAGCGGGCTATCCGTTCTGGCACTGCTCAGACTGCACAAGCTCCGCATGGAGTCTGGCGAAGCTTCACCTCTATAATACAGAGGCGAAGTTGATGAGGACGACAATGAAGACTCAAAGATGAAAGCATTGTTGCTCTGGTCACTGCCGTGTAATGGCAGACACATCCCATGCTGAGATCCTTGAGATGGTCTCTTGGAAACAGCAGGGGGTGGAAGCTCAGATTTGTCTACTGGTGGTTCCATGAAACTCGTAGAAGAGCAGAGGATGTTAAGACGCGATCATGGAGAGATTCCTCCCATAGCTAGACCCAGTCCAGTGCTGTCGGACAGAAAAAATACCACAATGGTGAGAAAGGTGTTTACCATCCCTTCAGGTCGGTCTGATTGAAGATGGTGTCTGTGATGTTTCTGACCCTCTTTTAATTTATCCTAGAGAACATAAGAAGACAAGAGCACGTCAAGTTCATTTTATCAGGGCAGTGTTAGATATTTATAGATACAGATTGTTAAAAACACAGGGCCACCAGTTCAGATCTAAAGATGCCAAACCAACTTTAAGACCGCATTTAGAAAACATGGAGAGGTGACTCGGTATGTGTTCATAAAATACAAATGTGACTATTCAAAATTTTTGTTTAAGTTTTTATGCAGAGGCACGTAAGCAGAGAACTACTGCTCCCTACTGGTGACTTCCTTTCAAACTGAGAGTCACAGTAGTGAAGGGCAAGAAAATGTAGAACAGAACAAAGTTCTTTCACATTGCTTCTGTAAGAAAAAAACATGATTATCTGGCATCAAACAACGACCAGGCTTGCAATTATAAACAAAATAATTAAGATTAGTGGTTTTTGTTAAGATCATTCATTTTGATGCTCAGTAGAAAATAAATCCAAAATAAATTGAGTTGAATTGCTTCATCATACTCACAGGTGCAGGATTACCCCTTTTTCTATTACTCCACTGAAATCTTAAATTTCAGGACTGGAAAAGCTTGTTTAAATGATTCAATTATCCACTATTAATATAGATTATGCATACTGCACAATTAAGTCTGCTTTGTATCAAAGTCACACTTCTAGATCAAATGTGGCTGATAATGTAGGTCAGACAATAGCTAAGAAAAGGGCTTTTATTTTGAGATTCAGGCCATTCTCTCTCACACACAAGGCGATGGTGATAGTTACATCCACAACACTAGCCTTGTGTTTCCACCCAAAACAGTTCTGACCAAGAGTCCGATTGTTCTGCTCACAGAAACTTTTCTATGAAACACTTACGTCTCTAAGCCATTTTTAATACAAAGAGGAAGCTGATATGAACCAGACCGGGGTGGAAAAGTGGGTGGCATTTCTAAGAGCTGGTGAATGACCCCATGACACTGCATAAACACATTCCAGCCCTTTTAACATTTACAAGTGAAGCTATTTTCCATTGACTACATGATCTCAGCCATAAACAGGTGTTTTATTCTAGTTAATAACGTGGGACGTTCTGCCAAGGACTTAGGAACTCTAAGTGGGCCCCTGATACGGACAATGTCTCTCCTTTCTCCAACAACAGCCCTGCTGGTTATACAGTGTAGTGTACAGTAAAATGTTAGAAATGTGAAAGAATCGCATTGTCTCATTCACATGCCGATGAATCACGGCAGATAATCCTCATCTGTTCATCTTCCTGATGCTATTGAGCTATAGGTGTTCTTTAGCTCAAATGGTAAATCATTGGGTTCGGAGCAAAATGGTCACAAGATGCTGCTAAAATGATGTTTACAAAACTTAAAACAAGCTATGCTTACAGGCGGTATCTTTGGACGCACGCGCCTGGCCTGAAGTTAACCTCCAGTCTGTGTTTGGTTAGAATATAACAATATAATTTATAGTAATATTTTATTGTATATTAATTGTATTAAATGAAATTTAAACAACAGTTATAGGTTCTTTGCAGAGGTCGATCGGAAGTTAAGTTTGGGCCACATAAAGTTTGTTTATGTTGTTGCAGCTGACAAGAAATATATATATATATATATATATATATATATAGTGTATATAGCTAAAAATCTATACTTATTATCGTTTAGAATTTTGCTATTTTTTGCAAAAGAAAGACAATAATGACAAGATAAGCCATTTTGGGTCAACTGTACCAAACAAAAAATACATTTTAATTGTTGAAGGTTTGCATTTGTAATTTTTTACTAAATTAAATATTTATTATTTGGCTATTTGATCGCTTCAAAGCTAACAAACAGCTGCTAACAACTTTAAGATCAGTATTATGTAACAGGTTCTCTAAGGCTTGCCTCCTACTGCTTTGCCCAATGGGATACTGAACATTAAGCACATGACCTCTGGCCGGCTATGTGCTCCAAGTCTGTATAACATGGGCCGTCTAAAGCTACTATAATCTACTTGGATTGATTAATCCAATACATTGATAAAAAATGATAAAACACTTGGTCAAACAACTATGTGATCTGTGACAACTCAGATGACCAGATTGAAGAGACTGACAGTCTGACACATTGACAGCCAGCCTATGGATGCATCACAATTCTGAGTTGATTGAATTGGGTTATCTGGGATGACGTTACAAAACAAGTCACATTGCTCTATACTATACAACCAAGATTCTACCAAAATCACATAATCATCGACACATGCACGTCTACACGTGCACAAACACGTCACACACAGATACAACATACATACATGACGAGAAGCGTGAGCCCCGCTACGCTGTGGTGCATGCCTGTCAACTGAAATAATCTCTGAGCGGACATCACACTATAAAGGAAGTCACACAATTCTTCATAAGGAACAGTTTTTGGTGATTACCATAAAAGACACTTTTAACATAGTTTTACTATACAAAACAACATGGTTAAACAAGTATTTAAAAAATATAATTTAATTTCATGATCACCAGTTATGACAGATATTAACAAGGTCTGCCCGCTGGCCCTTTAAATGAAAGGAACAGTGAAATTAGAGGGGGGATTCCTTACCACAGTGTCCACCCCTGACAGAATGAGACAGTGAATAAATGTGATGTTCTAGGTAAACTGAGTGGATTTCTAGAGCACTCCTCATTGCCTAAAGACTCAAGAGTCTCGGCTGGAAATAACTGATATGAGCTGCGTGGTACTGAAATGAACTTATATAATAAATACTGGGCCATGCTGCTATAAGACAACCAGGAATTAAGTTTCAGCATGACCTTCAAAAGCATATTCTTGTATTGTCAATGTAATTCAATACATTTGGTAAAACACCTTTACTTCACCTTTAAAACCTTACAGGACATCCCAAATTTAGCACCTGCGTAATTCCCCAGGTTAATATTCATGATCGTTCCATAACACAGTTTTCAGTAATTAGGTGAATTATCCCATTAACAAAGAAATGCAAGACTGATGACCTAGAACGAAAATATTTCAGCATGAGGCAAAAGGCTGGTATGTTCTCCGAAACCACCTAAATACATCACGCATGGCTTAACAAAACCCTTACCACTGCAACTATTTTGGGCCCCATTTATCATTGTTAAAACTCGTGTCGTTTGTCTGTCAAAAAGAATACTAGTACATAGACCACAGTATATACATATTGAATCATTATGACCAAATGTTTTTCTGTATGTTTACAACCATTATTTTTCACAAACATTTTAGCAGCCCGCATATTTTGTAGATGACTTGTATTTTGTGTATAAATGACATCATACATTATTCAGGTGGCCAGTTACACCTCCACACAAATGTCATTCTTTCCGAGATGCTGGATGCGATTACGCAAACGTCTCGGTTTTCCCACACTCTTCCTTTTTTAAAGGTCACTCTCCTCCAATTCCTCTATGGATATTGGACAGTTAGTCCAATGCAATGTAAGTCGCTTTGGATAAAAGCGTCTGCCAAATGCATAAATGTAAATGTAGTCTTGCATGACACAAAATTGTAATAAAATGTCATTCAAAAATTTCACTCTGAAATGCACAAACAAAAAGAGAACTTAATCATGAGTTCATAATCGTAAAGGCAAATTTTGGAGAGGCTAGTAATAGCAAGCTAGCTTTGATAGCGATTCCTATCAGGATGTGAATACATTTTCAACCAGTATAACAAATAAAGTTTCTGGAAAGAATGGCCTACCCTGACTTTAAGTTAGGACTTAATCATAGCTGCCAGTCATTTTCCTTCCTGTAGTAGAATAGTACAATCCATTTGAGAACAGTCCAAACTGTGAGTTAAGGTCTTTGAACATGGCACTTTTGATAACTTATGGCTGGAGTTTGGTTGCATTGCAGAATGTATCAGCCCAGAGGTTTTAATACAAATTTTTCTTTTATCTATTTGGCAATGCCCTGAAAATGAAGGTAACAGAAGGTAAGTGGTTACAAAGAATCGAGTTATCTTGCATTCAGACCTATGTGTTGAATGAAATGATATACTGATTTTTAATGCTGATGTTTATTCTATTGAAATCAACAGCAGATGTGAAGAGCTCAGACTGTACTGTATTAACTTCAGTGGCAACGTGACAGTATCGTTGGATATAAGTTTACACATATACGGTTAGAAAGTGAATCTTCCTTTATAAAGTTTTGCTCTAAATCCTCTCACAATTTCTTCAGGATTTCTCTTCGTTTCCGTCAGCACCAAACAGTTGCCATAGCGATGAGCTGTGTGCTTTGTCATTTGCAGTATCTCTGACACGAAGAGATCTCTACGGATCACACCATTCCTATACAGACTTATAACATATTTTAAAAGTGTACACAAAAAGGACAGGTAGATACCGACAGGTAGATCACAAACAAGCCCATACTATAGCAAAGAATCGTATAACACACACACACACAGAGTCACGTCCCTCTGTAGCACCGATGATGTCCAGCGCATTTTGACCTTGGGGCTTACGTGCGCAACATTGTGGCAAGATGACGTGCGTCAACCCGTGAATGATCGATAAATCACCATACGTCAAAGACCCCTGGACAGCGACCAAAAAAGGATGCGCTCTAATAAATAAATTGCCCAGTATTGCACAACTTACGCGTTAAAGATTAACATCAGTGATTAACGTCAGTGTTAAGTTATTACTGCTGTGATTTGAATTCCAAGAACAACTTATCAATACCAGCATCACGTGCAAAAACAAGTCAACATGACATTACATAATCACAACTGTAACTAGCACCATACAGATTTATAGATTGGGGAATGGGGGGGGGGTGTAACAAATTATACAAACAAATAAGAATAAACATGAATAAAAGTACATGAATTTACATTGTGATTATAATGCAAGTCACACCCTGTGATTATTGAAATAGCCATAGAAACACATAGGTTTAGCTGATGCACAGCAGCACATGAAAACATCTGTCTCACACGTACCGCACAGCAGAGGAAAGTTTGTCCTCAAACAACTAGGCAAGTAATGAATAAAACATATTTTAAAAATGTCAAAAACATACCTGAAGTTTTTCAAACCAAGAGAATGTCTCAACAAAACACATGTATTCCACATTTAACGTACACAGGTAAGTCTGTCCTGGACAAAACGTCCTGTTTCATGCAATCCTGCCAGCAAAAGCACTGCAAGAGAGCTATTCCAGCCTGAACAGAGAGAGAGAAAGAGACCCCTCCCCTCTCCTCTGAGCTGAAGCCAAACCATGCCGCAGTAACCAACCAGAAGTGTGTGTGTGTGTGTGTGTGTGTGTGTGTGTAAGTGAGCTTGTGACTTCCAAGGTAGTCTTGAAATGTATGTTCCCCCTCTTATCAAAACCATTCATGCCAACGGACGCAGTAGAGGTGACACTGGGTGATCCTTCCACCTCTGCGACACAAATGTACAAGAGCATCATACTAAGACTGCTTTCCAAAAACACTCGTGTACACTGCTCAAGGTCTGAGGTTGCTGCCAATAATGAGTCACAGAGAGAAGTTCACTGCTGACTAAGAATGTGTGTGCGTGTGTGTTTGGGTGGGCAGATTACCTCCTCTTGGCTACAAATTCTGTAGATATAGGGGTGCTCCTGTGTGTATCAGAACGCGTGGTTGCTATGCTGCCGAAAATCTCTGCTCTGTCTGTCTGCTCACTTGTAGACCTGACAGGAGAGAGAGTGATATTGTGAGGAAACATGACAAACAAAAGATAACATAAAAGACACAAGTTTCACTAAAACTGGGCTTCTCAAACTGGGAAATTAAGACCACACACAGATTAACAGTGAAATACACATTCTGAAAGTCCTTACAAACAGAATCATATTTGTTTAAAGATGAGATAACACAGGCAGTTTCTGCCAATCTCATATTAATCTTAAGTACCTATACAGTAGTATTGCATACTTTGTATCTTCGAAGAGTATTTAGTTTGATCAAATGTATAAAAACCAGATACAGCTGTACGATTATTACCGGAAAAAGACGAGCGCCTGGAGGCGTGCAGGGGGGCAGAACTACAGCATACGTACACAGTACATCATTGCATTGTTTCACTATAAGTTTGTGTTGTTTACATTATGCACGTACACGCCAATTGGCAAGTTTGAATGACTATGAAGTAGTCTCACATTACCAATAAAAAACTAATTGTAGTTTAATACAAAATACAGTTTGCTTTCATTTATTAAAAAAACATTCGATAAATGAACAACAAATTATAACAAACAAAAAGGACCATATAAACGGATGAAAAGAAAAGTAATAACAACTACATTTTATTTTCTAATTTGCTTATAAGGACACAGTGCCAGGGTGTGCAAGGACGCATTACTATGCCGTTGCAAAATTACGCAGAATGTTTTGGGTGGTTTTAAGGTGGATACTTACTAATCCTAGTAAACCGAGCACATACTTATTGTCAAGTTTACAATTCTTTTAATATTGCTTAAGGCAGGGGTTCTCAACCTTTTCAAATCCAAGGTCCCCCACTTTATTCAACAATATTCAAAGGCCTCCCTCCAGTCACAAAAACTAAACATTTCTACCCAATAAAATATTTCAGAGCTTGACATTAACTGGAAAAGCGTTTTTATTATACAATGGTAAAATAATAAAAAAGACTTGTTTTTAGCTTTTATAATATATTTTTTGTTTAATTTTAAATTATTAGTCATCTTGAGCCCCCCTTGGAAGTCAGCTGTGGCCCCCCTGTAGGGAAGTCGTAAGGATCACCGTCGAGTCCAGCTGCTTGTAATTTCAGCAAATAATCGCGTGTTTTAGTCCCGGTTTCTTTGTTTCTCCTATTCTCCTCAGCCATTTTGCTGGGTGTTTTGCCACCCAGGGTACCGTGCCCCCACGTGGGAACGTGACGTCAATGCATACCCTCTATAGACGGTTTCAAAGTGACGTTACTATGAAACGGTCTATAGAACTGTTGCTCACGATTCCTCCATATGGCGCAATTGTCTGTTACCAGTGTTGTAAATAATGTCGCTGTAGTATAAGCTACAGGGGTCTCCAACTTTTTGTAAGCGAGGGCTACCTGAAGAGATAAAATCATCTAGAGGGCTACTTGTTGATAAAATACTTACAAACTTTAAACATGTGATGCATTATTTTTTGGCTCACAGGATCAAATTGAGTTTTCTTTCACATATTTTTGCACTTGAATATGTTAAAGCTTAAAACGTGCTAATAATAACATATTAATCACATTTCATGACGATGTAGCACTTGATTGATTGGTATAGTCACAGATTTGTCAACTGTCCTGAGCATTATTGTTGAGCCCTTTGTTTGGCGGGCACCTTACAGAGTTCATGCGGGCCACCAGGTGCCCGCGGGCACCACGTTGGAGACCACTGAGCTACACTATAGCAAACTACAAAGTGTTGTTTTAAGGTAAGTTATAGAACTTGTAGCTGATTTATGAACCAAGAGGATATGTGTGAGGGAATTACGATTCAAATCCTTAAACGTAAGTATCAACAATAGTAATAGTGATGCTTGCCTTAGTTAATATATCACAACGTAAACAGTAGTGTGTGACAGCCAGCTAAATTATCACTGAACTGTGGTCAAGTGGTCAATAATAGAAATATCTCAAGTTGCACAGCTGTTTTCCCTGATAAACTCCAAGAACTCATACTCGGGCTTATCATATTAGACGCCAGAAGAACAGTGCTGACAGGCACTGAGGAGAAACACACACAACTACAAAAAAGTTTTAGAAAAGTTTGATCCAATTCGTAACAGTATACTGATAATCTTGCTTCTAATACCAACAGCCATTAAGCAAAAATATACATCTTTAACACATACTACATTATGCGTAAAACACACATATCTACAGACGCACACAAGAAACACCAGCCAGTAACCAAAACCACAGTTGAAACCACTGACATTCAGAAGCATGTTATCAGAGTGCTGCATAACTATGTGTTTGACTGTTCATAAATAGACAGTTAGAATGAGGTTCATCTTTTTGTTTGGCTTCAGTGACCATCTTTATTTCCTCAGGCCATGTAGAGGTTAGAGACAAACTTACATAACGTTCAAAAGAATTCTGTTTAGCTTAACTGTCGTCTGCGAGTTTTTAAACTGTCGGAAACATTTCATGTCTTGCCAATCAATATAAAGATATGTGCACCCAATATACTCCAAACGGCACCACAACACAATATTTAACACAGAAGTCAGGATTGTGCAATGCATGGCCCGGTCATGTTATCCGTTTAAAGATCAATTTGATAGTTATAGTGTTCCAGTGACCCAACAACAGGTTTACTGACGATGATTCTGTATTTTTTTTCAACAGTGGTCCAATATAACCTACAGCAATGCTTTACACATCGATATCAAACCAAGAGACATTTGTTTTAAATAAGCATGATATAATATTCTCCCCTAAAAATGTAACATTAAAAAAAACATTTTTAAAGATATAAAAAATGAATATGTTCAGATTTACAAAAAATTATACAGTTTTTACTTTTTACAATACCTTACAATTCCGTTTTTTAATACTGTTTTTTGGTTTATAAAACTTTGTGATTTCTCATCCATACATGTACTTAAGAGGAACAGAGTTCATTCAACTACTTTTTTAATCTAAGAATCAAATTAGCTTGAATTAGTAACATTATGTTATATTAGCCAAGGTAAAAATTACCTTATGCAACCAAGTATAATAAATAAATCTGTTATCACTTTCATGGCAACACTCCAAGTCTGGACACACAGATGCGTGTGTATGTGGAGCCAACAGCCTAGATAGCAGGGCTTTAATTTCACTCTTTATCTGTTCAAAGCTTTTTTAACACCCTCTTCCACTACACACTCACACTCCATAGCTAGTATCAGAGTCCACAGCTTGTTCTTTGGTATAGAGATAGAGGGGTATAAATAACATGTTAGCTAGTCCCATAAATGGGCATGACTCCTTTATGTCTAGTCTCCAGCTTTCTTTATTAGTGTTTGGTTACTGCATTCATGGGGGTCATTAAAGATATAGCTGCATCCATCTTCACTAAAACATATAACGGAGATCACGGACAATCCTGACCACCCAAGAACATGTTGTAGGAGACCCTGCAGGTCACATGCTTCCCAAGCGCCCCACATTGGACTAAGAGCCATTCAGGGCTTCCACTCAACATCACTTGACCAGACTTTCGTGGATAGAGTTACTAATAATATTAAACTCAAACCTCACAAGCAACACAGCATAGGGTCATTTGGGTATCAAGTTAAATGATAAACAAATCATTCAAAACTCCAAATGTGGCAAATAGCGGTAGTTTCAAACTATAACAATCTTGTTATCGAACAGCAAGCATTTAACTAAGTTTAATGTATCATAATACCAAAGGCAAATAGTATCTGTTTGTTTGTGCAAGTGTAGTCTCGCGTAGCCAGACCGACTTATCGCCACTTTCTTTGGAAAGGCCCGCCCAAGAAGCCATATGACTCACAGGTAAATCAACCAATCACATTTCGTTTTGTGCCGCGTCATGTTTAGAGGCGTGGAAATGTCCCCGCAGTAACAGACCGATATACATTCATGAACGTGTCAAAAGTTAACAGTAACAACAATGATTATAAGTTTATGCCATGAACTTCGCATACTTTTAAGAATTGAGCGTTTAGTCAATCGTGATGAATTCTTATAGCAACCGTTGTAAACACGACAGCTTACTTCTTAGATCAGAAGGCTTTGTTGTTTCCAGGCGGACCGTTAAAGAACACGACACGCATGTCTCCCGGAAATCCTGTGAAATTCAACCAATCAGATGACGACTTTGAACGTGCTGAAGTGTTTCCAGAAAAGTGTGCCATATGCATCAGACGTTCAGCCAACGGACCGTGGGCGTGACGTCTGAGGCTGAGACTAGTGCAAGTGTAGCTGTTATTTGTCAGAAGAGTAAAACAGAAATGATACTGAAGCAAGCAGTCCATCACTTGCTTATCATGCTAGCTCTGACAACTGCAAGACTGGAGTATTTTCTAGTAAAGAGCAGACTGGGAACATTGTCACTGGTTTTACCTCTGCACTGTTACAAACACGTACTCACCAAAAGAAGAAATGCTTTTCTTTATTAGCACTAACAGGTTCCACTGACACCCTAAAGTGAAGAACAAACATGCACTTACACCTGCACCTGACAAGGTATGTTCAAGTAGTTCCTTTGGGCCTTGTGCAACTTCCATGACCCAAAATAGATCAGTAAACATGCAGAAACACTGACCTTAACACATACCTCTGGCAACAGTATACAATTATCTGAATCAGAAAAAAGCAAACTGCACAACGATTGAGAATCTCTCAATAAAGTCTCACCTATCTGTTGAGAATGGCCGTTTAAAGTTCTAAAAATATAAAATATACACGCTCACCATAATCTTAAAGGGATACCCCAAATTAACCCCAATTAATTTTGGATTCCCCAAAATGAAAAATCTGTCATGAATTAACCCCCCCCAGTTGTTCCAAACCTGTAAACATTTCTTTGTTCTGTTGAACATAGATATTTGGAAGAATTATCAGCTTACATTTCTGGGACATCATTGACTACCATAGTAGTAAAAATTTGTAAAAAAAAAAAGTAGTCAAAGGTGCTCTACAACTGTTTGCTTTCCTACATTCTTGCAAATGTCATTCTTTGTGTTCAAATAAATGTATAGGCCTACATGTTTCAAACAACTTGCAGGTGAGTAAATTTTGAGGTAATTTTCGTTTTTGGGTGGAGTATCCTCCTAACCTTTAAATATTTGCAACAAAGAAGGATATATAAGACTATAAAAGCGAGTCTGTTCTGTTGGAAAATTCCAAAATGAAAACACAAATAGTTTCTCTACAAATATCACAGTTAAATTATGATTACTACTATGACAATGCAAGTATGAGCTTGCTTACTGGTTTTATTACAAATACCATGGTAAACCTCATTACCGTGAGTAATTACTAGTAATTATCAGTACCGTAATTACTTAACCTGGAGCACTTGACGTAAACATTACCTTTAGTTGGTATGGTTATAAAACATTTAGTTGGTATGGTTATAAAACATTTAGTTGGTATGGTTATAAAATATTCCAAACAACAATTTACACTATACTTTACGTAACTTTCTCTTATATTAAGTAATATATTATATATTTCGCAATATAATTACAACAAATTGTTAGCCTAGCTAACATTAATGTTCTTTAAAATCGTATAACGTTAAGTCATATAACTTGCTATAAGCGTTTAAGTTTTTTTACTGACGTATTAACATAAGCTTTTATAAAATGCTCGTATTTAAAACTATTGACTACAAGAAATGTTTTACAATAAGAATAGGAATATGTAGATCCTAAATTTCACCTCATCTTTGATCACATCGCTGTACGGAGGCTGTAAGAACGTCATACCCATCGTCTTTGTAAATGTATAACTTTGGGGATTTAGCGCCATCTTTTGGTAATGTCTGAAATAGCACCTAGTAGACAACAGAATTTGCGTAATCGTGTATATAAAATTTGAGCAATAAGTTAAAATACGCGAAATGACGTAGCTCTAAACGTCATGAGCAGCATGTTGTAAAATATATTTTTTATTTGTAAAAAGGTGATACTGATGATGTGTCATTTGGTACCCCAAATTAGCCATGGTTTTCTGTAATAATAAACCTACAAAAAAAATTCGTAACGGATGGGTCTATTGAGCATAATCGATCTTATATCAATCGTATGACTTTTAATGTCTGTTAAAACTACTATAGTAATACACAGAAATACATTACGAGCGTAGGGTTAGGAACATATAAAGCATTTATTTTTGATAATTTACTGGATGAGCCATCAAAACAGTATTAAACTTTTTCAGTGACGATGCATCCAGCCTGGATGATGGTTCGTTCCTGAAGAGAGGCATCTGCGCATGCGTCAATACAGAACAACTCCACGAATCCACGAAACTGCGAAATTAAGAATCCTACTACGACAAGGAATTGTGTTTTAAATATTAAATAGATTACTGTGACGTTACTTGCTTACCATCTCTGGGCATCCAGTCACGTACACTAATCAGAAATTCACGAACAATACTCGCTGCACATTACTCATAGTTCATTCGCTATTCTTACTAAAGCCCGCCTACCCTCAGCTGCCGTTTACCCAATCATTTAAAAGTATTGCGTAAATGCTACGCAATTTAGTTAATATTCATGAGCCACTTCTTTGCCATACTAGGATACGGAGTGTGCGGGTTGTGACCACAGTGTACCAGCCAGTGCGCGCGCACTCACGCACAGCGGATCCCCGCAGTTACACCACGACTATGGCTGGAAGCACAATACGTGCGGGTCAACCCATTGTGAAATGATGCTTTTTTTTGTTCAAATGCGACGCCGGGTTCTGTTTTTCTGACGTAAACGAGACCCGATCTTCCAGTCGGTTGGGATACATTTTCTGCGCATCATTTGGACGGGCGTCTCTAGGATGGAGCACATCAGAACACCAAAGGTAACGCTCATTGTGACATTTCTCTTATGCACCGCTATCACATAAACGCACGCTGTGCAGCATTTATCTTTCAGATGTCTTTATGCTTGAACGCCATGTGGTTTTCTAAAAAGTAACATTTCGCAAATATTATTATTGAAAATATTGAAAATAAACGAACTTCCCAGAATAAACCCGGTGATAGGCCACAACGATAGCCTCCATCTTCATTCACACAACCCCTTGAAATTCAATCGGATCAATTGTTCAGCCTGAACGCTGAATAAATGTGGGAGTCATCGGGTCTTCCTATGTATACACTAAGTATCAAAGTATGATATTTTACTGCAAATTTTACGCATGATAAGTATTCTGGCCATATCAATGCTTGCATCCCTCATTTGTATTCAAATGCTATCTTGAAATATGCCAAGCTGGGAAAAGCAATGATGAAATACTTCAGGGTCATTGTAAATGTAGTTATGATGTTCTTTTAATCACATTTTTCTGTACTTGAGATATCAGAATTGTTTTTTTGTGACGTGTTTCCCTCCAGGTGGAAAATGTGCGCATGATAGACTGGCTGAACCCCAGGAGATCCACACTGGGAATGTTGTACCTCTCCTCTACTCACACTATATTTGTAGACAACTTGGAGGCACGCAAAGAGACCTGGGTAGGAATTGAAACTGGCTGCAAAATCCTCCATGCAGACGATCAGACTTACTTTTCAAATAATCCGAATTACCACAGGAACACACGTCGTCATCCACTATGTTATAGAGTTTACTCTAAATCGCCACATTTGCTGTAGCTTTCATCTGAGTTTAAAGAGCAACTAGATGGATTTTGTTAAATGGTTTTACTGTATCTTTCTCATTATATCTACCTAAACGTGTCTGTTGCAACTGTATACCTGAAAGTCATAAAAGAATAAAACACTGAGGATCTCTTTTTCTCCGTTAGGTTCTGCACAGTTTGGTGAGTAATGTGGAGAGACTTCCGACAAACCCTTCAGGAAGTCCTCTCATTATCCGCTGTAAAAACTTCCATGTCTACCGACTGCTAATCCCACAGGAGAAGGACTGTTTAGATGTGCTGGCCTCCCTCACTCATCTATCACGCCCAGGTAAAAGCCAAAATAAAAACACATATTCTAATGCTAGTATTGTGACCGCTGTGCCCTGGGAAAGTTCCCTTTCTGGTAAGAGGAACGTCCTTAGCATGACCAGTGTATGAATCTCATGTCTAATCACGACAGTTCTGTTGGCCCATGACAGTGCATGATGTTCAAAGCTCTACAGAGAACAACAGTGTGTATAGAATCTATATAACTAGATGCCACATCAGCAGCTGTTTCTATGGGGTCATCCACCATTTAGCCGTTTGTGGCTCTTTGCCATACAGTGAAAGAGAATGGTGACCAAAGCTATCCTCTTCTGTAATATGTAATATTGGTGGACAGAAAAGGGCCAGAAATAGTTCCTTGAATTCAGGCCCTTTGTATCCTTTGCTCACGTTGTAATTGGCGAAGCGTTGAAAAGTATCCATACATTTGCTTTTTTGTGAAACACTGTGCTTTTTATCCTAACACATTGATAGCTTTTATTGAGCTTTTGAGAAGGCCTTAGCATTTTCACACCCTCTCTCTCTCTCTCTGTCTCTCTTTACAGAGCACTACGGAGAGCTGTTCTGCTTTTCCTTCAACCCTAACTTAGATAAAGAGTTAAGGGAAAAGGCCTGGGGCTTCATTGATCTCAAGGCAGAATTCAGTCGAATGGGAATACCCAGAAACCTCTGGCATGTCACAGCAGCCAATCACGAGTACAGAGTCAGTATGACATCACAGCTCTATCATTCCTGTTCTTTGATGCTAAAATACTTATTCTATCCCAGTTTAATGTACAGTGACAACTATTAGTAGGTTAACTTTCCCAAGACTGTAAAAGTTATGGCTCACCTGGTTCAACCAATAGCATTTTTGAAGTGGGACTATAATGTTTGCTAGAATATTGGCAGAAGAAGGTGCAATGGAGTGTTTGTCAATTCTGAGACTTGATGTTATCAATCAGGAATTGATTGGATTGGGAAAAGTGGGCATTTCTGTAAAAAGAAAAGGGAAAGAAAGTCATATTAGAGGTAAAGCAAGTTTTTCATACAGGTCACAATACAAGTAAACAATGCACAAATAGACCAGGACTGTGCGTTAAGCATGTAAATAGTGTCGATGTGGAATTTAAAGACATAAAAGAATCTGATCAAACTATTTCGATTGGCAGTTGTGTGACACTTACCCATCCGAGCTGTATGTGCCAATGTCAGCCTCTCCTGCAGTCATTGTGGGCAGTGCCAAGTTCCGGAGTCGAGGGCGCCTTCCCGTTCTCTCTTACTTCCACAGGGACACCAGTGTAAGTGTATAAATGGTGACACATCTTCTTTTAAAAGCAAGCAGACCCTTTGCAGGCTTCTCAGTTTTCAACCATTCAGCTCTTCCTCCAAGTTTCATTATTCTCTGTTTAGTGAACATTTGCTGTCTTCACCTCCACACTTTGTATTTCCAGGCGTCTATCTGTCGGAGCAGTCAGCCTCTTTCTGGTTTCAGCGCGCGTTCCTCAGACGACGAGCAGATGCTACAGGCCCTTATGAAGTCGAACCCTGTCAGCGAGTTCATGTATGTGGTGGACACGAGGCCAAAGGTGAGAGGTCATGAAAACAAATAGGTGACAGAACTGATTGGAGAGGATGTTGCGATTTTACTGAGAGATTCACCTGAAAACATTTGAAATATTAAAGGTATTAAAAGTAATAAATTACGTTGTGCATTTGAAAATAATCATAAACACTAGCAGTGTTGTGACTTTAATACCGTTTGTAATTGTTTCAAGCTTAATGCAATGGCAAATCGTGCTGCTGGAAAGGGATACGAGAACGAAGACCACTACACCAACATAAAACTGCAGTTCATTGGTATAGAAAACATCCACGTCATGAGAAACAGCCAACAGAAGCTTATAGACGGTATAGATGGACTCATGCTTTTTGTTGTTATGCATCTGTAACGATAATATGTTTAATGGATTTTATCTAGATAAAATGTTCAGCAAGTAGTTACCTCTTCTTCTTTTATCTCTGCAGTTGCCGATCTTGTGTCTCCTTCCATGAGTGAATTCCTGTGGGGTCTGGAGAATTCTGGATGGTTAAAACACGTCAAAGCTATACTAGAGTCTGGAGTCTTTATTGCTAAGGTAGAACTCCTTTCAAAATCTTTAAAATAGCCTTGAGCTATAAAATTGACGCAACTGTTAAAAAAAAAAGATATATTATCAATTAAAAGAAAAGATCCAAGCATTCGAGCATTAGTCTTTAAATCGACAGTTCATGATATCAGAAAAGTATTTTCGGCTCTATTATAAGATACCAATAACCATGGCATTAATGTCACAGTTATTGTCAAGACAATTATATTGAGACACCTATGTCCATACCTATGATTGGTAGAATACTGTAGTACCAAAAATCACCATAATAACAATAACGAAATGGCACAAAATGATTGTCATGGTTTTGACTCAAAACTTTTCTATTTGTGTTTCTGTTATGTTTCCACAGGCGGTGGCAGAAGATGGAGTAAGTGTTCTGGTGCACTGTTCAGACGGCTGGGATCGGACGGCTCAGGCTTGTTCAGTAGCTAGTGTACTACTAGACCCATACTACAGAACCATCAAAGGACTGATGGTGATCATTTCATTAATTATTCTTAAAAGAATAAAACCAGTACAAATATCTATAAAGAATAAATGAATAGCGTTTTGTCGCTTTGTTTACAGGTTCTAATAGAGAAAGACTGGGTGTCGTTCGGACACAAATTTTCCCACAGGTTTGCATTTTCCATTTCACTCCCTTGAGATTGTGTATATCACGTGGTAGAGATTACGTATGCACTATAGTTGAAATCAGTTCCTTGAATTAAGTAATTGATTGAACATTTTCACAAGGACAACATGTGAGAACACATAGGCCTTATTCCAGAATCCATAGCAGATACAGTGACCAAACCATCAGATATGCTATACATAGACACTGAGTCTCTCATGCCTGTTTTTGCAAGACATCTAGAGATTATATCCGTTTAAGTCATGTTTTTGTGAATAAAAACTAGAACAAATATGGTCCAGACTGAAAAATACAGTTATACCAGCATTACTTTGTCATATTTTATGTCTGATTCGAAGTTAATAAAATGTTATTTTGACAAACATTATTGGAGACCTCGGCGTTTCTCCATTCAAGTAGATTGAAGCTGCATTTGTAACGCCGTTGCCTACAAGGTCGTAGAATAAGATGACTTCCCTTAAAAACCCTTTGTCATGCTTTGTCATACCTTGTGACAAACGACAGAGAAACCACATGTGCCCTCAATGTGATTGCACAATGCGAACGGGGACATTGTCTGCATTGCATCATCATAAATTTCACAAGCGCCTTGTGGATCAACACGATTAACTGTATTCTGCACTACCCAGGTACGCTCACCTGGACGGTGACCCTAAGGAAGTTTCGCCGGTCATGGATCAGTTTCTGGAGTGTGTTTGGCAGCTGATGCAGCAGTTCCCCTGCGCATTCGAGTTCAATGAACGATTCCTTATACAGCTGCACACGCACATCTACTCCTGCCAGTACGGGAACTTCATTGGCAATTGCCAGAAAGAGAGGAAAGACTTGAAGTAAGAAAATCAACCACTTTTTGTCGTTTTTTTATACGGGGAATGCTGCATAAGGGGACCAGACTTTAAGCCGACCGTCAAAAGTGCGGCTCTGCATAACTACAGATGTATCGGTTTTATGTAAAGACCTTTAGATTTAGAAGTGTTTTGTATTGCTTTCAGTTTCCCTCTGTGCTTCCACACTTTGCAGGATACAGGACCGAACACACTCTCTGTGGCCTCACCTGTGGGAGAACAGGGCAGAATACACAAACCCTCTGTATAGGACAGACCACAGCCAAACACAGGGTGTTCTCAAGCCTCTCACCACCGCCTACTGCTTCAAGTGAGTCAACCACAGCCTGCCATCCCTGAATGAATGGCATTATGAAACCTCCTTTCACATCCCTTTGTGTAGTAGGCATTGATACACGTCACATGGCTTGTTTTACATTTCGCTGATGTCCTTATGAAACCTCGTATCTCCCTATTTCGTTATTTTTATTTTTGTCATACACCATTATTATTAGTCACCCTTTATGTTTGTCACTGGGTTTTGCAAATATCTAACTAAGAAAAAGTGTTAAAAGTTCTTGTAAACTTTGACAACAGTATTCAATCAATTAAAAAGTACAGTGTTTTTTTTAAGTTACTTGAAAACACCAAATATGGACATCCAAGGTTTTGGATGGACAGCGACGAAATGCTTCAGAAGTGACAAAGCTCGATGTGAATATGAATGCAAATTGAAAGTGAATTGGGCTTTTAATAGTTTCAGTTGACACCTTTTGTGCATTCTTTTAAGTGGCCAATCTAGCAACAGAAAAAGGGCGGTGACCTCTCTAATTTAGAATCGGATGGGGGAAAACACAGCAGTCAGTTCTCCACCTCCCACTTCAGTAAATTCTTTAGCAAGATAAAAGACAATCATGTGATAAGAGGGTCTTTTAAAATGTTAAAATAATGGAACATGAATTTGTGTGACTCGTCATGGAGCATTTTTGATTCGACTGTTTTAAGCGAATGGGAATGATGTTGTAGGTTTTGGAAGGGGATGTACAGCCGTGCTGAGAAAAGCGTGGCTTCACAGCAGTTTCCCGCCGATTGCCTGAACGCAGTGAGGGACGAGTCACAGCAATTGGAGGAGGAGCTTAGCAGCCACCAGGAGGTACCACGGGAGACGGACGCTGGACAAGGCATACAGAAGCATGCATAAATATCACATATAAGCATCACATGCATTTTAAAAACACAACCGCTGGTAGACATCACTGTATGTGAGCTATAGTACCACATGAACGCAGAATGAATTTGAGGTTCATTGTAAACCTGTATGACTTTCTTTCTTCTGCAAAACACAGAAGAGGATATTTTGAAGAATGTTAGTAAACAAAAAACATTGTTCCCCATTCACTTCTATTGTGTGGACGCAAAACCAATGCAAATCATGACAGATCAACATTCTTCAAAATATTTTCTTCTGCAGAAGAAAGAAAGTCATACAGGTTTGAAATAACATCAGGGTGAGTAAATAACAGAATTTAAATTTTGGGGTGAACAATCTCTTTAAACAAAATGGGACGAACAATACAAAATAACTGATGATGTAATATAAATGATCCCTATCTGTTAGATTGATTCAGATCATCTTTAGTCTCTTTAAACACTGACAACGGTTTCTTCACATTAACAGAGACTCGCTCAGCTGAAAAAGAAAACTTTGGGGGAGAGAAAGAACACCAACAGGCCGTCTGAACAAGTCCGCCGTCCAATCCCAAACAAGGGTGAACTCGGCAGCCCTCTAGACTACTTCACCGACCCGAGAAGCGAGACACACCCTCCTTCCTTCACACTGCCACTGGTGTCACCGGCCCCGCCCATGAGCGGCGACCCTGATGACCTTTCAACCTACAGTGATTTCGAGTCAGGTGTGGCTGACCTCAGCAGCCACTCCTCAAGTGCCGGAGATGAGGCTAAGGAACCTGATAGTGATGAGGGGGTCAACGCAAACGCCTGAAAAACAAAACTGGTGGCAGGAAGGTGAAAAAAGCACAATAACGGGTATCTGGGAACTGCTGTGTTTTAATTTTTTTTATAGGTGTGTGAATTTGTATTTAAATTTTTATTTCCATTGTAGTGTCTTTGGTTTTATTTAACTTGCTGTGTATATTTCGACCAGTTTTCCCCTCAAGCCTTCAGTACTGACAGGTTTTGTTATTCTCCGAAGCTACACTACTCAAACTATTTCTGCATCATATGGTATATACTGCGTGCAGCGTGCAAATACACAACACAACACACATGGAATATGTTATCCCACAATGCATTGCTCTCAACTTCTGTTTCTAGCAACAAGTGATCTGGAAGAAATGTCAATGCCCCAATTTTAAACAACTTTTGACTGAACTGATAAGAGTTAAACCAGTTTTTAAAGCATTTTAACAAATAGACAACAAACTGTTTTTATTCCCCAAATAACAATATTTGCTAAGTTTACTGAATGTGACCACAGTGTGGCATACTACAATTTATGGCGTTTATTCACACACTTAAAATATAGTATACAGTACACTAGTACTCCATTTTGAACATAGCCCATGTCTTCCTAAAAAAGTTCCTGCCAAAACTATGTTCCAGTCTGTGCTCTCCATTTGTATTTAAAGGAAGTCTTATACGGAGTTGAAATGGCACCTATACTACAGTATGTTTAATTTCTGTATATCTGTAGAATGTAGACAATCAAGCCTTCACAACATCCCTCTGTTTAATGTTTCAAGTATACCAGTAGATTTTAAAAGTGATTCGTCTGGAACATAAACTTTCCAGGACAAATACCCTCAATAAATTGTTTGCCGAGAAGCAAACTACATGACGAACTCTGTATGTCTAGTGTCATTTTTAACATCATTTCATCATTCGCTTTGAATTCTAGAGCTTCATTTAGGTATATTGCGAACCTGAATCTTGCTATGCAGATTAGGCCTTCTATTCTTTGAGGATGTTTTAAGTCATTGGCTGCCATACGACTCTGCTGCATTACAATTAAACAACTTCCATTCAAATAAAAACATGTTATTGGTTTTCTGGTCTTTATATTATATTTATATTGCTGACCTAAACCATTCTAGTTCTGCCCAAAAATGATGCCACTGGTTGAGTCATTTACTGTCGGCCATTTAGCACACAAAACCACATTGTTTATACTCTTCAAGATTGCAACCTATAAATGGCTTACAGTTGCCTTTGTGATAGGAGAAAGTATTTTAGCAAAATATCACACACTTCATTCATGAATAACCAGAAGAACCTGAGCTAACGCAAGTGACCTTCAGGTTGGGGTAATATGAGTAGCATCTTGCATAAACATAACTGGCAGTAATGTTAAGAAACAAACCATAACAGACATTCTTAATGTTTTATTAACTATCAAATTAAATAAAGATATAATACAATAATAAAGGTTTTTATCAACATTATTAAATACAGTATGCTTTTGTCGTCGTTAAGTTTCCGGCAGCATTAACATTGTTTAAGATCATTTTCAAGTGCTTACAAGGCCCAACACCATTTGTCGCAAAGTCAACTTAAAATAACAAGTTGACGGTACTTTTACCTACTATCTAATAAGCTTCAAACTGCCTGTTTCTGACAGCTAATAAGAACAGATTGCTCTCCTCTGATTACAGCCTTTGGGTCAAAGCCAGACCGGGCACATCCAGACGTCACTGACATATGGTCTATTCAAACTTAACACTTTGTAAAATCCTGTGCAAAAATCACTTTGAAGAACAATCTCTTTGCAGAAGTATTAATCAAAGCTGTAGACCACAAGATTGGCTTCTGATCTGCTGGTAGATTGATCCCAAACCTGCGATAAAGAATATTCATGTTTACTCAACCCAAAGGTTGAAAACGGTTTCATTAAAGATCTAAGATTGGAGAAAGACAAGATAGACTACCTTCCTCTAAGAAAAGAGCACCAATCCTTCGCTTTAATGTGTGGCAGGAAACTGTGTGTTCATGCATTGCTGAAGCTTTTCCTCTTTGGCTCTTCTGCAATGGCAAAGCTGGGAATATTTAAGACAGAAGATTATTAACATGTTAACATTTGGGATGAGCATAAATTATTTATATCAGCCCTATTTTAAAAACATCAAAAGTGAGTACTGTTTTTAAGATTGGTTACTTGCTATTTCAGTAGCGATAGGTGGTATTATATCTATGAAGACATTATCAAAACTATGTGATCATTTTTTGTAAATGTTTATCCTGCTGCTGTAAAATTGATTCAAATTTGAATACTTCTACATTTTAAGCGTTGTTTCAAAATAAATATTAGTTGTAATACCGTTCTCTTTTCCATGAAGCTGGCTAAAAAATCATCAATTTCCGTCTTTCCTTCCAGAAAGTTCTCAGCTGTCTCCTCAGACTCCTCCTCAGCCTGATGGGCTGCTACCTTTAATCTGGCCTGCAGTGCACTGAGACTGCAGCTCTGTCAGAGCAAAAACACATTTCAGATAAAACGTGTATTTTATTCCCCTTAAATTTAACCAAATATAACTCAATTTACTAAAAACATAAGGCTGAAAAAAGTACTGCATAAACTTTAAGGCAGAAAAACACAAATGCGTATATGCAAAATAGTACTAACATTTTCTTTGTCATACTGTATGTAAACGACCAACAGTATTTTTCTTGGCTTTACCTCACTGAGCTCATGTTGTCTCTGCATCTTGGTTTCAAATACTGACTTCATCTGCATTAGCTGTTCAAACTAAAGCAAAAAAACCCCATCAGAAAATGCAGTTAGCATCCTCCAAGAAGAGACTTGCAGTCGGGTCTAAATCTCCGAGGCCTTAACATATGAAAATCTAACATTTTGTACATTAAAAATGACATTATTGGCATAGCAATCTGAATGAAATGTTGCAAACTTAACATGAATTAGTATTAGCATGTCCCTGTTTCGCTTTATAATACTTTTTTTATTTTATAATCTGAGAATGATTTAAAGAGCATATATGCAGCATATATATATATATATATGAATTTTGTACAATCTCGTACAAAATTAATTTACATTTAACAAAAAAAATCCTAAATGAACAAAAAATGTACTGTCAACATAGTCTTAGATGTTTGAACCTCACTGTATGGATGTCTTTGCATGAATATGAATATTTTTGAGAAAACATACTTTACACAACATCTCCTGTCTCTTGCCCTCCAGCTGAGGCTCAAGTTGCAAGTTCTTCTCTGCAAGTTAAATAAATTCTCTCTTTAATGTGCAAACTTTGTCCAAAAACAATAAACCACATCACGTCACAGGTTTGAGTTCAGGGTTTATGTCAAACGTTGGGACGTTCCAAATCATTTACTGTAACATTTACAAGAAAATAAACAGTTGGCACTGAAAAAATATAATAGTCTAAATTTGATATTAACATCACTAACAAGCCGATTGGCAATGTTTTTCAGACAACTCACTGGCCATCTCCACTATGTTATTAACCAGCTCCTCTTTATCCGAGGTCACTTGTTTAAGCTGAGGCAAACACATGAAGAACTCCAACAACACATCGTCTTGATCGCTCATGTCCTTCAGCTGGGAAACACTGTGAGATCACAAACAATCCGAAGACAATGTAAAAAATAAAGGAACAGACAAACCCACAACAGTATCAGCAGAATCAGTACCGTACTATCAGTACCGTACCTAATCTCAGAGAGTTCTGGAAATGAATCCGGGATTTCAGGCATCTTGTACATGTGTCCATTCAGTCCTGACTACAGAGATCAGAAGACCAAAAGTAAATATTGTGCCTTTACTAATGTAATTCAAATAACTGAATCTGAAAGTTCTGAAATACCATTTCGGCACCTCACATTTACCAAAATCTATCTGACTCAAGTCAGTCCTAAAGATTGGGTTTTAAATGCATTGAAATGCAGTGCAGTGTAAGCAAAGCACAACAGCTGCTACCAACTCGAGAGTAAGTTCTCTTTAAGTACCTGGGAGTCAGCGGTTGGTACTGGAAGAGGAAGGTCTGTTATGAGTCCATAAGATGGTGCTGCTGGACGGGGAGGGGCTTGTTGAGACTCCACCCCTGCGTGTGACACAGGGCCAACCGGTCGCTGACCGTCCTGTGGCGGGAAGGCAGGAACAAAATGGAAGCTCTGAGTTGGGTAAGGAGGCATCCCAGATGGTTTGTACATACTGAGCCACAAGAGACAACAAGAGGACAATTTATAGTTCTTTCTGACAAGAGACCATATCAGATAATGCACAAGGCAGTTCTCAAAACAACGAAGAAACAAGGGTTACAGTATGTTTGAAGCTAAATTTAAATAATTGTAAAAAAAAGCGAATCACGCAAATAAATGTAAATAAGTTATACAGGTTAGAATCAGTATCCTTAAATATTCAAGTTATGGATGTGGAAGATCAAATTCTGAAGGCTACTCACAATTGAAAGGTGGCGTTGCCTGACATCAAGACAGGAGGACTTGTCCAGAATTCATCTAGTAAACTCTGGATTACTTTTCCTAAATCTGAATGCATTCCGAACTTCGGGTAGAGAAGGAAAATAAGAAGCCAGTGAAAACAAAATAAAAAAAATTCAGCATGTTCTGTAATGCACTACAGAAAGAGAAATAAAACTAAATGAAACTTTATCCAACTGTACAACAAAAACCCGATCAGAAAATCTGATTATTCATTTGCAATGCAGAAAAATACATTCTACATAAGTAATAAAACAATAACAAAAACTTACATTAGTAATGAGTAGGCTGGTAACCATTGTTCCATTATTACTGTCTACTAAATGATGGCCTACTGGTGGAAACACACTGACCACTGGTTTCTCCTGAGGGAACTGTGGTGGGAGCAAGCTGTGAATGACATGTCACAATATATGAAGCAGCAGTCAAATACATGCAAATTAAATAGATATAAATAATATGCAACGTTAACTTACATATTGACAGTAATTGTTGAGTTGTTGACAGTAAAAGGAATTCTATACTCCACATCCTTTTGGATTTCTGCAAGACTGAAGACATCATGAACAGCATTAGATTATGTGACATTTTAAGTCCACATGTGAAACGTCTCCACTTCCTGACAAATATCAAATAACACTTATATGGAAATGACCCATTTACCTGTGACTGTATTTGATGCACTTCAGTATAATGTCACTAGTGAGATTGCAAATGTCCCCCATGGTGCCATTAGTAAGACTCAATAATAAACATCATACAACCAGAAATATGTTCCTTTTTAACTCATGTCGCATGGTGTATCATCAACATAAATAATATTAAAGTAGCCATTAGTACAATTATGCATTGTATTTTTTTTAGAAAATAAGCTTTTAACAGTTCTGGAGGGAATTATAAAAAAGCCTATGTTAAAAACTAAAGCCTGTATCTATTGAGAAATGACAAACTAGAGGTGTACTACGACACTAATTTAAGACCTGTCCTTCTGAGTAAGAACGGATCTGGAGTACTGAGCTAATACTTTAATCTGAACCACAGTACATCTGATCTGAACATCCAGCAGACACACAGGTTTGTCCTAACTAATAATAGTGAAACATTGCATTGACCTTCAGTGCTTTTATAACAGGCTAATGATATTTTCTCACCCCTCAACAAACCTGTGTAAACATTTTAAGTAAAAACATCACAGAAATTCAATGGTTTTCATTAGAATAGTGTTGTTTTTTATTGGACACTAATGGTCGCTATGGGTCTCTCTTGGTAATGAGCTGGTGGGATTTTTTCAGGTGGATAGATACTGGAAGGCCCTTCATGAAGATATTTTGTAATAGGTTTAAACATCTGTTGATGGATTTTCAGCAGGAGGAGTTTGACTGTGCCAATTTGTTAGTGTGTCCATTTTTGACATTTTACGATTATAAGACAAGTTGTTCCTCGCAAGTACACACAACAACAACACTGAGCACATTCTGGATGACTCCCCAGGCTGATCAAACGTGTTGAAGACCCAGCAGGAAATAACGTTGTTTAGTTTGTGTTGTTTTTCTTGTTCCAATCAAATTTTGCTCCCAATAAAAATACTCGAGTGAACTGAAAATCAAGACTTTATTTTACAATAAACTGAACAATCGATGCCTAACATTTATGGAGCACCACACACGTGACTAAACATTAGACCACTAACACTAACTTTAACTAACTTACTGTTGAACAGCTTCTATCTAGATATTCATCTGTTGATTCAACTAATATATATTTGACTTACTTGGTGTGTGCAGCTTTAAGAGACTCGATCTGTCTCTGTCTTTGTTTCTGTAAACTGTTCAGAGGAGGGATCGATCCGGAGCCCTTGGAAAGTGGGAAAATCCAGTTCATTATCGTCTCCTACCACACGAACTAATGCTTGAATCTCCTGACGGTGTCAGTTCAAAAAGGTGTGACGAAATTAAACAGAAATTTAAGAAATGCCCAACGCGACCATTAGCATTAGCCACGACTTTATCTGGTGTTTTACTGATATTAGCGACCGATCACTCGTTTAAATGGGTACATGGGAAAAACAAACGAAAAGCTTGTGGCTGTTAAAAACGAGGATAAAAGATCCTTTAAATTTCAATAAATAGTGTGAGAGATTAAGCTGTAGTCTCAAATACACGGGCTCGGAAGAAAACAACCCTGTGAGCGTGACGTCAAGCTGTTCAACGCTGCTTGCGTCATCACTCTCAGCGGTGAGGAATTTAAAGAGACATGTTCTGTATCTTTACTATTTGGACGTACGCTTGTATCAAGCTCCCCCTAGTGTATACATTTTTATTACTGTGTTGTTAAATATTTGTCGTCAATAAAAAAGATATGGTTTAAAAACAAATATACATCACCTATTATCCAAATTAAAAGGGGCAAAACTCTGCACACAAGACTGAATGTGGACTGGTCAACGTCTGTACGTGTCAGATGGTTGTTCTCGTCTGAGAAATTAAGGTAAAATGTATTAAATTAGCATGTGTTTTATGTCAAGAAAGAGGACATGTGAAACTGTAATGAAGCTCTTTGTTGTTTCCAAGCCCAGCAGCCAATCTCAATTTACAGTCGACATGAATTTTGGTATTACAATTATTTTTTACATTTTTATAACATTCCGTGGCAATTCCATGCAAGGTCAATCAGGGGCGTTGCTAGGGTTGGAGGGGATAGTGGGCTTAGCCCCCTGAGAACATTTACATTTATGCGTTTGCCAGACGTTTTTTATCAAAAGTGACTTACAGTGCATTTAGTCTATACATGTCTTTTATCAGTATATATGTTCCCTGAGATAGAACCCATGACTCTTGAGTTGCTAACGCAATGCTTATTAAAAAAACGCTATGTAAAAAGTATACCAATATAGTCAGGGGCGTAATTTCCACTGGGGACAGGGGGGACATGTCCCCCTCACTTTTCAAAATCCCGTTCGTGTCTCCCTCACTTTCATGTTCCCCCTCACTTTTTTAACCACACGCCGTCATCGCCACGGCGAAGTACTAGGACCGAGCTGGACACAGAGAGTCTGCCTGCCTGTGTCAATGCGCGCATCGCGTGCACACTAAACATAGGTCACTGAAAGATTGTTTTCAATCACGTGATTTTGAGTTGAAGCATTTTACAAAGTCATCCGGCTCGTCTCCTTCCGACCGCAGATTCAGGTTTAGTTTTTCAGGTTTTCCTCCGTTTCTCAGTCAATACTCGCATTTTCCCCCTTCATGAACATCAACTTTTGCTACACAATAAAAACACCTTTTGGTTTCATGGTTTAATCAATTTAAACAATCAAAAACAACGCAAAACATAGGTATTTTGAATTTGTGATGGATTCAAATCAAAAACATTTCCCCCCATTTTGCGCCCCCCCCCACTTCTCTACAGGTGGTTTGAGCAAGATTCTCAGTCATTAGAGATGACCCGAAGCTTGTATAGACTTTTATAAACCTGGTCCACAATAGCAGTGCAAAGAGACTTAAAATGATCTGAACACAAAATTCTCTTACCAAATTATTAGCTGCAGCATATAACAGTAAAAAAATACTCTTAGAATTTAGAAATAAGTAGTTAATTTTGCAGATCGACTGTATAACTCATTAGCTCTTGAATGACGTTCGTAGAAACAGTGACACCTGCTGGCCGGATCAGGTACTGTTTAACAGTACGGCACAACCAGCGCTTCAGAACTGCGTTTAATAATGTAAAATAACGCTAACCTACCACAACCCGCGTCACGAAAACATTTTAGAAGTCCTAATAATATACATTTATTTATTATTTAGTGAAACGTTTTCAATCTTCAAAAAGATAAGAGGCTTTTGGCAAAACATAAGTGGCTTGCCCCAAAGCCAACCTTGTCATTAGAACATGTTTTAACCAAAGGTTTTCACTACACTGATAGCACAGACGTCAATATTTGGTGCTTTAAATACTCATGCAAGGTTTCCAAGTTTTTTTATAATTCGACACGATTCCCCGTTGTCCGGCTTTCAGAATGGTCACATGGTTATTAAAAACTTGCTTGTTGAATAAAGGACCATTCTTTCTCCATTTTTTGGTTATTACTGTTTCTGGTTTGTGCCTTTTAATTCACAGAAATCCTACAAAGTATGTCGCGTCTTAAATGTGATCTTGGTAACATCCTTCTCACGTGTAATTCCCATTTTTAAACAGAATAAAAAATATTAAAGAGAATAGAAGATTAAAACACGTTAACAGTTTATAATACTCTTACTTCAAAAATATTAAAGTAATACTTTAAAAAATATCAGTACAATTAACAATTATACGACAATAAGATCTCCTAAATCAAATCGTCGACATAATAAAAGTGTTCAATCTTTCCTTAACTTTATTCAAGCCACTCTGTTCATACTCCCCTCCTCCCCACTGCGTGAAACAGTAAGGAACGTTCATCAATGATGCACAGCATATGAACTTAATCATTACTGCACACCCGATTCACGCTCAGAAAGAAGTATCAAAGCTCATCATCGTGGTTTGGGAGACTTATCACTTTAGAAACACATTTCCTAGTTAAGTACTATAGAAATGATCCCTGAAAGTATAGTCTTAACTAAACACCTGACAAACCAGCCTGAGTCTATTCTGACAATCGGAGTCTCACAGACGGTGTTCACTAGTCAGCTTGGTCAATATAACCAAAAAGCGATGGGAAAAAGCATATTAACTGGCATTTCATAATATTTCACCCGCCAAAGCTTTGTAAACAGTACATATACTGATTAATATCATATGTAATAGATAGTCATATACAGACAAACTTGTAGAAATAAAATCGCATCTAAACTGTGCTTACCCATGTTCACCAATGAGAAAAACAACGACTTTATATAACTGTGCATTTAAAGCACGATCTTATTGTCGTAGTTAACTATAGTACGAAAACCACGTTTAACATTTAATTTTGACTGTAGTAAAGCGGTAAATTCACTTTTATTTTTAAACAAACGGTTACCCATAATGCTATATGAACAAGCAACCAATCAAATACGAGAATGTATGTTTCTCTTTTAAAACTTTCGTAAAATTATTATTGGTGTACAAACTTTCAGGGGTATATAAAAATGTATGTTTAGAGCAATTAGAACTGTAAATAAAGTGTGCATATTTGTATTATAATTGGGTTAAGGATTTTAAAGCGCGCATTGGTACGTCTGTATCAAACGTCCGGTGGGAACTCGCCCAATGTACACCGAGTTCCGTCAACGAGGGACATATGTACAAGACAACGGACGATTTACGATAGTAAAATGGGTGACAATAATGTGACGTATAGAACAATTAGAACTGTTAATAATGTGTTTATATTTGTATTATATTTGGCTTATATGGGTTAAGGATTTTAAAGCGTGTACGTCTGTATCAAATGTCCGGTGGGAAGTCGCCCAATGTACATCGAATTCTGTCAACGAGTGATATCTAACATTATAAGACAACGGACGAATTTCGATAGTAAAATAGGTAACAATAATCTGACGTATAGAACAATTAGAACTCTTAATAAAGTGTTTATATTTGTATTATTTTAAAGCGTGCATTGGTACGTCTGTATCAAATGTCCGGTGGGAAGTCGCCCAATGTACATCGAGTTCTGTCAACGAGGGATATTTGTACAAAGCAAATGACGATTGTCCATAGTAAAACACATATCATCAGATAGGTTATACATCACAATTTGAATTATGTAGAACACGCATACACTAACGATATATATAGAACACACTCTTACCACACACCGAAACAGACTTATATCCATAGTAAGATAATCTATTATTCACGAAATATTAAATAACCACTCTGGTCAAACACTTTCCTCCACATTACTCAATAACGCTGATCGTTCATCAATGACACAAAGCACATGAAAAACTTCCTTTCTTGATATTGCATTTACGTTCTGTAAGGAACTTTAAGACACTTTATCGTGGTATCGAAGACGTATGTTGGAATCTCGTTTCGCATCCAACAACAGAATTTTTCACAGTAGCCATACAATCTTAGCTTTCACTCCTACAACCCAGCCAGTCTATTCTGACACTTGGGTCTCACAGCACGAGTCTATTCTGACACTCGGGGTCTCACAGACGGTACTCCAGCGTCAGATTCCTATGAATAGGGGTCGCGCTGTATAACTTATAAGAATCATCCAAAACAATATTATTTTTATACTTTTTCGTTCCTCATGTTTACGGTCAAAGGTAAACACAATTTACATTATTAATATTAATGTGTGTGTAAAATAAGTGACATTCAGACAAGTCAATAGTCGATTTTCGAATAAAAGTCATATTACATTCCAAATGAGTTGATCACAACCTTCACCCTGAAATACAACGTAAATGTTAAAGATTACGACATCACGCAAAAAAACCTATTATTTCATACATCTTACCAAAACTACTCCGCTAAAACCCTTTTCTCCCATATCACCTTAAAGTGATACGGGACGATCATCAATAACACCGAGCGTGTGAATTAATTCACTTCTCAGTGCCCGATTAACGCTCAGAAAAGGATTTCAAAACTCTTCATCGTAGTTAGGGAGACTAATCTCTTTTAAAAACACATTTCCTAGTTAATAACTATAGAAATGATCCCTGAAAGTATAGTCTTAATTTCTGTCACCACAAACCAGCCCGAGTCTATTCAGACACTCGCGGTCTCACAGACGGTACTCTGACTGTAGCGTCAGATTTCATTGAGGTCGCTCTGTATAGCACGAATGACTACACGTCTAAAACAATGTTATTTTCATAATTATATTTTTCATGCTTTTTCATACTTCATATTTATGGGCAAAGGTAAATGTTAATATTAGTTTAGTTTGTGTCCCAGTTTCTTCACTTTCTTTCTTTCTTTCTTTCTTTCTTTCTTTCTTTCTTTCTTTCTTTCTTTCTTTCTTTCTTTATGGTAGGAAGCACAACTGTCTAATCTCTAGCCATGCTTTACGAACACTATTGCTTCTGCTGCGGAACTAATATTCAGCTATATGTGTTTCCGGAGAGAAGTTAAGATGATACACCGATGTCTGTCACACACGTGTTACTTTCATCTCTTTGGCTGTGTCCGAAATCTCCCACTATACCCTCATTCACTATTCCCTACATTAGTGCACTAATATAGTCCGGGAGCGGGTCAAAACGAGTGAGTAAATTAGGACACCCTGTGCACTCGAAATGCTGCGGGCGCCATCTTCTGCCGAGCAATCAGCGCGAGCATCACGATGTATGGCTAGCAGCTAGCCGTGAGTGTACATCGGTTGTACACTCGTTATTATGATGCATCATGGGATTAAATGAGTGCACTCAATAATGTCCACTATGAATTTCGGACACCACTAAAAATGGATGTCCCCTCAAATAGTGCACTATATTAGGGTATAGGGGGCTATTTCGGACACAGATTTTGATTAGAATGGTTTATGTTTTGATGCACCAGGATGGATCTAGAGGGACTGGAGTGTAGAAGCCGGAGGAGATGAACACGCAGCGCCAGATATGAAGATTCAAGGTTCAAAGAAGCTTTATTGGCATGATAAAACAAATCTTACATTGCCAAAGCACAGGAACATTAAATATAAACATTCTGTACAAATACAGATAAGATAAAAATAAATGTATAAAGTATCTATATATACGTATCAATATAAACAGAAAAAGAGCAAATATATAGAGCAGGATATATCCTGATATTTCTTGACTTTATTGAAAGATATGGAGTGTTATAATAAATCAAACAGTAGGTGGCGACAAATATCTAGGTATCCAAGTGTGCTGGATTTAGTCTTCGTGTTCTTGGGCCATAATACAGCTTTGTGTCAGGTTGTGGGTTTATCTATGTTGGATAATTTTCTATTAATGTCAAATAGTAAAATAACAGATTAAGATAAATGAAGTTTTCAATAAATTGCCTACTCTCTGTTTTTTTGTCTCTTGCTCCTGTTTCTTGTTTTGGCATTTTGAAGCAGTACTTATAACCTGGTTACGATCCACCAGCGAGAAATGCGAATACTTGTAACGTTTTCCCGGGTCTTAAGATTTTGTTCAGAAGTGTACCTCTGCTAGCTCCTTCTGCTGGACAGGTAAGGATTATTTTGTTAACTGTAAACATTAACAATGGAACATTCCGTCTTGTTTAACATTTTGAAAAAAAAACTCTTAATGTTTATAGTTCCAGAGTCCTGTCATTTAGATATGATATGCCAAGTTTCAACCTAGTGTAAATAAAGTGTTAAATAGTTGATTAGTCATTTTTATTTCATTTATTTAATTTAAGGTGCATGACATTTTATTTAGTATAATTTAATTAGTTTGAAAATAGACACCTTAAAGAAAAAGTTCATTAGAAAAATACATTTCTGTTTGATTTAAGAGCAAAAGTGTAACTTGCTGACCACATCATTTTGACTTGCTATTATTGTCTTTGCCATAAAGTCTTGTATATAAATTATGCAGAATCCGACATGAAAATAACCCCAAACTTGGTCATTTTCGAATAAATATCATCCACTTGAATTTCATTTAACATTATCAGATCAACTTTGCTTAGCAAGGAGTGGCTTTCATCAGAACATAACCAAGTAGGCCTAATGTGACATGTATTTTACTAGCTCTATCATACTGCAACAAAAACTTGGATGTGTGGATATGTGATTCGAATTAAAGGTGCAAAAGTTATTCAGTCAAGAGCAGTGTGTGACTTCTGTTTGTCTTTTGCTGTTTCATTAACATTGATGACAAAAGCAGTTTTTTGAGCTTAATGCACTGATCCAGTACATTTGATACACATCCAAGTGTTAACGTTCACATAAGATATAACCGACTGTGTGTATGTGGAGTCAAGTATCACTTTTAAACAATTTGTTAAAACGGTATATCATTTTTTTAAAAACCATGTGTACCACAGACCTGAAAATGTAATCATTTACATTACATCAATAAGGCAATATTTTGTAAGATACAGTTGGAGAACACCATCCGTGCGTCCGAAATCGCCTACTTCCATACTATATAGTATGCGAAAATGAGTCATGAGTAGTATGTCCGAAACCTCAGTATGTACAAAACAGTAGCCAAGAAATACCCGGATGGTCTATTGCTTCTGCCGAGATTTGTGAGTGTGATCAGATGCTACTCGCTAGAGTGTGCATAGTTCTGCACTTCGAATTTCTACTGAAAGTAGTAGATCATCCGGAAATCTTTGGAATACTCTTTTCAACATACTACGATTCAGGACATACTAATTCTACTTTCGAATACTATTTAGGACGGATAGTATGCAGATTGGGACACAGCAATGGACACTTCTCTATCCCATGGTGCAACGGGAGCTGAGCAATGGTCAAATTCCAAATTTAACAAAATCAAAATAGCGGAAAACTTTGAAGCGGGTGTCCATTTTTTACATGTAAGTACAGATTAATGAATTTCTCGTGAATAAATTATGTTTGTACCAACTTTGTAAAAAATGATGTGTTGACTTTACTTAAAATATACAGTATGTGGGCCCTTTTTGCCTCATAGTTTTTAAGTTGATTCAATTTAAGGAGATTTTAAGTCACAATAACAAGAAAATCTTTGTTGGGTTTACACAAATACATGAATTCACTTGACCTTCTTTACTTGAAAAAATATGTCGCACGAGTTCAATGAATTTACAGTTCTCATGTAGACTGTACTTAAACATGTAATTAACTCATTTTAATATTCATATAGTAAATTATTATATTGGATACAGTTGAAGTAATTGATGACTAATTTGATGTCAGTCATTGATTGAAGCTACACATAGCACTCTAATTACTGCTTTTCTGATGTGTCTTTTCGTTGTTGATGTTTAAATTATGATGAGTTGAACAGGGTCTAGCCTTACCAAAGCAAACACAAATCACCTGAAGGGTAACTTCACAGAAAACAATTATTCACAACAAAAAACCACCAATAATACTTAAGACATCTTAACTATCTTTATACTGTACATCTTATTAAGATCTATATAAATGCCCCAAAAGTGCTTATTATTTAAAAAAAGCATGAATAATCAAACTTTTCAGGCACAAGGGTTTATGGGTATTCCTCACAGCATTTGTACTGATAATATTAAGTTCATTGCACTGGTAATGTATGTTATGTTTACTTAATTTCAACTTTAGTTTGCACAACTCAAAAATTTCCATTCACTTTATGCATACTCTTGAGCTTTTCTTGTCATTTATATTTTTGTGTTGCATGAACGGTTGTTGTATTCATACTACCCACACATACTATATAGAACGTTAATAGTCCGTGTAGGGAATTCATTTAAATCAGTACGTACTGTCATATTATGCAATTTCGGACGCAACGCGTGTTAAACACCCATGTCTGCATTTATAGGCATACATACTGAACACTTTATTATCTTTTGTCATTGACAGAACATCAAGGGGCGGTTTCCCGGACAGGGATTATTTTAAACCAAGACTAGTTTAATTAGAAAATTTAAGTAGTTTTAACAAACATGCCTTACTAAAAACATTACTTGTGTGCATTTTGAGACAACACAAAGGCACTGATGTATTTAAAGATATGTTAGTGCAAGTTTTTTTCAGTTTGTACAGCTCTTACATTTATTTTAGTCTAGGTCTAATCCCAGTCCAGGAAACCGCCCCTATATATTTATTCCTTAAATCATAGTTATAAACTTAAGATGTTAATTGCTTTGGATGACGTTGTACGACAATTGGTAGACAATCTTGTACAATCTTTGTGCGGTCAAGACATTTCATAATCAAACCACATTAAATAATTTGTGTGAGAAATAATAATAGATTAAGGCAATTCTCATCATGTTACATTAGCTTCAATATTACATTACAGGTAGCCCTCTTCCAAACACTTAAGTATGTTCCTTTTACACAGTACAATTCTTTACATTAAAAAACATGAAAAAAAGATTAAGATTAAATAATCATAATGCATATATTTATGGAAAAAAGATGAAAACATCATGAACCCATACTGCTAAATAGGTCTTCATAAAAAATTAATAAATGTGATCTCTGTCGTTGCCTGGGCAAATATGTGCAACTAAAGCGTACAAAAATCTTGTAGCAATTGCAATTCATTCAAGGCAGAGATATCATCCGCAGGTTGCATGCAAACAAGAATATAAGATTATAGAAGAACTAAAGTAGAAAGAGATCAAACATGCAGAGCTATCCGGTACTAGAACATGCAGTGCAGAGTGCTGATTTCAGGAACACAATCTCCCCACGTTTCAAGATCAGAAGAAGAGGTAGCTCTCATGACAGATATGCCTTCTCTAGAAACCTTTTCTGAAATGTTTCTTTATGAGAAGGAAAAGCCACATCTTTCATTCACCTGGTGCAAAGAGAAATGGTATGGACTTCATTAGAAACATTTTTTCCAAATAATCACATGTATTAATACAGTATAATATTTATATACGTATTATATAATAATACAGTATAATATCATAACTTTAAATCAACAGATTGTGTGGATAATGATATCAGTTGGATTGGACGGCAGATCTTTATGGACGGTCTCAGCGGCAGCATAAACTATAGACGGTTTCATCTTAACAACATAAACAAACGTTACTGCGCATGCGCACTTTGTGACCCCCAACTGAACTTCCGGTACACATTAACAAACAATAGAGTGCCTGTAGATTATTTATGATAACAATCAAAAGAAACCGGGAAGAACAGTTACTTGGCATAACTCCAATATTTTGAATTTAGACTCTGATACCAAGCTCACCCGCTAGATGTCAGTGTACCATACGGTTTGTTTAAATGCAACAGAACTACAGGATAATATATAAATATAAATAGTTATTATTAGACACTAGCCAAACACTAACCGGAAGTTAATTGGTGAAATGGTGTATATTTGGCCCAAACTTAACTTAGAATTAATAACTGTTAAGTTGTTTTAATTTAATACAATCAATATACATAAAAAATATGAATATAAATTAATATGAATATAAATTAATATTATATATATATATTAATATAAATTCAATATAAAATAAATGGTTATATTATAACCAAACACAGACTGGAAGTTAACTTCGGGCAAGTAGCCTGCGTCCGATGAAACCATCTAAGAATCAATGTTAAATCTGATTCAGCCAATTACCAAACAATTATGATTTATTACTATAATTTATTACTTTTACTATTTAGGACAATTATATGCAAGTGGTGACAATGATGTACAAAAATATATATTCATGAATAGAGTTGGGTGATGCGGAAAGTTTATTTTAGGGTTACTTATCTGCCAGCCAGTTCCTTTTTTAGACATGACCTAAAGGAAGTGAAACGCTCTACAGTCTTATAGTTCTGCAGGTAGAGAAAAAAAAACAAGAAATAAAAAAGGCACAAAAAGTGAGTAAGATTAGATTGTGTTGTTCATTAACGGACTGTAAATTTCAGAAAATGTGACTATTTGTGACTAATGCAAATTATTATTTTTACTATAGAATTCTTTAATAATTATTATTTTATTATAATATTTTTTTATAATTTTCTTTACAAAATTACATTAATTTAAAAATATTTTAAGTATAAAATGTATTGCCTCATGTATAAAATAAAACTGCACTGTAAAAAAAAAACATTTTATTCATCAGATAACATTAATCATAAGGATGAAATTAATCAGATAACTAAAGCTAACCCTAAAATTAAAAAACAAAATTAATTCTGTGCAAACCAGAGCAAAGGACAATAGCAACCATTCAACAAGTTCTGAAGCTGTCTTGACAGTGAATTTAAGTGGTCATTTCAAAGATTAACACTAGGTGGCACTGCAGTTGCAAGAATTTTGCCCATGCCACAACCACTTTCCTGCATCACATTTTAACAAGCTGAAATCAAAGTGCACTCAGTATTCAGAGATGTATCCAAAAAGAAATGTTACCTGGTACCTTTAAAAATTATGTTAAAAATCACACCCACCCTGCCTCCACGATGCAACCGGTCCTTCATGATGCCAATAAACTCCTTGTAACTGAGCTGATCATCATGATCCACGTCAAAAATCTTGAAGATGGTGTTGACCAAGTGACGAGTCAGTTTCAGGCCTGTGGCCACATACACTGCCCGAGCAAACTCATCTGTGCGAGAAAGTGCAGGAGGGAACGAGACATAGAAGATTAAATAAACTGTATACTTAGTATAAAAAAAATTCTAAGTTACACATTTTTTATTCACCTTGTCCAATGGAACGACAAGCAAAGTTGTACATCTGCATGGCAATGGCGAAATCCTCTAGGTTATTAAGGAACTGAAAGAAGGATCTGAACTCCTCAAAGGTGATGCCCTGCAGCAAGAAAACATGAGTGAAAAACAGGAATCTTTATATCTGAGATGTTCAATCTGACAAACAACGCCGCCATCAACCAGGTACATTCAGTTCCAACTCAAGAGATCAGCGCGTGATTTCACATCACAAAAATACTCATTCCAAATCCTATTTCACACCCAAGCAAATCTGTACTTGACAGGCAAATGCACTGATGGACAGAGAAATCAAAACGATGACATATTCAGAAAGGAATCAGACGCTGTGTCACTCATGCTCGCCTGCAGATGCGTGTTCAGATATCGGCAAACGGTGACACATGCAATGATGAAAGGCATGAGTCATTTAAAAGCACGGTGTTGTAAACCTGTCTGCCTGTCTGAATGAGGAGCGAAAACAAACATGAGCTCACAGACTGAAATCAAAGAAGGATCGAGATCAACAAAACACCATTAACCTCTAAATAACTATTTGAAAGCCCATCTCTTCTTGAAACATCAAAACGGTTGTATTTTTTTCCTTTGAATGGTCTCACAAACATGAAAACAGAGTTGCATTTAACATGGTTAGGTTTAGTTGGGGGTTATTTCGGGTTTAGGTTTGAATTCGAGATGGATATTTGTTTGACTATATTCAAGACTTTGCACTCACTCTGCAAAACCATAAACACCAGAAAAGCGAGTTGAGGGTCTGTTCCGTGGGAATTCCAGGGGAGGGTAAAGTCATTCTATCCAAATGTACAAACTGCTAAGGGGCCCCAAAACCTGATACCCTCAACACAAACAGATCCCTCAGATGAAGACTGGGAAAGGGCTAAAAGCGAGCAGTCAGGCATGGAGAAACCTACATCAATTGAGCGTCTATAGAAGGACAGCATGACAATCTGTATTCAAATACTAACGTGGCCCCAAGCATACACACATGTACACACTCCCCCAAGACACCCACACAAATACAGTGGCCCCTAAAGGTATTTGGACATTTAATCCTCACTAATTTCAAGACGTAGATAAAATGTCAATCCAAGCATCTGCATACAAATGATACGACTACTTTTCTTCTACCTGGGTCTAATTTCTAAACGGGTTCACACAGGTGCCCAAGCAGAGTTCATTATTTTAAACACGGACATATGGTTGTATATAAATGTATTGTTTTATAACTAGAAAGTATACAAATACTACCCTTTTTATTTATAAAATAACAAACTAACATTTTTTGCTCAAAAGTGCATGTGCTTTGCTATTTAACAGCAACATTTTTAGTGTCCAAATGTACTTTATGGAGTCACTGCATATACAGTATTTATTTATAACAAAAGTTATAAATGTTCTCAGATGAAACTGATACAGTATGTTGTAAGTTGTATACGGCTAACAAAACAAGATCATTTTAGCAGGTCGAAAGTAAATGAGAATTTACTTTCTTAAGCATGTTACAAGGTCAAAAGAGAAGAAAAACAAAAGGTGAACGGATCAAAGATCGCAATACGACGGATCAGCCCTCCGCAAACAAACCTCTGCTTTCTTCCGGCGTGTGATAAACAGGGATGACAAAGAAAACACAGGAAGTGTTTGTACACTGCTGTACAACTGAGACCTGCACAATCTAGTATGTTTTCCTCTTTTTTTAAGTTATTTCAATATCTCGAAAGTTCAATCATGCTATAAAGGGAAATTATGTGCAATATCTGCATGATAAAATGTGTATATAATTATTATCATTTATGCTTTTCTATAGATATGAATGCCTTTCTATTATTCATGCTTTTTTGGCCTTGTGTTTTTGGTGTATTTGACTCAAATGAACATGTTTAATGTATGTTTAATGTAAACCACCAGAAATCCAGTTCCACAAACCTCATCTAACTGATTGTGAATTTTTTAAAATCTTTATAGGGACGCAAAAGTGTAAATACAACAAATAGACAAAATCGCAACAATATTACATTTGCATCAATGTTAACGCTTTACGATAAGGCTGTTTTCGTAACAGTTAGTCAATGGATGAGCTAACATGAACTAAGAAGGAACAAAACTTCTACAATACTTCTGCATTTATTAATTTTAGTTCATGCTAATTTCAGCATTTACTAAAACATGTTTAAAATGAAATATAACTGTTAACATTAGTTAATGCACCAAGAACTAACATGAATAACTGTATTGACATTAACTTATATTAACAAGGATTAATACATGCTGAAAAACTATAAATGTATGAATATAAAAACCTATGAATAACTGTATTGACATTAACTAATATTAACAAGGACTAATACATCCTTAAAGACTATATTGTTCATTGTTAATGTTAGTTAATGCATTTACTAATGTTAACAAATACAACTTTATTGTAAAGTGTTACCGCAACAATATAATTGAGAAAACTGGGCCTGGGAAAGGCCATTTCCATTTTACAGCCAAGTGTGAGTTTGACACTCGCTTATTAAATAAACGTAAGGCTATAAAGAGGGAAGGCTGTCCACGGGATGAAAGGAGTTAGTGGTATTAGTTGAGGAGTGATGAGAACGGACACTATAAGATTAAACCGCAGTTTACATGGAAGTGTCACACAATGTTCTGGTAAAGGGGCAGTGAAGCATTCAGGAGTAAATGACCACTTAAGGGTCGTTCTGTGCCCACTTTTTTAGGAATGAATTTGTACCCATCTTCATTGAACTAATGAGTTAATAAAGTAATATTTTTGAAAGAAATCAATTTAAATGGGCTTTAAGGGTGAAAGTATGACTGAGTGTGTGTGTGTGTGTGTGTGTGTGGGGTTGTTGTCACAGTTGTTCAACACGTTCCTTTTTAAAAGAATTTAGCATGAAGGTGTGGTTACTCATTACCTTTTCATCAGGTATGCACTGACGCACGTTCTCCAGATAGCTGCGGATGTCCTCCACGTTGGTGTATCGGAGCAAGATTCGGGCGAAGTCCTCCTCACTGATGGTAGTCATGCCTTTGGAATAGGTCAGGAACTCGATCTCTAACATCTCGGTCTGAATATTATCCATGAATCTGAATGATGACAAAAAAAAGAGTCAAAGTAAAATGAGGAAAAGTCATAATCATAATCACATTTTATTCCTGAAACAATGTTTTTTAGATTTACTGAAGAAGGTGTGATTGGGGCTTGAGGTTTGTAATAATTGAGCTTTATATTTATATATTTATACATATCTGTTTTTTGTTTTATGTTGTGACGAAAAATGTCCACAGTGCAGACAGAGAGTGCCAAAATAATTCTAAAAGCAGACGATTGACATGTTTGTAAATCCAAGATTTCATACCTGTAGAAGTCATCAAACGTTAGCTCCGCCTTTCCCTTCTTGCCAAAGAAGTGCACGAGCAGTGTGGTGTCAACCATCATATTCTCATCGCCACGCTGCGATCGGTGAGGAGTGGCAGTAAAGAGGGCAAGGAAAGAAAGACAAACAATGACAAAAATCCTGCTGTCTCTGAAAAAAAAGGCTCGCCAAGCCATTCAGAGTACCAACCATCCAGCATCTCATAGTGTGCATCCATAAAGCTTTTTGCCCTGTCGTCCACATGTTCTGAGCAGACGTGCAGATCATTATACCATCAGAAACGGCACAGTTAAAGGTACAGGACACCCAAAAATGAAAAGCCTGTCATCAAATGGTCACTTGGGTTGAATACAAAAGTGTAATGTGAATGTCCATAGGGACTATACAGTAGTATAACAATATCATTGTATAGAAAAAAGAAGCATTTTCGTTTCGTGTTCTACGCAACATAGACAACATGACGATGAGTAAAATGATGTTTTTTGGGTGAACTGTCCCTTTAACCATTTTAATCAGTTAATGGAGACTGCATATTAGCTCAACAATCAAGAGCAATGATACACAAACATGCAAACAGACGTGCCATTTTTTCCACATACAAAGGGCCTGAGGCAGTGATGGACAGGACAACAAAAGCACAGACACACAAAGCATTCAGATCACGTGCATTTCTGTAGCAACCTCCACATCGCATCGCATCTGCAAGGCAAGATGTGAAAGAAATGCACAGATTTAAGCAGATTCCACCTTTCCTTCTGCGGACAGATCGTCTGTGTGTTTAAACTCTTGAGATTCATTAGAGCATTCTTGCAAGAGTTAAGATCTGTTCTAAAACCATTTTCTTTTTAGTGGATCTAAGAAAAAGATGTCAGTCTGTCAGTAGAAAAAGACTTTTGCCAGTGGCTTCGCATCCAACAAACTGGGAAGAAGGTGATGCCAGGCTTGGTTAGGTTATTTCTCTCCATGCCTCGTCCCTTTCATGCTGAAACTATTAAAACCAGGAAAAAACTCCTCGGTCGCGGGCCTCTGTGCAATAAAGCGAGCCGGAATGCAGTTCCATGCCACCGCTGTACCTTTAGATTATAATCCTATCCATGGAGATACAACCAGAGAAAGGTTTTAAAGAGAGAAAGAATGATTCTGTTTCATGAGCCACATCGTCTCAGGCTCACATATCGCAAAATGAACTCCCAAAGAATAAAGCCATGGATGTACATGGATGTAAAACTGCTCTGAGAGTTAACATTTTTTAAATTGGAGTGGTCTCACAATATTTTTTTGTTTTGGTATTTCACAATATCGTCATCAATCTGCTGGAAGTGACATCACAACGCAGCGATTACAGGAAACCATTACTGTGAGGTCATCATTACATGTAACACCTCAGCGACGCCCACAACGTGGTTTAGACACCTCCTGAGGCGTTTTACTCTTTGATCTCAAAATGTTGGTTAAAACAGTGATTACCGCTGTCGAAGATGAGTAACCCGAATCACACTTACACACATGCACCCTTTGCCCCTCTCAAACACATGATGTCTGGTACCCTGCAGTTGTCAGCTCAGACAAACAGCCCCGTCTAGTTGCTGTGTCATCTGAGGAAGCCGAGCTGAAATTACCCTCTCATTGTGAATAACAGACTGAGTAAATACAGGGCATACGCACACAACCCTCAACAATCATTAAAATACTGCTTCCTACAGACGGCCTCTATTAGCTATTACAACGCAAACACATCAGGATGAATAGAGGCACTCTGAACTGGTGGACAAACAAAGGTCTTAAAAGTGCCACTCTCTATTTGTGGATTCGTACAATCCGTGAGATGAATGGTAGGCAGTATTTGAAATTGGGACAGTTTGACACAAACAACAGCACATACACAAAAACAACATGACAACACACATTAATATCTTCAGGCTGAATACACCAAAACAACAACTGTCACATTCTTCACAAGTATCTCTGTCCTGTTTACTAGGAAAAATATCTAATACATTTAGAAAAATAAATCTGAAAGGTAATCTAAAATATATATATTTTTTCTTAAATAAACACCAATAAATATATAAAAATAAATATTTTTTTTCTTAAATAAACACCCATAAATATATAAAAATAAATATTTTTTTCTTAAATAAACACCAATAAAGAAATAAAATGTTTCTTAAATAAACACCAATAAATAAATAAAAATAAACAAATAATAATAACAAAATGAATATAATCTTATAAATCTTATAAAGTTTAGCTTATGACGTAAAATTATGCATCTGGTAGATTCTTTTGTCCAAAGTGACTTTAAAGTTTACATTTATCAATTTCATTTGTTTTAGTATGACGTGCTTTTGCCTTAGAGATGATCGGTTTATGGGTGTGGGGCCTTTATTCTTACATTTTTGTTTAAAATAATCATTTATTTTGTACAGTTCACATCCAACAAATTCGTATTAAATCGCAACCTTAATTTCACTTCACTTAAAAAATAGGCTCAAGAGATAGTTCACGCAAAAATGAAAATTCAATCATCATTTACCCACCCTCTCATCATTTTCAATCTGTATGACATTCGTTCTTCAGCAGAACACCGGAGAAGATATTTCGAAGAAAGTTGGAAACTGAACAGAGCTGAACCCATTCACTTCTAGTGTATGGACACAAAACCAAGTCAATGGGTACCGGTCACAAACATTCTTCAAAATATCTCCCTTTGTGTTCTGCAGAAGGAGGAAAGTCATACAGGTTTGAAATGACAAGAGGGTGACATCATTTTCCTTTTTGGGTGAACAATCACTTTGATTCACTTTTTTCAGTCTGTTTTTTTACTGGTGAACAAGACTAAGAAACTCCTTTGTATTTTTTTGCAGTAAAACAAACAAATGTCTCAGTCAACAATTGATGTCCAACGGATGGATTAAAAATAGGGATGAATCTGATTTATAAACACCAATAAAATGATTTCATTCTGCTATTAAATGACAAGAAGCATTATTTTGGATCAGGGGTTGGGATGCGAAAACAAGAGGGCTAAAATGTACATTTTCCAGGTTAGAGACTTGAGTGGGGACAAATAAAAACCATGGGATGAGTTTAAGAGGACATAGGGCTCCGGCTGTACCTCTGCAAGGTCAGAAAAGAGGGCTTGGCTCGCGCCACGTCTCAGCATGTCCCAGTAGCTCCTGGGCACAAACTCCTGAGTCTCTTTTTTTAGCACCTGCAGAGGAGTTAGCATGAGATGGAAAGTTGTTATCATATAGTCGCTGTAGAAACGTTTGAAAAGAGGATGTGTCGCATAGCCTCCCAGTTCTTGCTCTAACACGACGGACGTCAGTGTTGTCTACACAAAACAAAATGAATATTTTGGAAAATTTTGTAAAGGGATGTTTGAAGTTAGACAGTTGTTGATGTTAGCCACATGCTAAGTGTATGTGGTTACATGATGTGGGGGATTTTCTCATCAAAAAATGAATTATTAGTCATTATTAGTCATTTCTGGGGGATTTGCTTCGATCAAAATATAACAGTTATAGTGAGACTTCAGCAGTGCATATTAGTTGTAAACTGGTTTCGAAATGTCAACACAAGGGATCTTTTTTTTTCAATGTTTAAGGGATAAAAACCTCAAAATTGTCACAATATTTTAACTGACTCACAACCGTTGAGAATTAATGCATATTATAACCCTACATTTAGGGTTGCATTAATATTAAATGGCCCATCATCACGTTGTGGGTACAGAGGCTGAGAGACTGATAGTGACACATCAGGTATGACATTTCTTTTAACAATTTTCCCATTACCATGACCACAGATGTAACGTGCATACACACAGACTGGTAATATATAGATTTCAATCAGTCAGACAATGGCCTGTTTTAGACTTTTCTACTGTCACTCTCTTTATTGGTGACATAGAATCAATTTGTCTTAACATCAAGGAACCATGAAATAAGACCACCAGCTCAGGAGGGCTTTCATTGGAAACTCTTGTTCTGTAGTTGCATGTATTTTTATGAGTTGAGTTGAGTGTGTGAGAGACTTGTGAGAGAATGTTTGTGTCTTCCCAGATGGAAAATGTTACTGCTCATTAGACTTAATGGAATTTTTAATGAATAATTTAAAATTTCAGCTTGAACTTTGTCTCATATGTTTCTCATAAAAATTCCTCAACAAACAACATAAATAAAAATAGATACCAAATGAGACAACTGTTCACAAAAAGTACAGGAGAATAGTGTGATAAAAGTGAATGTGGTTGAATGACAATGTATAGACCACTTCAGAAAACGTAAACAATGATGGTCCAACGCTAGTTTCAGTTTTGCACACTGCATGACTTCAAAACTACAGATTACAACCAACAGAACATTTAGAACTGAATTAAAATGTTAAACGGATATCTTTAGGATATCATTGAAAAACCTAGGAGACGTTTCTCAATTTCTTTTCAACTACTTTTTTATTTGCGCTCTAATTGAGAAATTAAATGATCCTTCAGGTATGTATGTGTCTGTGAGAGAGCAAGAGAGAGAGAATCAGCAATTACACGTACGTGCATTTGAAAGACTCCTGATCTGGCTCAATAGAAACACATTTGCACCAACAACTCCGCCCACTCGGGCATCCTCTTTTTAACCTACTGATGAAGTTTGTAACTGACATGTTGCAGTTAAAGAAATAAATCAATAAGAATCAAATTAGACTGATCCTGGCCAAACTTCACTGTGCTCTCTGACCTCTGAGGTGCGCACCACCTCCCACCACATTTTCATTCAGTCATCTGTAGACCTCTCTCATTCTCCCATCCTTCCTCCCATGATTTTAAGATTCACACAGAGGTTATAGTTCACAGGTCGGAGGGCAGCGGGTGATACATACGCTGTTTACGGGGGCAACCTGATATCCATAGAGCTGCATACTCTACACAGAGACGAGAGGAGAGATCAGAGCATGCGGGAGAGAGGAGGAAGCAGATAGTGACATCAGTAGAGATGGATAAACATGTCAAACATGCAAAGAGCAGAAAGTGGTTTAACCACAGGACAGTTGACACACTTTCAAGGTTCCAAGAGGGATGACAAGATTGGCTCCCTCTCGGACAGCCCTTGATAAACTGGACATGTCAATGAGATAAGAGGGTTTATGCAACTAACACAGGAAAAAGTAAGTCTGGAGGAGGTGCGCAGTGATTGGCCAATAGTACCCAGTTGTTTATAAAATGGAGCTAGAATTTTAAGCACCTCACATGAAACTAGAGTTTTACATTTTTAAAAGAAAACATAAGTGGTGCTTGCTCATGTTAAATTCTCAGCCACTGTGCTGGGGTGGTTACCAGGGTGTTGCTATGTGTTTGCTAAGGCATTCTGACTGGTCATAGCTACTGTGTTTATGTGGTTGCTAAAGCATTTGAGTGGTTGCTAGGGTGTTACTATGTTCAGGTTCGGGTTACTCATAGGTAGATGTGGTTCGTATTTTAGGAGTTCAGACATCATAAAAACAGACAGTGGATGGCTTAAAAATATGTTGTTGCTAAGACATTTTGAGCGGTTAGTATTGAGTATCCGAATTGCTGCATCAGTATGTGCCCTCGAGAAGCCTAAGATCTTATGATCAGAACCTTCTTTTAATTCCACATTCTAGACTCAAGCGTAGAGGTGACCGTGCCTTACTTGGGCCTCGCCTTTGGAGAGACTTGCCGGTAGATATCAGAATGGCCCCTAGCCTGCCTATTTTTAAGTCTCTTTTAAAAACAAATTTGTTTTCTTTGGCTTATTAGGATTTAATTTTTGCCCATTGTATTTCCTATCAGTGTCTTTGTGGTTGTAGTATTTGTATTCCTGTGTTTTATCTTTATGGTCGCAGTTTTGTATTCCTAATTTTATGATGCTGTCTTTTATTGTAAAGCACTTTGGTCAGCCTTGTGGCTGTTGAAAACGTGCTATATAAATAAACTAAACTTGAAACTATTTGGGTGGTTGCTAGGCTGTTGCTATGTTGTTGCTAAGGCATTCCGGGTCGTTATAGCGATCTCATATGTGGATGCTTGTACGTTTGAATGGTTGCTAGGGTGTTGTGAAGGCTTTCTGAGTGGATATAGTCATATGCTTGGGTGTTTTGGGTGGTGTTGTTTTTTGTCCAACTCAAAAGAGCCCCCTCCCAAGTCCATGACATTCTGGCTCTGGTCCCCCATTAAAAATTCGTTTAACATGTTTCACATGTAAAATAAAAAACAACTGGTTACAAACAGGGAGGTTTGAATAAACCTTTAAACCAAGTATGAGCAAGCATCACTCGTTGTCATACCAAATACGATATTCCTATTTTACCATCTCTCACCAAATACAGTTGACTGTATAGTTTATTATAGTTTTATACTGAGCATATATGGATGCCACTATCTCCCTTCTTTCAAAAATACGATCTCAAAGATTTCTGTTTCTCAAGAATATTAAAAATGAATACATATGTAAAAATGGCACCAATGTCAATTAAGGACAGAACAAGAACGTGATAGAAGAAAATGAATCTTGGGAGTGACATCACTTATGTGAAACGGTGTTATAAATACAGGTGGTTGTCCTAAATTTCAAATACGAGTGAAATGTATTTTCAAAAGCTTACAAAGAAGTGATTTCTTCATAATGTATAATCCTATCACATTACATTAACCTTGCAAAATTTGCTGATCAAGTTACATGAACCTACTGTCATCTGACATACAACCAAACGAATTAGAGTTTATTTTTTGAAAGACATATATAAATAAAAATATACACTATACAAAACGTCTGCAGTCGACCCTTACTCACAAAGATGACTGTAAATCACATTGTAAGCAAAGTTCCTGAAATTGATAGCTCTAATTCGTTCTTACCAGCTGAGCAGATTTCTCTGCATCTCCTTTCCTGCTTTTCTTCTCATTTTTCTTTCGGAAGATTTCTTGCAGCTACATGCAAAAAAAAAAAAAAAACAAGAAACAAGTGAACTGAGGAAATTCTGGTGAGTAATGAAACAGTTAAGATTACTGTTTAAAAACAAACCTGATCTACAGTCTATCGACTCACCACATGAAACTCGCGCTTATCCACCATCTGGTTGTCGTCTGCGTCAAACATGTTGAAGGCGATCTTAAAGCCTGCATGAGGCTCTGACGAAAAGATGTGACAAGATTATTCATGTTTATTATTACTTTTAATTATCGTATGCCAGCTTAACATGCACAGTAAGCCATTTGCAGGTTGATTTCCCCCACAAAATATAAACAATGGCTCAAAACATGAAGCACAACACTTAAAAAGCAACATCTGCTCAGCCAATGGAATGACATTTGGGTTGTGGCAGTCTATTTGTTTGCCCATAGAAGGCGAGGGGTTCAAAGTCATGTAAAAATGTATTTGTGTAAAATCGATACCTTCAGATGATGATACATATGCTGGCTAAACAACCATTATACGTTCTACCACTAGGTGGCAAAATCAGAGGCGTGATCAGAGGTGAGTCCCGTATTTGTAAGAACTTGTTGTCACCACAAGAACTTGCGATGCCCTTTTCTCTTCACCACTTTTCCTTTCATCACACTCTTGTGTTGTTTTTGAACCCTATGAGAAGCCGCGTGTCTTCAGTCTGTTATGTTTCCCAAGCAACAGCAGAGCACACTTTTGTTCAGACCTAAAGACATGTTTGCAGCTAAAGCTCAGGTAGATTGTTGCAAACAGCCATGCAGTCACGATATATTGCAAATTGCTGCCGTCCTTCTGAAACCTTGTATCTCCATATTATTTTTGGCCATAAATCATATTATTAGTCACCCTTTACGTCTGTCACTGGGTTTTGCTAATATCTAACCAAGAAACGTATTAAAAAGTGCTTGTCAACACAGCATTTAATCATTAAGGAGTACAGTGTTTTTTTTAATTTCTTGAAAAACAGCAAATTTGGACTAAAACCTAATTTACACATCTGTTATTTCTCATAGATATCAATTCGGTAAAATTGAGAACTTATGGTACAAATACTATATAATAATTATAAAAATATAAAATTATTCAAAATAATAAATTTAAATTATTAAATGATAACAAATAATAAATTATTTACATGTTTCTTAAAATATTCTTTCAAAACTAAATTGTCTAAGCTGTGCTCTAAGCCAAGGGCCAAAACCCCCATAAATATAGATACTGTGTTTGTCAATGGTTGAGATTTGGTTCCCCACAACAATCTGGTTTATTTATTTATTTGTAACTCCTACTGTTTGTTTTTTATTGTATTTTTTTATTTCTCCTAAGCCATTTTGGAAGACACATCTGACTGATACAGGTTGATACCTAAATGAGTCACAACTGAGATCTCTGTTAAAGTGATCATTCATCCGAAAAATAAAAATTCTGTCATCATTTACTCACCCTCTTGTCATTTCAAACCTGTATGACTTTCTTTCTTTCACACAAAAGAAGATATTTTGAAGAATGTCTGTAACCGACCAGCGGCATTATCCATTCACTTCTATTGTATGGACATAAAACCAATGCAAGTGAATGGGTACCGCTGTTGCTCGGTTACATTCTTCAAAATACCTTCTATTGTGTTCTGCAGAAGAAAGAAAGTCATACAGGTTTGAAATGACAAGAGGGTGAGTAAATCATGACAGAATATTTATTTTTGGGTGAACTATCCCTTTAAAAGAGCAATTCTGGTTTATCCGAAAATATATCTGTCTGGATGTCTGTAAAACAGTGAGACCAAAGTGGCTTTGTTGTGAAACTTTTTCATAGAAAATGGGAGACTTTTTCGTGGGGGGTGAGATTCTGGGTGGGCCTTGTCTGAACGAACCCCATTCTAGACGTAAAACATCCACGGATCAGAGCATAGTGATTCATGTTTAAAATAGGATATATGCACAGACAGCTGATCTAAAACGAGAGCGGAGAGGAAGAATAAAGCAGGGGAGAAGAATGAAAAGTTGAAGATGAAGAGATAAAGGTCATACTCACTTGTCAGAATGCACAGCAGAAAGAGATACTCCGTGTAAGCGATGATGCCTGGAAAAGGATATCAAAGGGTCACATCCATTCTCCTAATGTACAGTAACACACTAACAACCCGCAAATGGCCCTTTTTAATCTCTCGTTTTTCTTTTTACTCTTTGTCTAAACTGAAAACTCTGGAGGCGGCTCATCTGAAGGTCAGATTAAAATGTTTACTCATTTTCAAAGCCAGGGGCCTCTAGAGATAGATGGAGTCGCGGACCCTTTTCCCTTCTCCTGCTCCAAAAAAAACGAGAAGAAGACAAGTAATCCCCCCCTTTCATGATGATAACATCTAAAAAGGTGCCTCTCGGCTGAAGCGTCCGTCTGCATTTAGCCAACGTTTGGCCCACACATTGGAGCTGAAGCCTTTGACACTGTAAGTGACCACCATGGAGACAGAGGCTGCGTTCAAAGGCTTCTGTTTGGATAAGGGTGCTCCAGAAGCATCCGTCAGGTCTGGGAGATGTGCCCCATTTAGACAGCGAACTGTCCCTGCTTTTGTTCCACTCGTGAGAAAGAGGCTGAGCAGAGCGCCGGGGTAAAAGAGAAGGCGAGAGAGAGCGAGAGTCCAAAGAATGAGAGAAATGACACAAAGAGAGGTGGGCTGTCGGAAAGATCGAGGTTCTGTTATGTAAAGGCAACGGGGGAGGACTGGGAGAAGGGATAAGTTTTCCTGCACCTCCATTGAAAGTGTTCCTCTCCACAGCTTCTGTGTGAAGGGGGACATGAAGACAGTAGCAGACACAGAGATAGTTCAGGGTGAGTGGACAGAGTGTTCCGGGACACTGCCCGCGCGCCTTCGGGAGGCAAACCTGACACTGAAAATTCAACCCAACACCCGGTCTCACACACTCACTCATGCAATACGGACGCATTCAGAGGCCGCTAAGCAAAATGACTCGGAACAATCACAGTCAATAAACGCAAGAAAATCCTATTGTGACAAGCCCATATTATTTTCTTTCTATGAGATCATAGAACGAATGTCAAAGATGCTTCTTTTAGACAAGGAAAGTGGGTGGGAATTAAAATTGTCAAGTCGTGTCAAATATTTATTGTTTTGCAGTAGCTACTGTATTGTATGCTCACAATCTTGCGCATGTTCAAATAATACAGGGTTTAAAATGACAATCTACATGTTTACGCTGATGACGGAAGTTACATTTTTGGGTGAACTATACCTTTAAGATCCACTGAAAAATCTGTGGCTCCAGTTAAATAGGTCATTTAAATGAATAAAGATTCATACTTGTGTGTTGGCTTTAGCCGGCATATTAAATGTCTCTGTATTAAAAGATTAGTATTATTTAGACTTAGAGAATGCATACAAATCATTCCCATCATTACCTTTCTCTTTACTCTAAAACATTATTTGTTGTGATTAGAAATGAAAATGGAAAATATTTGCATCATCGTTCTTGAAAAAAAAAAACATGTATGAGTATGGCGCAATTCCGAGTTCTATAGGGACAAAAATAGACTGAGGGCATGTCACACCTGCCAATGTTGGCATCTGCCTACTTTGCTTTACCCTAGTTAACTTCAACCAAGTAACAGAAGAACTAGAGTAGAGTACCACACAAAAACAGCGCATGACCTTTGACATCAAAATCAAAGACATGAGAAGTGTTTTTGCATTTCTTTTGAAGTTGATAAGCTATTAGTTAGTTTCTATTACCTGCATTTAACACTGCATCTTTGGAAAAAGACCCAACAGTTAAAAGTATATTTAAACAAAATACATACAACTGAAAAGGTACTACTTTGCAGTAAGGTTCCATTTGTTAAAGGGACAGTTCACCCAAAAACAATAATTCTGTATTCGTTTACTCACCCTTGAGTTGTTCCAAACCTGTTTTAATTTCTTTGTTCTGATGAACACCGCGAAAATGATTTGGTAGAATGCTTGTAACCAAACAGTTCTTGGCCACCATTGACTACCATGGTAGGAAACATTACAATGGCAGTCAAAAGTGCCCCAGAACTGTTTGGTTACAAGCATTCCTCAAAATATCTTCTTTTGTGTTCAACAGAACAATTCAATTTATAAAGGATTTCTTCCTACTATGGTAGTCAATGGTGGCCAAGATCTGTATGGTTACAAGCATTCTTCCAAATATCTTTCTTTGTGTTCAGAAGAACAACACACTATATAAGTTTGGAACAACTTGAACGTGAGTGAATGATGACAGAATTACCATTTTTGGGTGAACCTTCCCTTTAACTAATGCTCATGAGACCCTATTGTAAAGAGTTAGCATTTTTTCAAGTGTGCATAGTCTGTAAAACAGGAAGGTAAAATCATAAATCAAAAAAGTCACACTGAAGTCCATCCTGCAGCACATTAAAAAACCCAACGCAACTTTTGAACTTCCCGAGCCTCCTTCAAGTTCTTCACTGAGCCTTCCCTCGTGTTGGATGGCTCTTAGAAACCGCTCCTTTGAGTCCCAAGGGCATCCACGGATCTTGTTAGCATAGCTTCCTCAATTAACATCAGCATGCTATCATTACCACCGTTTGAGATCAGACGCTGCGTCGAGCCCCTCACTCGCATCTTCTGGAAGCATGTCTCCACATCAGTGAAACCAGCTAGATAACGTACCGCCGCCAATTTGAGGTGACGATTTCAAAAACTGTAATTACTATAAGGAAGAGCAGAATTCAGAGGGTTTATTTTTAGCGTTTTGCCGGAGTGTACGTATGAGGGTGGAGTGTGTGTGTATAATTATCACCGCTGGGAATTTGCTTGTGGTGTGAGCGAGCGATGTTACGGACGCCACAAGCAAATACTTTAATTGCGGCTGAGCTCTTGAAGAGCTGCTTTACTTTTGTGGTTATTTTATTTACACCTATTTACTTGGAGCCGTCATTCTGCTCTGTCTTTATCTTCGTTTCGGTAAGCAGGCATGTGTATTTGCCTGGAGAATGTATATTTCACTGGTCCCAGTGAGAGAAGCAGAGAAAGGAATTGGAAACAGTAAGAGAGGGAGAGAGAGGGAGGTAGAGAGAGGTCGGGAGTGAGTGGAGTTATTTTTAGAGGTGATCACAGGAAGTAAAAGCCCCAGGCCCAGGCTTCATGGGTGCTCGACTGGTACCCACAGAGAGAGAGAGAGAGAGAGAGAGAGAGAGAGAGAGAGAGAGAGAGAGAGAGAGAGAGAGAGAGCCCAAGGGCAGAACACAAGGAGGGAGGGAAGATTCACAATCAACTCTTAAGGAAACTGGGTCTAAAGGTGTGGTCTGGATTTTATAAGCATGATTTTATACAGTAGCCACAAGTATGACAATAAGCGGTTTGATTTTTGTCTCTAACATAAACATGTATGAAACATAAACATCTGACCCTGAAAATTACTTTTGTTTTTATCTTGAATATTCTGTTGTATAAAAGTTAAATGGGTTTGGAATGCTGTTTCATATGTCAAACTGTTGGCCTGACATATTATTAGGAATAATGACCACACAACTCACCTCGTTCACGAAGGTTTCGGAACAGCTTGGACGACCCTTTCCACACAGGTGGAGTGTCAGACAAGATCTTTTCCAGCTCCTAGAAATATTAACATCATAGCATACAATTAAAGGGACAATTCACCCCCCCCAAAAAAACAATTCTGTCATCATTTACTCACCCTCGAGTTCCAAATCTGTATAAACTTCTTTACTTGGATGAAGACAGAGAAAGATATTTGGAAGAATGCTTGTAGCCAAACAATTCTTGGCCACCATTGACTCCCATAGTAGGAAAAATTACAATTGTTAAAAGTGCCCCAGAACTGTTTGCTTTCCTAAATTGTGTTCAACAGAACAAAGAAATGTATAAATCAATTTTTCCTACTTCGGGAGTCTAGGCGGTCCAAGAACTGTTTTGTTTCAAGCATTCTTCCAAATATCTTTGTCTGAAAGAAAAGACATTTATACAGATTTGGGACAACTTAGTTTTCTTAAATTACCCCGGGTTCGAACTGAAGGTCTTTGCACATACAGTCTGAAATTTTCGTATGCGTTTTTTCGTATTTATCTCTTGTTTGTACGGTGTCTCTGAATTGTTAAAAAAGGCCACTCAAAATGCTTGACGGATGCGAAAAACGCAGAAATCGAACCCGGTCTGAATTTTTTTATGACGGACGAAAATATCGGAGGCAGTGTGTAAATGTGATTGACACAACGTGAGGTCGTATTTATTTTTAACGTGCAGAAATTTCGGACGCAAATTTCGGACTCAATGTGCAATGGGCTTTAGTTAGGGAAAAAAGGATTTATATATATAGTGCCTCTTCTGCTTGGAATAATTTACAAAACATCTTAAAGCTGACTGTACTTCCGTCTTTAAATGAGTTCAAGACACTTTTAACAAATTATGTGTTTTGTTACTTGATAATTTGTTGTTGTGAATTATGATTGTGTAAGGTGTTCTGTTGTAAATTTGTATATTTGTTATATGTAGCTGCCGGACAGGTCACTCTTGTAAAAGAGATTTTAATCTCAATGAGTGTTTTTACCTGGTTCAATAAAGAATGAATGAATGAATGAATGAACTTGAGGGTGAGTAAATGAAGACAGAATTTTCATTTTAAATATGCAAAAAGTATTGGCTAAGCTAATACAACTAATAGCAACAAACAAAACTGCACACTGTAACCTCAAAATGATACACATTTTACCTTATAATAAAACTACCAAATCTAAATAACAGTAGCAACAGATTCACATCAGACCTGTTTAGTGAGAGACCTCCAGGGTTTCTTGTCTAAGTGTAAAGGAACACAGGGACATCAGGGGAAGATAAAGAGAAAAAGAAACAGAAAGTGGGTGGGCGGTGAGATAACATCAGAATGGGGGTCCCATACCAATATGTTCTCCATGGCACGAGAACACCAATCATGCCCTGTGCCAGTAGACCCTTTTAAGATATAACAGCACATACTATTTAACAATCAGACAAAACAACAAAACTAAAGCTGATTGGATCGACAGGATTTTTGGCATCAATGCATATCATGTTGCCTGCTCTACTGTGGAACATTAAGACATGTATTGTGTCAAATCCACTTCAAAGCAATAGAAATGTAATCCAGCAAACAAATAATCACTACAGTGGGTAGGTTGAACACCTTTGATATGCAAAGGTGCAATAATGAGTTTTGATGTTATCCATTTATTAGATAAAGGACTTACAAGAATATTGCAATCTACTGCTATTCCCACTTGGATTTGATATTTGTATATAATATTTAAAAGATTATATTATATTTGGGACATTTCTGTGTATACTTCATATAATGCAAATAAAATATTGTTTAAATAATGTAAATTAACTACAGTATGAATTCAAGCTTGACAGTTCACAAAGCCACATTGCAAAAAAAGTTGAATTCAGTGTGATTTTTCGACATTTGTGTTGCCATTAAAAACAAATCTAAAACAGGTCTGCATTCTAATTCCATTTAAAATGATTGTTTATTGACACTAGGTGTACTCACGGCGAGGCTCGCTCATGGTGACCGACTCGATGAAGTTCTGAGGAGTCATGTACAGCTGCCCATCATACTCCACTGAGCTGAAGAGACGGAAGCGATGCTCATGAGATGACATGTACACATCACCGTCATCAAAATCAAACACATGTGCCTGAAAAATAAATAATCACGAACAGTTAACAACATAACAACAAAACATAACAACAACATTCATTTTGCTTCACTTCTTGATTTCAAAGTCAGTTTGCTCATCATCTCTGCAGGGAAGCTGCTTTTCTCAATTTAGGATAAATGGATAACATCTCTGAAGGACATCAAAAGGTCATGGGGCAATTTGCCTTTGATGTCATTCATTTTTGCAGTTTTGTCACTCGTACAGTGTTGCCATGTGGTAAAGACTGTACAAAAAACAATTCAGCGTGACATTACAACAAAGGGTGAGACAGTAATTTTCACATGATAAATCACACAGACCAAAGCATACATTTTATTGAACAACTACAAAAGGAAACTTTTGTAAATTGTTATCAAAATGTTGGCATTACACATGGCATAAAATAATTTCTAAATTGAATATCTTTGTACAACATGAGACAAATATGACAAAAACACGTTCTGAGAGAACAGGAAGGTGGCTGACACTGAGGAAAATGTTGTTTTTATTCTTTTATTAATATTTTAAAAACATAATTACCTTCACAATAATGGCTTTTTCATTTTTGGGTTAAATGTATAAAGTCTAGTATGGTTTGTTTTTATATTATTAAACAGTGTAGGTTTTGTGAAAATGTTGTGCATAGATATATTTATTTTTATCCTACTGTGTGAAAATATTGGTTCTAGCATTTAAAATAAATCAAAATATGTTTACTAACAAAACATACAAGTAACAAATACATCAAGAATATTTTTACTTTCAATTTGATTTCTGTCAATATGAACTAAAAATAAAACAGAGCCTAAAGGTGTTAATGTGTTGTCAAAAACATCAAAACATCAATATCAAAAACATGATACAAAGAGTAATCAATAAACTTCAATCGAAAGCTTGACTTCAGTAGAAATGACTAATAATTAGAAATGATTGTTGTTTCCTTATGTTTCTTTTTCCTTTGATTGTATGTGTTTCTATGGTTTAAATGCCAGACTTTGAAAAACTATATAGTGCATTTATATGAATATACTGTTTTATCTCTATACACTACACAGAGTCAAAGAGGAATGTTAGAAAATGTTGCCTTAAGTGTGACAAAATGCACACATGTACTACATTCAACATTTAGTCTACAGTAAACATTTAGTCACTGAGTGGAAAAGTCTAACCAGGGACCCATTGAAACCAAACATGAGCATGCATGTGCCAAAAGAAAAAAATGTTTATATTCAAATACCAAAGAATTCTGTTTTTTGACAGCTAAAGGATATAGCTACTGTTTGACATACCTCTCTAACACAGTACAGATAAGTGCACGGCTCTTTAACCCAAGCGTAACTCTGGATATCTGATCTGAGACAGTGAGCATCATCATTTCAGCACCGTCACTAAGGAAAGCGCCCCTCGATCGTGCAGCATCATCTCTGAAATGCGCACCGTCATAGCTACATGTCTAAAAAAGCATTACGTGAAATTCAATAACGCGCATGTGTACCTACACAAAACAAGTAACCATACCGCCCAAACAGGAGTTGTAAGCTGTAAACTCTGCAGTTGCGTACATGAACTCCTGCCAGGAAAAACTGAACAGCAAGCCGCGTTACGTGGCACTGAGAACAGTGTGAACACTCATACCTTCTCCCTTGCGGATACAGCAGGCAGTGAAGGCAGCAGAGCCCGACAGCCAGTTAAGTTCATATGGGTTTTCCTCCCTTTCGATCTGTTCGTTTCTGAATAATAATAATATGCAATCGCTCCCCCTGCGGCAACGCCTACAGCGACGGCTATTCCTCCGCGTGCGCATCGGTTATCCCTTACCGGAGACCGCAAAGAAGCGTTTGGTGGAGCGGACGACAGCGACAAACGCCTGAATATGACTCCCAGTCTGCGCATAGCGGCCATTATTGTCGGTGTGACTGAATTTGTGCTAGAGCTGAATTCTCATTCATCGCGAGATGTGCCGCTCTCTCACTGGCATCATCAGAAACAGACGCGTGCTTGAGAAGTCCACAAGTCATCCGTGCTTTGATAACTTATGAAGTACACATTATGTTTGTCCACTGTGGATAAGAGGTGCAATTATAATATTCCCTCCTTTGGTATCATTTATAACTTCAGTCATTTTTGGTCCTTTGACAATTATGATCTGTTCACTTCACACATCTTCGTGTGACTGCGCAAATCGCAGTTTTGACACATTGTGCAGTCATTGAAGTCTAATGAAAAGCGCACGTGCGATTCGAGTCACATCAGAGCCTATATGATGCTTTTATGAAATCCGCAGAATCTTGTGACTTGTTTTAGTCTACCCCAGCAAACTGTCAGTGTCACCACGAAATCTGGCACACAACTGACATCTCTATTGTAAGTGATCGATTAACTGCGCCTGTGGATTGATCCTGATCTGGCCACATTGATTTTGGTTTAAGGTATTTTTGGAAATCATAAATACTAATGAGCTAAGGGGAACGACGTGGGAGAACGTGTCCCTTGAGAGAACCCTTGATAAATCACCCATGGAAGTGATCTAACCTCCTGAGACAAATAAGCAAAAATAAAAAGCCTTTGGCACTAAGGTTAACATGATATGATACATACATGTTATGTATTTTAGCAGTGTTATTGCATGTATAAAAGTTATATCAGCATGTATTAATGTTGTGTTCTGTAATATAAAACATGAAATAATGATTCGTATTTAAGTATTGTTTTATTGGTACCAAACATGACACACACGGGGAAAAAACGCGTCTTTTAAACAATGACATAAAACAGTGACATATATGTGCTTACATTAACAAAAACATCACTTCCACTACTGTATACAGTGGACAACATCTAATACTCTGCTTTATAACGCAATAAACAAAAACATAATCATTCTTGCAACTTCGAGGCAAGTTCTTAGCTGTTGGGTAGGAATATTTCTATATCAATCACTCTGAGTATCAACGATTTAGCATCAAACAGTTTATGTTTCCTTTGTGGTAATGACCCATCTTTGGTGCGTAATAAGGAAAACTCTTCCTTTTACATCTTTGATCTCTGATATCTTTGATTGTGTTTCGCTGGGAAGTGTTCAAAGGCACACTGACATCAGTCAGAGTTGAAAGTGCACTGATGGCGTTTGCACAGATGTGCGTGCAGGTTGTTTTGACTCATTTTCTTTTTTACAGTCACATGCGCACTTTATTGAACGGCCATATAAATTTACACCTGTGTGAAACGTTATGCAACCAAGGGAAAGTTGTAAGCACGAGGATACAAATCAAGCTGCAAATCAAGACGGGACACTAACGTTTTGGCACCTACTACAGATAATAGCGCGCGCACATACACGCACGCACGCACGCACACATACACCTTCAAGACTTCTTTTTCTCCCTCTCTCTCTCTCTCTCTCTCTCTCTCTCCCTCCCTGTCTTTCTCTCGTTCTCTGTGGAGCACCGCCCCCTTTCTTTTCCTTTTTTCCTCCTTGGCTTCCACCTGCTTCACACTAGAGGTTCGCCAGAGCTTCAGTACGCGTACACCCCGGGGAACGGAACGGATCGGTGCGCATCCCTCTTTTCCATACAACTGCACTTTTCTTTTACGCGTTACAAAGATCGTCATCTTCACACTGGTCTCGCGTCTTCTGCACAATGTTTCTTTCTTCACTTTTATCCTAATCCATCAATGGAATAAACGCGGGGATGCAGATGAAACCGACCATCAAAGACGACAGAAGCGAAGGATCAAACGATCACGGAGTTATGTTTCAAACAGTCATCTATAAAGGGCTCCATTAGCATATGTCAAGTGGGCATTTACATAAAGGGCATATTTAGGCTGGTGTCTCAGAGCAGAGCCAGTCACATCCAGCACATCCAGTTGAGAGCACCAGAGGAGCCGCATAAGCTTTTGTGTTGGAGTGCGTAATACAAGTGTGTTGGATACAGAAGGGACCGGAGCACAGGGGAGTAGCCTGGAAGGTCGAGAGAGCATGTGCTAAACCAAGAGAGAGAGAGAGAGAGAGAGAGAGAGAGAGAGAGAGAGAGAGAGAGAGAGATAATCGGATGTAAACACGCATTGACTGTAAAGCCGCAACCAGTGACTGCGCAAAACACTAGGGAAAGAGAGACCACAGGGGCTCTCCTCCATACGGTAACTTTTCTTCCGGCGGTTGTCTTTGAGTGTCGGTGATGGGTGCAGTCGGTGAGCCGGTGGGCAGCTTCTCTCACGGCTTTGAGAGCTTTGGCCACGGGTCTCATTTCGTCCTCACGCCCCCCGGGGACTCCGGTGGTCTGATGAACGAGCACATCGTGTCTGCCGAGCGCCTGTCACGCAGCACTTCACCGGACCTGACGCATCTCAAAGGGATCCTACGGCGACGGCAGCTGTACTGCAGGACCGGCTACCACCTCGAGATATTACCGGACGGTGTAGTGCAAGGCACGAGAAAAGACCACAGCAGATTTGGTTAGTAAAGCACTATTTAGTATAATAGGCAATATGTTACCGAATAGCTGCTGTATTAATATTGCTTCAAAATAATTGCATTTACTTTATTATTCATGCGAACACTGTAATGCAAAATGTGATATTATTATAATGACAACCATAGCTAAGACAATGCGATTAAATGTGCTAGATGAATTAAGTAGGCCAGTTAAAAGCACCACCATTGCAGGTGCACATGTCAACTGGGTACTAACAGCTGTGTTTTTCTCACAGGTATATTGGAATTCATTAGTCTCGCTGTGGGAATGGTGAGCATCCGTGGAGTGGATAGTGGATTATATCTTGGAATGAACAGCAAGGGCGAACTATATGGATCTGTAAGTATTCACTATAGAAATATCCACATTTTTTCATTTACTTGCATGCAACACAATTAATTCCATTCGTAGGCTGCACCGAGAACGTGATTTATGACACAATTCCAATGCAATTTCAAATAGCCTTTGGACATAGTTTATCCTCCTCTTTGTTCTTGTGTGATTAACCTCTGCTGTTCTCTCTCTCTCTTAGGAAAAGCTGACGGCCGAGTGTGTGTTCAGAGAGCAGTTTGAAGAAAACTGGTACAACACCTACTCCTCCAACCTCTACCGGCACGGCGAGCGAGGGTCACACTACTACGTAGCTCTCAATAAAGACGGAACGTCTCGAGACGGAGCCCGCTCCCGGAGGCACCAGCGCTTCACGCACTTCCTGCCACGGCCAGTGGATCCGGACCGCGTTCCCGAGCTTTACAAGGAGATACTAGGACACAGCTGAAACCACTCAACCTTAAACTCAAACCAAAAAAATAACGCACCTGCATGTTCTTCATCCCCCCAGCAGCCAGCAGGGCAGACCTGTCTCGGGAGACAGCCGAGGAGCTGGGGGCAGAGGCCCTCTTCTGCGGCCAAGGTTGCAGCAATAGCAGGAGAGGGAAAGCCCGCACCAGGAACCAGATATCTGAACTTTGGATAGTTCCTGAAGAGACGGACACTGTTTTGGATCCATATACCTTCTGTTTGTAGGGCACAGGGGAGTTTGGATTAAGAGAGAGCTAAATTTCCGCTGGTGGACTGCTTGCCAGACAATGACGGACAACCACTGTACTACTGAAAATTCTAGAAGGCTTCTGAAGGAATTCTGCGTTATGCTTTTGAGACTCTTCCAACACTGGCACGGACGAGCGGGAGACTAAAAACTATCTTTAGGTCCTTTAATTTATGTTTTTTAAAGATATTTATTTTATATATTTATTTATTTTGAAAGTATATTTTTACAAGAATATATGCAAGATGTAACAGGAGAGCTTTATTTTCTACCGCTATTAATAGACAGTGAAACATGACTTCTATCTAGAACTAGAACTACTGAAGAAAGTATTTTCTTATAAGTTGTACATTTTTCGGTTGTATTGGCGCTCCTCGCGGTCCCCTGTGTTTGTTTATCTCTCATGTCATTAAACCAGATCCATAAAAGCCTGAGAATGTTCCAGAAACCACTGGGGAATTAAACAGTTGAAATGACTGCATTTTGTCGTGTGTCTCCTTTCTAAAGAACATAAGGTCACCTGTCAGAGGTGAATGGCTATTGAATTTCTTTTCATAGACTTTTGAGTAAACTCAAGAAAGGACAGCAGGTATCAACAACAGGCCGATTCTCATCCATCTTTCTGCAGTAGAATGAAATGACAGTTTGTTCCCAATTAAAATGCTGCTTAATGGCCTAAATACTTGAGTTCTGCTAAACAGTACAGATGTACGGCGTGACTATACAATTTGCAAAAAATGCTTGCTTCAGCATCTTCCCGCTTTTCTTTCTCCCATCCAATTTCCAGCTCTCTCACACACCCCGCTGTTAAAAGGCCCGCGCGACGCTAGCATTAAAACACAATGGCCCAAAACTATTTCTCCCTGCGGCAACCTTCTCAAGTGACATATTGGCATGCAGAGATCTCTCCACAAAGTGGTCTTTTCTTTAACTAAGTGTCTTTTTGAGAAGCAAGCACTATGGTACATTCTGGGAGGGTGACTCTACTGTCGTGTCTACGTTTGTTGACCCAGGGCAGGTGGAAGTGCACTTAGGAAATATATGAGGTCGGAGCCACGTGTGGTCTCAATTGTACAATCTTGAAACTACTTTGTGCTCCCCCTTTCTTTTTTTCACTCACTTTCTTTTTCCTCTCCTCACAGTTGTGTGACTCACTTGCTTTGTAGACACTTGATGACTGGCTGCCAGTCAATCTGGCTGTCTCTGTGTGTGTGTTTTAGAAAGGAAGTGATACTTTTTAAATAGTGTAAGCTGGCTGCGGGGCACACGTGCGTTTTTAAAGTAATGCTGATATGGGCTCCGGGTCACCAACCCGAGAGAGATGGGTTGCTGAGTAGCAGCGTAAGATAGAAAGGAAAGAGTAAGGGTTTCGTCCAGTGTAAAAGTTCACAGGTCTGCACATCTTCCGACATTGTATGGGGTAGGAGTGTCTGAATGTCTGATCTCTGTGTCTTTTCCCCTTCTTGTTGGGGGGTTTCGAGGGTGGGCTGATGGTTCTATTTGTGTGCGCAGGCACATCAGCAAACGCTGTGTGATGTGTGATCTCTGAATCTCTGTGATGATGATCCAGGGGTTCTACTAACTGACACACACATGCGCACGCACGCACACACAAACACACCAGGGGTTTTCCCCTGAGCAAAAACACAGCTACAGCTAAAGAAGGGATGTGGTGAGAGTGATGTGGCTTGATCAACTTTTTTTATTATTTCCAGCACATGTACAGTATGTACAGTAACCCCCACAGCCCCATCAGTAAAGCCTTCAACACCAATGCATTGGTAGCATTATCAAAATGGGCATCTTTTACATAAAACATTTAATACTGTTGGTAAAAGACAGACTCCAAGTAGTTTGTTAAAACCAGAATTAGTTATTTAATAACTGCACTTAGTTTGATATTGGTCTGTTGTTGTGTTAGTAAATGAGTAAAGAACAGTGCTGCAGACTGCAAAAACCAACCTTTGGTCAGTAAAATAATGCTTGTTTTATAGAACATTTACATTTAGTCATTTAGCAGACACTTTTATCCAAAGCGATTTACAGAGAGTTCAGGGAGCAATAAGCGATATGTCAATACTGTATATATAGCATCTTACAAGAGGCCAGATTTTGCCTAGAATAAGCAGAAAGGTTATCTTCTTCATGTATCACCAGGAGATGCCTTACTAACAGTATCCCATTTAGTCTGGGCTCTTATTGGCTTAAACAGTTCAAGTTACCTATTTCAAAAAAAATTTAAACAAATTTTAATGTGAACAATTATACTTTTGTCCACAAAACAAATTTCAAACACATCATATTCCTTCAGATTGTTTTTGTCATTTTAGTTATGTGATCCTAAACTTAGGGTTCCAATTTAGGTTTAAGAGACCCCGGTTCCTGCTATTGCTCAAGATTAAAGGGAGGTCACATGAAATACTCGCCAATTTTAAGTGATAGTTCACCCCAAAAATGAGAATTCTAGCATCATTTACTCACCCTCTCGTCATTTCAAACCTGTATGACTTTCTTTCTTCTGCAGAACACAAAAGAAGATATTTTGAAGAACGTTTTTAATGGGCACCCATTAACTTGCACTGGTTTTGTGTTCATACAATAGAAGTGAACGGGTGCTGGTGCTGTTCGGTTTCCAACATTCTTCAAAATAAATAAATAATACTTATCTACTAACTTAACTTAACTTAAAAAAACTTACTTGGATTCTTTTCTTAAAAAGTACATGTATTAATTACAAAAATATGAAAGAAAAAAGTCGTAGTTTTTTCCATTTAGAAACCATAAATCCTGTTTTACAGGTTTAACAAAATACCCCCTGGAACGTGCTAAAAGCACTCCTGGTTGGGAATCACTGGTCTATGTGAGCACACATCTATGTGTTTGTGAGATTTCGTGAGTGTTTATAGTTCTAGAGGAGAGACTAACACATGGTGTTGTTCTGGGACAGGTGTTGAAGTGACTGATCTTTCACCTGCATGTCTTTGCGGCTCAGGTAAAAACTGCACAGGTGTTCATGCGGCACGTCAAAGGCACGAACACACATATGCACACGCACACACACAGCACTGATGACGAGTGTCTGATTTTAAGAGCTTGAGGGAATTGTTGTGCTATTAAGTCATTTTTCTACTTGTAAACACTGGACCTGGAAATATCGTACATTTTTTATTCTGAATGTTTCTGCGCTACTGAACGACTTGCTTATCATGTCGCCACTTGTAGTGAGAGAACATCACATTTTCCTCTATTTACAGTTGAATGGTTTAACATTTGGAGTGAGCTTTTTACTTCAGTGCATATAAAAGTATAAATATAAAAATATTTTCCTGAATTTATTTATATGTTTACTTCATGTACCAAATGTTCCATAACCAAATTTCTTTAGCTTTACCATTCACAATAATTGATCCTGTAGCTCTTTACTTTAACCCTTTGTCAAGAACTGTCTCATCTTTGGAACCAATTTCTGCTAAAATTATGTTTCTCTTATAAGGTGAAAATCTGAAACTAAGTCGATACAACAGCTAATGTTACCAATAAGTCTCCTGAGTTTGAAAGAGCATCCTCTGAGCAATAAAAATGTCAAAAGATAGAGAATGAATAATGAGAATGAGAATGAGAGATGTTTTTTTCTTTTTTGCCACAGTGTTTGAGTTTACGCACAGTTTGGGTTTAGTGTAATCACAGTTTGTGCATTGACATCAAAGGTGGTATTTAAGAAACTAATTCACCTACAGTATTACACATACATATCATTGCACCTTACACTGACAAAGGCAACATATTCAAAGATCAACAAGATCAAAATGCTCTTTAGCTCCCATTATTTATATTACTGTTAAAATGGTGCCAGGTAAAGGGTTTGACTGTGAGAGGTTTCTTCACAGTCTAGTTTGACTCTTTCATTCTAACTAATTCAAATTCTTGACTCTTTCTTCTGTGAAACACAAAAGAAGATATTTTTAGAAATGTGTCAGTGGTTTTCATGTGTCGTGTTCATACAATGGAAGTCAATGGGAGGCCAATGGCCAATGTACTTCAAAATATCTTCTTTTGTGTTCTGCAGAAGAAATTCATACACGAGGGTGAGCAAATGATGAAAGAATTTTCGTTTTGGGTGAACTATCACTTTAATGAACAGTCGCTTTGGATAAAAGTCTCTGCTAAATGCCTAAATGCAAATGTTTTTAAACTCCCACGTGTAAAGCAGATAGACTTAATGGCTTACATATTGGCCATTGGTTGGAGGAATGTGAGATGGTTAATGAGTTTGGCTTGCCATGCCTGAGCACTGATGCGAGTGTAATCAGGGCATGGATTCATGTAGGTTCTGCGCACACTGTGTGTGTGTGTGTCCACTAGTACTGATCTCTGGCCCATGCGATGGACAGCCCTCACACCTGGTACTATGATCCATGATATTACATGCTACAATGTCCCCCCTTCACCCAAAAATATATATGTTTAAATATATGTTTAAACACATGGCACTATAATAGCACATGCATATCACAAAATAACCTTTTTTGACTATTATGACTGAAGAGAATCTAAGAGCTAGACATTTTCATAACTGATCATTTTCACAAGAAACACAAAATTTTGCTCATAAAGATAAATAATTATTTACATTCAGTATTTTTCATCTATCCACAGATAGGAAGCTGCTTGCGACAGCACTTGTTTAACATGATGGATGAGGAAGTTTTAAATCTCAGCACTGAACTCCGCTTTAAGCTTTGGGAGGTGAGAGAGATTGAGCATCGCCTTGGGGTTCAGTCTGATTGACAGCCCGTTCCCAAAACACGATCTTCTAATTTGCATGTCTTATTGAGAACATGCCGATTTGGTTTTACACTTTACTTTTACTTAGTGGAAGAAATCACCTCAAGACAACAGAGTACAGTAGTGCCAAAGAGAAACTGTAACAAATGACAGATCCCTTATGATATGTTTATATAAAATTTATAAAACTTATTTTAATTTAATTTAATTTACTCTACCTTGTCATTTCATGTTGTTTTAAACCAGAAATACACCTTTTTGTTTGTTGAAATTTGAAGATTTTAAAGCATATCAAAACATCACTATTCCATGCATCAAAAGAAGCATGAAAAAATAACAAAACCACGATAATTGTGCTTGAATTTGATCATTTGTCCAAATGCATCAACAAGGTTCGACATCAATTACATCCTAATAGAATGTACATGAACGTTAATGTTATGTGATGTTAAGTATGATAGAAATGAATACTGTAACATTTTTATTAAATTTTGGACAATTTTGTCTTCAGTATGCTCAGCAGTCCAAAAATAATGCAGACCACCTTTGCGACACTTTTACTTCTCTGTCAAGTTTTGGGCTCGACAGCTTTAGTACTTGTGACGTCCCCATCACAACGATAAGAGAAACTAAAACTTATTTTTTGTGTTTTAAAGAGAAACTAAAAATACAGATTTGGAACAACACAAGGACGAGTAAATGACAACAGAATGTTTATTTCGGGTTGAACTATTTCTTTTTCACTTGTGTCCTCTCATCACTGCAAACAGCCTGAAATATTGAGGCTCTCACAAAGCAGAATAAACAGCCTCATCAGAAGAGTCCTGAGGCACCTGCTTAACACACACACGCAAACATGTGCACACACACAAACAAACAGTGTGAAAGTAATTAGTTAGAGTGGAGGGGGACTGAAGAATATTGAACTCATCCCTCTCTCTCTCTCTCTCTCTCTCTCTCTCTCTCTCTCTCTCTCTCTCTCACACACACACACACACTCCTCTCCACTGACTGATGGCTAGTAAGGATATATATTGATTGCAGAGAGTACACACACGTCCACTGCTGCACTCAGAGCTGCTGCAGTGTGTATGAATGACATCCATATGACATTGCATAAGTGTGACTGTTGGAGCATATGTTTACCCTTGGGATTCAATTAAGAGTCTTTTTTATGAATTCACATGCTATGCATGTATAAATTCCTTTTAACATAATGTATACACACATTTCTATTTGTGCATTTGCATATGTGAATGCACATGCGAGCACATGAAGATCACTATGTCCTTCAGATGAAACCAGAACAGGTGCATCAGAGCACTAAATTCTAATATGCCATAGTTTTGTAAACTTAAGTGAGGTAAATCTCAACGGTATAGACAAAATATCATATTGACAGCTAGTTCAGATTTTAAGTTATTGACGTGTTGCCATATCTGATTTTAACGCTCAGATGGAATTGTTTGGGTTTTAGTTTTTTAAATAAGCTGAAAATATTAGTAGTTTTCTCACGCATTTCACTTCGGATGACATTAACCCGATGTCATTCTATTTATAGGAAAAAGGTAACTCTTTCTACCTCAGTTTTTTTCTGTTAGAATGAGATTAAAGAGCACACAGAAGTCTTGCACTTCTCATATTTTTTCCAGAGTTTCAAAGCAACACTTTGTAGTTTTTTTGACCTTAAAATAATTTCAGTGGTAGAACAACTCTTAACTGGTCGAATTGTACTAACGCTGCTACCTGAGCAGCCTCAGACCGGCTACAAGCACACTCTGTACATTTTGTGTTCGGTACACACAGCCCCGCCCATCCCCTGCCTGCCGAAGGGTGTGAAATGGTTTCCAAGCAACATTTCAGCATTCACCGGTTTCATATGTTTAGTAAACAAATTCACATGTATTGCGCTGCCCATGGGGAAGCTTATACAGCGACATTATTTACGACACTGGTAACAGACACTTGCGCTTATCATCCACATGGGGGAGCCGTGAGCAAAAGTTCAATAGTGTGGCTATAACCTTGACCACTTGTCATCTCAAACCTGTTTGACTTTCTTTCTTCTGGAGAACACAAAGAAGATATTTGGAAGAATGTTGTTAATTGGCCCCCATTCACTTGCATTGGTTTTGTGTCCATACAATAGAAGTATTTCTTCAAAATATCTTCTTTTGTGTTCTGCAGATGCAAATACAAAATGCAGTTTTTAAATTATGGTTTTATTTAATAAGGGAAAAAACAATCCAAACATTTCTGACCCTATGTGAAAAAGTAATTTCCCCCTTGGTAAATCATGAATTAACTGTGATGAATTGAATAACTGAGTTAAATTTCCCTAGCCACACTCAAGCCTAATTACTGCCAGACCTGTTGAATCAAGAAATCACTTAAGTAGAACCTGTCTGACAAACTGAAGTAGTCTAAAAGATCTCAAATAGCAACACATCGTGCTGCGATCTAAAGAAATTCAAGAACAGATGACAAACAAAGTAATTGAAATGTATCAGTCTAGAAAGGGTTACAAAGCCATTTCTAAGGCTTTCGGACTCCAGCGAACCACACTGAGAGCCATTATCCACAAATGGAGAAAGCATGGAACAGTGGTAAACCGTCCCAGGAGTGGCCGGCCTACCAAAATTACTCCAAGATCACAACTACGACTCGTCCAGGGGGTCATAAAAGATCCCAGAACAACATCTAAAGAACTGCAGGCCTCTCTTGCTTCAGTTAAGGTCAGTGTTCATGATTCTACAGTAAGAAAGAGACTGTGCAAAAATGGCATCCATGGGAGAGCTCCAAGGCGAAAACCACTGCTGACCAAAAAGAACACAAAGGCTCGTCTCACATTTGCTAAAAAAAATCTTGATGATCCCCAAAACTTTTGGGCAAATATTCTGTGGACTGATGAGGCAAAGGTTGAACTTTTTGGAAGGTGTGCGTCCCGTTACATCTGGCGTAAAACTAACACAGCATTTCATAAAAAGAACATCATGCCAACAGTCCAACATGGTGGAGGTAGTGTGATGGTCTGGGGCTGCTCTGCAGCTTCAGGACCTGGACGACTGGCCGTAATTGATGGAACCATGAATTCTGCGCTCTACCAGAAAATCCTAAAAGAGAATGTCCGGCCATCGGTTTGTGACCTCAAGCTTAAACGCACTTGGGTTATGCAGCAGGACAATGATCCAAAACACACCACCAGCAAGTCCACCTCTGAATGGCTAAAAAAACCAAAATAAAGATTTTGGAGTGACCTAGTCAAAGTCCGCACTTAAATCCAATTGAAATGCTGTGGCATGACCTTAAAAAGGCTGTTCATGCTCGAAGACCGTCCAATGTGGCTGAATTAAAACAATTCTGCAAAGAAGAGTGGGCCAAAATTCCTCCACAGCGTTGTGAAAGACTCATTGCGAGCCTGCCAAGGGTGGCACAACTAGTTATTAGGTTTAGGGGGCAATTACTTTTTCACATAGGGTCAGAAATGTTTGGAGTGTTTTTTCCCTTAATAAATAAAACCATTATTTAAAAACTGCATTTTGTATTTATTCTGGTTTTCTTTGTGTAATATTAAAATTTGTTTGATGATCTGGATCATTTAAGCATGACAAATATGCAAAAAACAAAAAAATCAGGAAGGGGGCAAATACTTCTCAAATACTATTCACAGCACTGTAGTTAAAATAACTTGGAAAACACAGAAGATTGTTGCGCCATAAAAGAACATTCAATTTTCCTTCTATATTCTATAATAATGAACCAGCTCTGGGCTTTTGCTTGCTGTCTTTTCTCCCTACTTTGCATTTTTCTATCGTCCCACCTCTCCTGGCCTGCAGTTATCACTTCAGTAAGATCAAGAAGCAGATCAGAAACGGCGAAGACAGCCCGCGCACGTCAATGCTGCGCAGTTAGCAAGCACTGAAAGCTTGTGCAGACAGTGCAGAGATCAATCAGACAATCAGAGAGAGAGAGAGAGACACGCAGGGCAAGGGACGGGGGGTGGATGGGCAGAAGACGAGTCCCGGCAAGTCGGTACGAAGAGAAGTGTGCCTGTGTAAGGACGGTAACTGTCAGGGGATACCGCACTTTATAAGACACAATCGCAATTCCCGCACACACCTGGTCCTAATTAAAGATAAAACACCTTGAGATGGTGTACAGGCTGTCATTTGGACAAAAAATTACAGACGGATGATTTTGATTGGACGGGTTGTGCTTACTAAAGGAGATGCTGTTACCAGTTGGTGACTTAAAGTGATAGTTCACCCCATCTGTTATTTATTAATTCACCCATGTCATTTAAAACCTGTATGTGAGACTTTTTCATTGGAACACCAAAGATATTTTGAGAAATGTCTCAGTAGTCAATATAAAGGGCCAACGCTGTTTGGTTACCAACGTTTTTCAAGATATCTTCTATTGTGTTCTGCAAGAGAGGGAAAGTCTTGCAGGTTTGGAATGACATGAATGCGAGTAAATGATGAAAGAATTAGCATTTTTATCCCATTAGAGATGTACATTTGACCTATTTATGCGTTCCATGCGAATTGAACCCACAACCTTGATGTTGCCAGCGCTATCAGTTGAGATACGGTAACACTGATGGACAGCATGGGAACACAACTTTTGTTGAGAAGAAACGGTGATCTCAATCCTCTCTTCTCCTCGTCTACTGTCATGATGTGTCATCACTCCTTTAAAGAAGTGTGTGTGTTGGTGTGTCAGCAAGTGCAAAGGGAAACAACATGAAACTTAAAGGGCTGCTGCAACCTGTCGGAGAGCAAACATTATCTGGTTTAGATTTTTATGCGGTTTGTGTGTGTGTGTGTGTGGACACACTTCAAAAGCGCCTGGTGGTGCGGCGTGCAGCCACTTCTTGCACAAACACACGCACGCACTCGTATGCTCAAAGGGGCCGCAGAGAGGGGAGGAAATTCCCTGGTTGGGAAAACCAAGGATCAGTCACAATTAGATCTTGTGATAAGCAACAAAGATATTACTTATTGCGTGTTTGTGCATTTGTGCGTCTCATATCTCGACCTAATAAGTGATGATGAGCGAGAAAACGTGCATGTGTCCTCAATCACTTTGTATGTGTTTGTTCTGCCATACACCCGCATGAGCTCATCTGCTGTGTTTCCTGCACAAACACACATAAATCCGAGCGAGCGCCAAACTTTCCATTCTCTTGCCCTGACAGCTATGCAGTGGCCGTCACTGTGTGATGCTGTCATCTCATTCCAAAGGCATTGCAGAGAGCCAGGTGGAGAAAATGTCTCTCACACGCTCTGTGTCTCTCCATGCACGTGGCACGGCAATTTCTTTTTATCACACAGGATCATTCCAACACCAAAAACTCACAACAGATTGCAGTACTTAAATAACATTTGTGAATACTTCCAATTTGCATGTACATGAGCACAACTTGCCATTAACATACAGCTGGTTACAAAAACTGAGAAAATATGGGATTCAAAAAATGTGAAATCTAATTTATATGATTTTGCACATTTAAGAACATTTTATGAAGTAAGAAATACGATTCAGCGCAATTTCTAAACTACTTTTCAAATAAGCTAATTTGTGACACTCGCCATGTCACCTCAACTTTTACAAAAGGTAATGAAGTGTTAAGCACGCAACATTCTTAAATCATAACATGGATCATCAGGCTTTGCACAAACTTGTGGACACCATGCCAGCTCCATGCCAAGTGAATTATGTCATTAAAGCCAAATAAAAAATACAGACATATTCTAAATTTCATCAATTCGTCAATTGAATTTCTTGCTCAAATAGCTACACTGATGACGTAATGACACATTTTTTTGAAAAAAAAAAAAAAAGCAATTCGTAACTATTTTACGAGGTGGCTAATTTGTATAAATTCGTACAATCTGATTTGTACGTTGTAGTATGATTTGCTTTCGCAACAGTGATGTTAGATTTATGGGTGGGGTTAGGGGAGGGGCTTCAGTATGGCGCTTATCTAATAATCACACGTTTTGACCTCAACTCAAACCATTTCAATAAAACGAAGTGTGTGTGCATATGTGTGGACCAAAGTGTAAATTGTGTGTGCATGTACCTGAGTGTGTGTGTGTGCTGTCATGCAGGAGTACTGTGTGTATACAGGGGCAGATTAAATAAACGTTATATTTGCACAGACAAGTCTTTTATACCGAGCCCTGGTGTGTAAAAAACAAACATGTCTATCTGAGAGGAACAAACAGCCGAGCATCTCTCCTCCACCCTGTACAACCTTCAGCCTCGGGCAGTGTGTGTGTGCGAAACATGTGAAACTGCCTCAGATCAAACGAGACAATGAAAGCAATGTGTTTTCCTCCTTTGGATCATTCACGCACAAGGGAGGCTGAACACCTATCGATTATTTTGCTCTTCTTATAGAGTAGCGTAAGACCACATTTTTATTTCTCAAACTTTGCTCTTTTATAGACTTATTTGAGCATTTGACTCAGACATAGATAACTAATACGGTTCCACTTAATGGAAATTTGAAGGTCACTTCATCACAATTACATTTATCCCTGGGATTTGTACCCATGACCTTGGTTTTATTTGTAGTAAAATCATGGTTAACTTTGGATTATGGATTGACTATAAATAAAACAAAAAACTACAATTAAAATAATGCTGGGTTATTTTCAATCCAGCATTGGGTCAAAAAGGGACAACACCGCCATTGGGTTTTATTAATATGGGTTTATATTTGACATTGACAATGGATTTAAACAACTCAGAATAGACAATACTACCGAAAAAAACCAAGGTAACTTTAATTAAATCATTATTCATTTTAATAAGAGTCAGCCAGCAGACCATGGCGCTAGCAACACTAAGGTCATGGATGATCAGTTTAAACATACATGGTATTTTTGTAAAACGTTGGTCTCACAAATGGTGATCTATTCCCATCTCATCATTTGTGACTTTCTTTCCTTCAGTAATGTGAATACACGTGTATGTGCTAGTTTCGCCGGTAGAACTGCAACTCAAAACATCCTCTGTTAGTGCTAAATTACATCCTCTTAAATGAGTATGATGTCACTTACTGTATCAAATGTTATGAATTATGAATCTCAAACCACCGATGCCAACGTATCACATTCGTGAGACTCGCAAGACAATCTTGTTTTTATACCGTGCCACACACAAACACAACGGTGTGGTCTGACCTCCTTCACACCCCTCTACGCGCACATTGAGACTTTAAGATGCCAATCGGGTTTGTTAGCTCTCCCATGCAGCTTAGAGATGGTACAGTGATTCTGGGCAGAAAGGGTTTGCGCCGGCAAACGTACAGAAAACGGAGTCGCAAACGCGCACACACAAACACACAAAGAAGACTTTTGTTTGCGCAGGAGACTTGCTGGGCTCGGGTATCAAAGAGAGATGCGGCCGCCGAGACAGACGATCGGTGGAGAGGTGACAGGATGCGGGTGAAAGAGAGATACAGAACTCTAGCCAGACAAAGACAAAAAGATGAGGTTGAGAAAGGAAAGATCAAAATAAAGATGAGAAAAAAGACAGTAGTATTGAGAGACATCTCTCCTGTCTCTCAATACCACTGTCTTTTTTCTCATTCTTTTTTTCATCTGCAGGCCATGCAGTACCAAGGTACATCGCAACAGGGGCGGCGTGCTATCTTTCTCTTGGTGCCAAGGACAAGATGATATAATGCAAAATAACTTTGTGGTTCTTTAAATAAGTGCAAGATGGGTTACTTGAGGTTTGTGTTGAAACCAAGTGAAATTGTAGCTGAACTTAACAGCCAATGAGAAGCAGGCATTTTGGAGAATAGCAGCTTTTACTTTTTTCATGGGAACAAAGTCATACGAGTTTCGAAAGATGAGGGTGGGTATAGGATGACAACATTTTTAGTGTTGTAAAGTAAATGATCTGTGGAGGGTGTGACTTTTGGACTGACGAAATTTCAGAATCAACGTTATTGCCAAGTACTGGTTTACATGTACAAGGATTTTGCCTGCATGGTGCAAAACGGTGAAATAAACAGTGAAATATATTCCTGATCAGAAAAAAGTATATTAATAATAAAGCTATTACATTTAAAAAATAGCAAACATTAGTATAAAAATATAGAAAGAGAAGAAAACAGAGAGAAATAGTGCAAATTCTCGCAGTTTTTATGGAACTGTGTAAGCATAATAGATGCATCTTAATATTATATATATATATATATATATATATATATATTTATCAATCATTAGATATATCTTTTTTCATTGAAGTTGCATGTAAAATGTGCACATGTGCACCACATCGCTTCTGCATTGCAAACCTGGTAGTGGCGCAATGGGGCAGATCACACATTTGCAGCACAAGGGATTAAATGATGTCAGCTTTTTGCATGTGCACGAGTGTGTGTTATTGACTCAAATGCATAACATTCCTCGGCGAGGTCTCGGCATGTTGCGAGAATCCTATACACATTCGCACACAGACACAAACAAATCACACCAAGAACGGATACAAGACGACAGCAGCCTGCCAAATCACAGAGCCAGTACGCACATTCACAGCTAAGAAGAAAAGAGAAGAGAACGATTTTAGGGAGGTAGAGGGAGGTACATTAGAGTGTTTAAGGGAAATTCCTGGTGCCCCGCAGATCTTAAAACAAACTGTAATGACACACACATAGAGCTTTTAAAGATCTCAATTTAAACACACACATAAATCAAAGGCCGAAAACGACAAGAAGAAAGGAATATGTATATCTTTTACTACATACAGAGCTCTAATGGAAAGACACAAAAGCCGACCGCACGTTGATGGAAATCTGTAAATGCTTCTGGATGGCGAGGAAAGGCTAACAAGAATCTTGGGAAAACACACACATGTGATTCCCGTTCCTACGTCCGATTTCCAATTTAAAATCATTAATATTTAATTCCTTTGGACAAAACGTCTATCAATAACAGTCACCCAAGGGCCAACACGCCAATCTGACAGACTCTAGAGAGCACGAAACATGAGGGCGGAACCTGTTCTGCCCAATAACTAGATCGCTGAGTGAGCAAACCTAGGACAGGTTTAAATGTCCTCCAAACATTAGTCTACTAGTCACTCAAAAAAAGGAAAGAGACTTAAACACATCTGTCATACTGACAGCCTATACCCAATGGGGCTCCTACAAGATTCGGCATATGGGTGATGTGCCAAAAGCGATCAGTCTTGGTTACCCGTATGGATTTATTTGCTTTGAAGTATCGGGTAGTTTGGAAAGTTCAATGGAGCCCTGATGCGTTGTAGAGTTTGACCTTGCAATCATGGAAATGTCGGCAAAGGGCTTTTGAGGTCAAAAGAAGGTGTAAGCTATAAATAATTGATTTGTTAAGGTGAATGAACACATTTTTTGAAAAGCTTAAAATGTAAAAAGTTATGAAATATATATATTTTTAAGTTAATAGTGCAAAAAATCAAACAGTGAAATGTGTTAATATTATGAACTACACAGGCTCGACAATATACAAAATTAAGAATTAAGAACAAAATGCAACAGCAAAATTGTGCTTTACACAAATATTGTATTAGCATTAACCATATTAACATTCAATGTCAACAAAAAAGACTTTCTGAGACTCGTAACAATCCTTAAAGGTTCAGTTGTTTGTTCAAGTGTGCAATTTCAATTACAAGTCAACAGAGAGCGAACGGGAGATGTAAGACAAACAAGGTCGCACATCCGTACTAAACTCATTTCCTAAGTGCGATGTGAAATTCTAAGTCTGGAGAAGACAATGTATTCTTTCTGAATACGTTCCCGGTGCCACCTGCTTGCTATAGAGTTAGTAGTTGTAGCAACGACTTCCCACAATTCACCATTGTAAAAATGGCAAGCTAATGTAAACTAAAAGCAAACTAGCACCTTAAATTGGGAAACATGTTAAGGAGAGGTGGTATGTTACTTCTTGTACGTAATTATATTTGGGATATTTGCCTGATGGGTGAAAAATTGAGTGAAAATTTTAGCCGATGATTCTGTTTAAAGCTAAGAATATCATAGTTGCACACTGAAGGAGAGAAAAAAAGGTTTGTTGGAATTACTCAACTTAATCATGTACATTGGTTCCACACATTTTAATTAAGTTTTTAACATAACTTTTCCTTCAATTTGAAAAATGTTATGTTAAAAAAACGTAATTAAATCTTGTGGAACTGATGTACATGATTAAATTGAGTAATTCCAACAAACCTTTTTTCAGTATGGACCAGAATATGATAAAGACTTCTTTCTGGACATTCTCGCAACCACCCACAATATCATAAAAACTATAGTTACGTATCAAAAATTCAAGCATCATGTCCACATATTTTGCAAACAACACCAACATTTTCCTCATAAAAGACTATTATTAACTCACTTTAACTAGAAATCATTCCCGACACCTCACTGAGAAAAATACCATTGCGTTTACATGGGATATAGAAAATGGTACCATGGTAATGCTCCAGGGTAAAACCATGACATACACAGAAGTACATGTATACCATCTGATACCATAATTTTACCGTGGTACCACCACAGTACTTCTTGCAAGATCCGAAACAGACATATTCCTCTCTCCTCTCTCAGCATCTCTCTACCCCTCCTTCCCATCATCACATTCTGCCAGACTAAGTGCTCTCGGGTGAATGTAAAAAAGAAATAGAGGCAGCAAGGGAACCCTGGTTGTTGTTGATGATGGGGGGCGACTGAATGTTGATACCCCCTGTGGTTCGCAAATCAGAGGGACGGGAGACAATGACGGGTTTATCGACCCAACAAAAGGCCTCTTCACCGGGGTTACAAGGGCTGGGAACCACTGGCAGATGGAAGACAGGGGGCCCAGGTAAGGCCAGGTATCATGTCGGTTCAGAGAGGAGCTTTTTAAAGCTACATTAGCATGTATTGCTAGTGCTGACTTAAAGGGCTAGATAAGGGGGTTTTGGGAAGTGCCTTGTAACTCGATAAGAGTCTAATGCTTGGAAGGTATAGAGAGATTTCAGCAGCAGATACAATTGAAGGAAATGTGAACAAGGACATACTGAGAGAGTAATTATGAGCATGCATACATAAAGCAACATGAATGGATGCACAGAAACACACATGCACGCACGCATGCACACACACACACACGCACGCACGCACGCACGCACGCACGCACACACACACACACACACACACACACATACACACACGCACACACACACACGCACACACACACACTCACACACCTACTGCTTATAAGGCAACATCTTAAAATGCAAAGAACCTTATAAGTGACCTAGAACGCTTTAAATGGCAACTCTGCATGCCAGACAAATATCACTATTGAATCATAACTGATTTCAATAGAGGTCATTGTTTTGTTTCCATTACAAGGTCAAGTCGAGTGTAAACAAAACTTATGATAAAAAGCATGTATATCGAGCATGCTAGTATTCTTTCAATGCAAACAAATAAGGAATAATGAAAAATAATTAAAAGTAATAAAAACAAATAATTAAAAGCTAGCTAAATGGCGCACTTTTGTATGAAACAGTGTCGCTATTGACAACAGCAAATATACCTGACTATTAAATACAACACAACACAACACACTCCACGACAATATGGTATACTGCGATAAAAGCCCTAGCAATTATCGCGTTATGAAAAAATGTGATACAGTCGCATTCCTAACTATAACGATAACTATAGACCAGCTTCACTTTTTTAACACTACACAAACGTTTGAACAAAATACAACCAACAGAACATTTATAAGCAAATCAAAATGTTAAATAAATATCTTTAGGATTCTATGTATGTAAAAATAATATTAAATAAATAAATAAATGAAACCGGAAGTGCATCTGGACCAGTGTTTACATCTTGCGAAGTGGTCTATAACACTTTTATTAGCATCCATGCTAGTGAACAATATTATTATTTTTTAAAGTTTGCTGCGGTTTTACATTTTTAATGCACAAGAAAAAAACAAATGCTCTGAGAATGATCCCAACAATATTGTTCCTTTGAATTGCTATTCTCTTACATTTATCACTTTTAAAACTTTATAGTCATCGTTATCATTTCTTGTGTGAGCAGGTCTCGAAATATCTTCTTTTGTGTTCTGTAGAAGAAAGAAAGTCATACAGGTTTGAAATGACAAAGGGGTGAGTAAATGATGACAAAATTTGGCTAATCACTTTAAAAACCATAAAAAAACACAGCATACACAACTATTGGACATTCTATCCATTTTATTACACTGACTTTCAACATCGAAGAATATCTGATTTATCTTTTTCACTGAGCTCATCACAATGCATTTTGGGACTGCCTTCACTATAGAAGGATACATGAAAAAGCTGACACCTAGGAATATGGCTAAAATAAGGCATTTGAATATCTACAAGCGTGCCTATGATGAAAGTTAACACACTAGATTTTGGTTCAGACCAAGAGGCACGCATGCACATGCACTTACAGATATGCCTTTGACCTGAGATGAGATGCTCTTGATTGTATCCAACTCACTCAGGCATCAAAGTCTAAACTGAAGTTGCACTTTTTTCCCTGCTTGGTAATTTTGTCTACGACCGAGATCATTCACCGTGTGCTGTCACATGCACTTTACACTGAAATGTGACTCAGAAAAAGACACAAACATTTCGCGGACATGCGTGCACGCGTAAACTTGCACACAACGTCAAAACAGCTATTAGTGCTATGACTGGCATGGAGAGGTCTGGAAGCTTCTTCAGTGACTGTGTGTGTGTGCGTCTGTGTATGAGGGTGTGCGCAGGGGCGGGTGATAGCCGCACTTCAAAGAGGCGTAGGATCACATCAACAGCTGGGCTGAGTGTGTACTGAGAGCCCCGACTGCCCACCCACCTGGCTAGAACCGTCATCACACACACGCACACACACACACACACCCACCCACCCATATCACAGACGTACAGATGTACAGAAACACAGACGCTCACTTACACACATCATGACTCAGAATAGAAGTGGAAGTTGTGGATTGTCACAAGAGGTTTGCTTTTAGCCACAGGCTAGTGATTTTCTCTTTCTCTCTCTTTTACACACTCACATGCTGGTAATCTCCCTCTCCCGCAGGCCAACATGATGAGGCTCTTTGATGGGAGATACAAACAGATGAACCAGAGATGTAAATCTCTGTCAGAAGATCACACAACTTTGAGCTGTGATCTCACGCACTCAGTGCTGCCGCGTAGCGGGTTCAAGTAAGAAGTAGATTATGGGTATAAATCAGAGGAGTGTGGTGAACTTTTAGAATGAGAAAGAATTTTTTTTAGCATTTTGTATTCAGTTGTAAACTTGTAAGGTTTATGCAGTTTGCAAATTAAAGATATATGGGTGGGTGAGTTTTTTAAATAGTGTAATTAGACCCATTTTCAGCACTTTCATTCATTTGAAGGACATGAAACATGGTAGGCCGACAGTAACGAAAAAGCACAGTTTCAAATCCTCTTAGGTAGATTTCCTCAAAAATACAACATTTAACGACAAAATGTTGAGAAAATCACGTTTTTGTCAATGACTTCATGAAGATCAGATTCAGAACACTGACCAATCAAGAGTATTTGCTGCTTTTTGATCAGCAGATGTTGTACTCTATCAGAAGATGTGTGACAGCGCCAGGGTTGCCAAGTCTGTGGTTTTCCTTACCTTTAAACGGTTCCACGGTTTGTTTTTTATTCTGCGGGTTAAAAGTGAAATGATTTAGTTGTTCAACCGTCATTGTTACAAGCTGTGTACACCAGATGCGACACAACAAATGCCTTGTTCTTAATAGGTTTGTCGTGTTGCGTTGTGCCGCATCCGGTGTGGACAAAATTTAAAATGATAATGGGTTCTATAGTCTTTTATGGTGTTGCGTCGTGCTGGGTCACGTCAGATTAAGACAGGGTGTTGAAGTAAAGTACAAAGAATTGTGTTTATGATTACTAATGTAGTTTTTTTTTGCAGTGGCTGTAAAATATGCAATTTATGTGTAGGCATATTTTGAGTTTTGTTATGCAGACCTGGCAACCCTGAACACAGCCCCCTACTGTATAAAATATGGATTGCCAAAAACGTCTGTCAATAGCGCATAAATGACGGAAAACTTTGGCAATGGTGTGGAAAGAGTTAATATGCCCCTAGTGAGCAAACCCAGGGCAAATGTGGTAAGGAAAAAAACACTCCATAGAATACTAGTAAATAAGAAAAAAATGAGCTAAAACATGAATGTAATCTTATTATTAATTATTGTTATTTTGCTACTAGTCATGTATAATAGAATAGAATAGTATAGTAGTAAACTGAATATCAGCCAACAGTGTACATGTGCAATGGAGGCAAACGGAGGCAAAATCTCCTGCAGATTTTAAAATATAACGTGTAGCGTGTGTGCGTGTGTACAGGTCATGGTTTGCATAGATTGTATTAGTAAAACCTTCTGCGCTGCAGTTGCTATATGGCTTTATTGATCAGGCGGGATCAATGCCAGTGATTTCCAATGACGCGTTCGTAAGTGTGTGCGGGAGTCTGTACACTTGTCTTAGAGATGCAGAGAGGGACGACAGAAGCCTGCAAGCTCTTCAGGGACAAATCTGAAGATAGACATCTGCTGATCCACTGCACTATTTCACAGTGTGTAACCAGCACACGGCCAAATACACTCACACTGCCTTACCAGCACACATACAGCTCTGGAAGGTGTGTTTTAACAATGTCCAGTCATGTTTCCTTTCACCATAGAGAACAGTTGCTACACCTTAAATACCTTAATATTAAATAAATTAACATTTTGTTATGTTAATCAAAACCAAAAGATGGAGCACAAACACAGAAATCTTAATTCATGGTATCTGAAAGAACAGCAAACAACAACAAAATGAAAATGTTTGGGCAAACTCTTTCTTCATCGTTTACCTCATTATTCATCATCTGTGAACACGCTCCTTCACAAGCCCTGGCAGACATTTCCTGCTCCTCCCCGCTATATTGTACAGTAAGAGTTGATTACAGGGTGGGTCAGGAGACTCCCAGCCTTAATATGTCCCCCAGGAGCAGTTATTGTGCTAACCCCAGCACCAAGACCTCTCCTGACAAAATGTGTGTTAGCTCACAAGGACCCCTGCGACCTCCAAAGGCGGGCATATGGCCTTCAGAGGTGGTGTGTATCTACTGGATTTGCTTTATTATCCCGAGGTCAGATGATAGAAATCAATCAGGCATGGAAGTATATGGTAAGAGAATGACAGAATGAGGGGCACGACATCATTAGATAACAGTTATGATGATTAGGGACATTTAGATAAAGGGAGGTTAGAAACGAGGAAGAGAGAGAGAATAAGAAGCACAGCACACAGGCAGCCCAGTGACAGAAAAATAAGTTCAGTTTCAAAATCAAGTGAGCTGTTTAATGCCAACAGCTGACGTTAAAGGCAACATCCAAACCATCATGAACCAAATGTGATGGATGTGGAATGCCCTAGGCAGCAACTCCACATGTCAGAATTTGACATTAGCATGTCTAATGGGTGTTTCTGCAACTGAGGGTACTTTCAAAAGTCCCAGCAGTGAAATTTTAGATTTATGTCAAAATTTTCATATACACTTGATTCATATATACAAGGTCATCACACACCTTGAAAAAAATATAATTCATGATTTATGTGATTTAATATAAAATTATATAGCATTTATAGGTCCAAACACCATTTTTGTTCATGTCCCACAACTCTGGTCACAATATTAAGATATGTAAAATAAGCTAATTGAATTACAATTTGACATTATTTCAAATAGAATTGTTTAATATACATTAATTTACAGCATCGTAAATGTTTTTGTATATTTTACAAAAATATAAAACTACATATATTTATGTAATATATTTAAACATATTTTTATAATTTTATGAAGTAAATGTGCCTGTCCCACACTTTTGAGTCCTTTCCGCAACAATGAAAATAGACTTGAAAATGAAGTTTTATCAAAGACAAACAAGTAGTTTCTATGGAAACAGAAATGACCACATGAGCACATTGCTGGCAGATTAGGCCACCTCACTACCTCACTCATATAATCAAATATCAGGAATCTGAGAGTGCAAAAAAATCAAAATATTGAGAAAATTGCCTTTGAAGTTGTTAATCAGGAGCACTGTGGCAGGCCATCCACTCACAAAAATAAAGTTTTTATATATTTAAGGTAGGAAATTTACAAAATATCATCACGGAACATGATCTTTACTTAATATCCTAATGATTTCTGGCATGAAAGAAAAATCGATCATTTTGACCCATACAATGTATTTTTGGCTTTTACTAAAAACATTCCCGTGCTACTTAAGACTGGTTTTGTGATCCAGGGTCACATAAGTGCATCAAACATATACTAAAATCAGGGGCGGACTTACCCATTAGGCAAAGGTAGGCATTCGCCTGGGTCCCCGAGCTACCAGGGGCCTCCAAAAGGAAGGGGCGGACTTAACCAATAAGCCATATCACTAGCCACGTAGAGCCCCAAGTAATCATCAAAATAGTTGGGATATCCATGTTAACGTTTTACGTTATTACATCTGTACGAAGGCACTGCCCCCATTACAGATTAGAGTGGACAATTCCATTAGCACCGTATATGCGCGAGACGAGTTCGACACTAGAGAAAGTTAACGCAGCGGCGGAATTAGTAGATCTGCCCACCGCGAGAGTGTCATTGTGTGGTACATTAGCTGCAAAACGAAGTTAAAGTCGCAGGGAAATAAAACAACAAAGAAACGCAGCTACACCAGCGGAGAGGAAAAAAGATTATTTATTAAAGATTGTTGCCAAAGTCTCTGCTTTTCCCCACACAAACTCCACCGCTGCTCCTACAGCAGCAGCGCCTCTCTCTCCCGCCAGACACAGCACTCTCCCGGCTACTAGCAATGATAATGTGCCGGTGAGTATCTCTCCATGAACACTGACAACACAGTTATCATGACTGCCGACCACAACATCTGTCGAACAAAGAGCGCTGTGCGCTTGGTAGGAGAGGGCGGCCAGTTCAAAGGTAGAAAGGTTGTTTGACTCCGCTGCGCAGACCGATGGGCACATAAAGGCATAGGCTAATATAATAACGTCAGTACAGTGCTAACGATTCATACTGTACGCACTAGTACAGATATTTGGTCACATTTAAATGCATGAAAGGTCGTAAACCACAAAAAACATACGGAGAGATGGCACACGTTGTATATAGTAATGCCAGATCAGGGGTTTCCTGCATAAAGAAATTGGAGGCGGCCGCCTGAGTCAAATTTCGTGCCGCCCCAGACTCTCGTCAAAAATATGTCGAGTCTTCACAAAAAACACTGCGTGCATTAAACATATTGTCATTTGTAACTGCATTTGCAGCATTACGCCACAATGCAGGCGCTGTTTCGTTACCAGCACAGTGAAACGCTGAAGAGTTCAGTAAAAGAGCTATATTAGGAGCTGTATTAGCTGTGTTTTACGTTAAATTTATTTAAAAGGTTTCCTAAATGAACTTGCTGTACATCATTGTAATATTTTTAGCTGTGAAGTTGGCTCGATCGTTGAATCAGCGTTATTCTGTACACAGCGAGTTCGTCAGTATGAACGCACATTGTGATCAGAAAGACTCGCAAACAAATGACTCCTTTGAACCAATTCGTTTACACAGAATGTAAGAGATCTGTGAATCGTTCAAAGCTCAGTGAACTACTCTTTTTTTCATTTGGGAATTCGTTATTATTTCCCCCGTCATGCATTAGGCGTGGGAAATGTCCTATTGGGAAATTCAACTGTGCTGAAATAGTGGGATTATAGCACCTAGTCCTATTAAGCGAATCTTTTTTAATTAGTGAGTATCTGTGTTTATTAAGCTTAGTTTTCCCCTGGGATGAAAAGTTGTGTGCTTTGAGCAGGAAGAAAAATAAGGGTTGCAGTAAAGTAAAATGGCGCATAGTTGGGGCCCCTATACATGGATTTGCCTAGGGCCCCCAAATCCCTAAATCCGCCCCTGACTAAAATAATCTATTTTCTAAAATGACAAATTATTTTTGGAGTGCACTGCAATGCATTCTGGGATTGCCTTGTTGATTACCTGATGATAGAAATGTAACGATTCACCATGAGCTGGTTGAAAATTGATAGTAATATGTGACGATTCAAGACGGTTGTCAATGAATTGCAATACATGTTTTCAACAGCAGGGGCCGCTGTGTTTATGGCAAACTTTGAAACCGTGGATATGCGGATATTTCTTAAATGTAAAAACAATCCAAGAAAAGCACAGACATAATTGATATAAAAGATATTTTACAAAGGAATGTGCAGCATTTGAGAAATAATACAAGGGCAGTTTTTCATTTCTAATTTGTAGAATTGTTTTGTAAAACTTTTGTAAAAATAAATCATGAAAAAATATTGTGATCATGAGATCTGTATCGTGAATCGCATCGCGAGCTGAGTGAACTGTTACATGATGATTACATAAATTTTCATTTTTGAGTGAACTATACCTTTTAAATTTGGCCAGAAAATGGTAGAAGTCAACAAAAAGTTCATACTTACTCTTACTCTTTGTCTTTTCAATCTCTTCAAAGTTTCGCCTCTATACAGTGAATAAACGACACTATGTGTGTGTTCACGTTAGAAACTGTTTGTATATTGGGAGTAAGTTGAGAAGAGGTCAACCACCTTACTGGGAAAGACCATTGTTCTGCTTTTCCTGTCAATTACTGAACAGTAAATGAAGGAGAAAAGACCTACCTAACTACCCATGACCCTTTTCTTTCTGTCTCTCTCTCATCTGTTGTCCCATTTCACTACTTTTGTGACCGTGATGCCGGATTAGATCTTGGTAATACGGTTTCCTGCCCAGCAATTTGATATGTTGCCATAGACATCCACTCTGTCCTGAGGCAGGAGATAATAAGAAATGTCAGTCTGATGTTGAACTGGTTTGTGGAGGACATTGCACTGCTAACAGAATTTGTCTTACAAGGTGTAACACAACAGACAATTCTGTTGGATAATAACATGTTGGACCTGGTGTTTTCAACCAGAACGGGCCGAACCCTCTTTCTGTTTAGGAGACTAAATTCTTGCAACCTCCTCACCTACGTAAACAAAAATATGCACTGTAAGCAAATTATGTATTTAAGAATAAAACATTTCACTCTTTAGTAAACTTTGTTATTTTTAACCACAGCGCCAAGTAAAAAAAGCCAGAATCATGCTATAATAAAATTGTAACTGTTAAACAGCATGGCTAAAACAAACAAATACGTAGCTCACCTCCTGTGACATCAAGGAATTTATAAATGTCCCAACCAGCAGGTGGCAGCAGCAGTTCAAAATGAAAGTGATGAAATGAAAGGATGACTGATCTATCAGAAAAAAAAAATGCAATGCAAGATTAGAATGAGTGTGACAAAAGAACAAATTGAAGAAGAGCAAAACAATTGTTATGTATTCTGCTTGACAGGTATATGTCATTGACTCGCTTGTATCTTGCAATTTACATACTGTTTATGTAGACTACACAGTAAATGTTACTATTACTGAAAAACCCCTTGGTGTGTGATTTTAACTTTTGGTTTAACACACAAGTCTAGCCAGTTACAACAATGGACACAAACCAAACAGTAAATTCACCGTCAGAGACTGAGAGATGGTTGTAAATGTGTATAATTAGTGCTAAAAGGTTACATATACATACATACATACATACTGGCTTAATGTGTAGTTACTCTGTGCTCTTCAAGCAGTTTCGTGTTTCCAAACAGAAACTGAAAATCCTTTCAAATAACTACGATGAGGATTTAATGTGAGGACCGAAAGGCCTTTGTTGCCATCTAGTGGTTTACTGAAAAATAATTTCTAGACCTGAACGATTTTGAATGAGAAATAAAGAGAACACATTATTCTGTTGACAATCAAAGGTTAATTATGCAAAAAAATACTTTTAGTTTTAGACACATGCAACTAGATCTTCCTCAGTTTTTATGACGGCAGCTAACTGTAGTTATGCCACTAGATTAACAGAGGGCACATCAACATGAACCTCTATGATCACACTGGGCCATATCAAAAAGCTAACTAGAATCCTAATTTAGCTTTTTAGAAATCATACGTTTCTGTTAGAAACTTCTTCAGATCACTGAACCAATCTTTACTTAAGATAGGAAGTTTCTGCAATGTGACCTGAGAAAACCACAAACAATTAAAAATGTTCAAGAGATATATTCAGATGAGAAGTTTTTTATGTAGAAAAACACAAAACAAAACAAAATTTTAAAACACAAATGTAGCCATTAAAATCACCAGTTACATACTAAAACAAATTGATGAAAGCTTTGCAAATCTATTAGGGATGCTCATATTGACCGTTTAACCGTTAACTGATCGTTAAAATTTTGTTAACAGTTAAACGATTTAAAAGGTATGTTTATTTTAAGTTTAATAATATTAATAATATAATAATACAAATAATTTAATAATACGTTTTTAAACGACTATTAAATCTACATGTTTTTAGTTTTCTGTATGGTGAAAGAAAAACATGCTAAGCATTAACTCACTGAGCGTGCAGACACGTGCGACTAGGTGTAAATGTCCTCCGAAACGTTTTCGAGACCGATTAAAATCCGATCACGCAAGTCACTTGACGAAACAGGACACGTGTAATTCATCTGATTGTTGAGGCCACCTTTGTCAGGGCTTTACTCCTCCAAACGGAGTGCCACTTGGCAGCCTTGCTCAAGTTCTTGTTTTAAATGTAGACACGGGACAATCGCGCTCACAATGCGCTGTGACATTCTCTGTCTTCCCGGCGTGTCTACGGCTCAGCAAAGCTAATAGCGGAGCTACTGCAAGGGAATTTCGGTGCTAGCCATCAATTTATCCTGTACATAAACTTATCTCATGGATGCTTAGCATCGGCTGCCCGTGCGCTTTGGAGAAGAAAACGGCGCGACCGGTGGTTTCCCTGCCTTCTTTTAGACGTGACGTAAAAATACGAATGTGAAATATGAATAAGTAAAAAATAATGTTTGTATTTTGGGTGGTATAGCAGATCGGATTTATGTATGTTTAGCTAAGACTGGCTGGTGGAAAGCAAATGTGACGCGCTTCCCGAGGCATTATCTCTACATTCCCGGGACATCCGTGCCATCTGAAAGGGTGTTTTCTGCCTCGGGTCTAATTGTCAACAAGCTCCAGACTGTCACCACAACACGTAAACATGTTACTTTATTAAATAAAAACTCCAAGCTTTGGATTGAGGTAGGCCTGCTATTTTTATTTGATGAAAAAACTTTCTGACGGATATAAACTTTGCCGGTTCTTCTGTGTTTTCGTTTTGTCATATTTTGTTAATTAATTCATTTTTTTTCTTGCCTGTTTATTTTATGCTTTGGATTTATATATTATTTTAGTTTTTCTCCATTGTCCAAAACGCCGCAGGTTCGTGAAAATGTGATAATATATGAATGCAGGTGCTGTTGTTGATGTATTCGTTATGCTGCTGTTTGCATGTTAAAATAAATCTGTGAAAAAAAATGTTTGTATATTTAAGTGTCACAGACCCTCGTCAACTGTAGCTGTGTCTCATTTCGAAGTGTGTGTCCTCCGGATGTCGCATGCGAAGGCGTATGCGGCGGACAAACGCTACCTCCGGAGGACGCAGCCTTCGAAATGAGACGCAACATGTATTTTTTTAATTCCAGTTTATTATTAGAATCTTATCAGTTAACGGTTAATGTTCGGATAACGAGTGTCGGTTCTCGGTTATGGAAATTAACCGAAAATCTATAAAATGATTCCATATTAACAGACATAACTTCCAAATCCATATTTGTCGGTCATTCTCGGTTTCTCTTGCTTTTGTTAGATGACTTTAATGCAGCATCAAAATATAAGCTATTGCCACAGATTCGCTGGTCTGGTTCACCTTACGTCAATAACTTCTCTGCTGCATACATATGCACATTTCCATAAAGTAAGGAACAGGGGGCACTTTCCACGGTAATACAATATTAATGCCCGCTGTATACGTGTGGCACCTGACAACGCCCCCATAATGCACCGCTGTTAGCACGACTCAGCATTTCTAGACAGCAGCCTGGTTACCTGATGCGACTGAAGGTCGTCTCACACCCCTAAGGGGTCGTGCCATCTGCCAGGGTCACGGGGCTTTTTAATACCCCTCTACATCTACCTGGCTTTCCTTTAATGAAAGGTGTTACTGTTGGGCCAGGCAATTTTACTCTGAGCGAGACTCCGCCTGTGGATAAAACTGAATTGCAGCCTTTGTGATATTAAAATCAAATCAAGTTTATTGGATGAGATAGGCGTGGACAGATTATAGCTCATATAGAAAAATATTCTTAATAAAAAGAAAAGAAAAACATCCCACGGTGAGAGACAGAATGCATTATCATGGAGAATGCAATTAAAGCGATGTGGTATTAAATTATTTAAAAAGCAAATACAATATAAGCCAACAAATCGGCCAGGCTTTTTCCTAGTTTCATTTAAAATTGACTTGACTTGATAATAGTTTTAATAAAAAAGTATATTCTATAAAATCCACTTTCACAAACAATGAATGAATAAACGGACGGACGAACGAATGAATGAACAAAACCTATTTTTCATCAAAAACAAAATGATCTGTATCTACACATTAAATTCATGGAAAAGCTATGTAACTAAATTATTAATCATAGTCATTTAATAAAAAAAGATATTATTTATTTATTGCAGATTTTCTCACGTACTGCTGTGATATTACACAAAGTCGGTTAAACCGACACACATTTAACAAGCTGTCTTTTTTTTCAATGTTCACCGGTGTGTAGGTGGAATTGGATCTTGACATGTTGTTTATGTCATATTTAACACCTGACACATACTGCAAGGGTTGCAACTATGGAAAACATAGAAAAGCACTATACATCAAAACACACTCACTCAGCAGGTATGAAAGATAAACAGCGAATGTGAAAAAAATGTGCCCGTGCCAGCATGCAGAGGAAAAAAGAATAATCGCATAAAATATTAAAGATGTACAGGAAAGCGCAGGAATCCTGTGACTGAGATCAGACATGTAGTGCTAACACAATAACAATATCTGTCAATCATTGTCAGGCTGGGACACACAGCCCAAGTTTAGTCACAGATCCTATAGGGAGATGGTAGCTGTGGAACCAATGATGTGGGTATAAAAATGATACCTTAGATATACTGGAAATATTGATCATGTGACTCTCGCTGTCAGGAATCATCACTTTAGGATTTTTTTTGCCAAATGTGTCGCACGTAAAGGGTGACCCTGTTAGTTAAAGAATACATACATCACAGACACCTGCAGAACAGGCTCAAGCAATTCCTCCCCTCTGTATCTTTTCTCCATAATCTGTGTTTTTTGCACACATGGTAAAAAACATATTTTTCCTATTCAGTATTTGTTCCAAACAAGACAATTAATAATAAGCAAATTGTTTATACAAGACTCGGCAAATATATATTGATATTTTTTCTCACCCCATCTGCAAACAGTTTTTTTATTGTTTTAAGGTTTTGCAGTATTTGGTTAAATTTAGATTAAAAAGGTTAAGGCAAGGGGTTCACTGAGTATTGTTTAATCTAAACTGAATTTACAGCAGGATATATGCAAACAAGTACTTTAAGCCAACTTCAAGTACAAAACAAAATAGTTCACCCAAAAATGAAGATTTTGCTATCATTTATTCACCTTCGTGTCATTCAAACCCTGTATATGATTCTTGCTTCTGTGGAATACAAAATAAGATATTTTAGGAAAAGTGTTTTTGTCCATACAGTGGAAGTCAATGGGGTCCAATCTTGTTTGGTCACTGACATTCTTCAAAATATCTTCTTTTGTGTTTGGCAGAAGAATGAATGCCATACAGGTTTGGAATGACATGAGGGTAAATAAATGACAAAACATTTTTCATTTTTGGGTGAACTATCCCTTTAAATGAAAGTAAAACATACTCTATCATTATAACAAATCCCTTCATAAAAAGCATGTAAATATGTACGTGTTATAAAGCAGGTTTACACTTTTCATTGAATGTATAACACAGAAGCCCTTCACTGATTCTATATCCATCAAAGGCTTGCAGGGCAGAAGGTTTAAGATCAAAGAAATTGTCAATGGGATAAAGAAGGATGGCTAATGTATGAATTTACATATTCTATATGCTCACACATCCCGTTCTCATTATACTTTCAGTTTGATTTGATTTTGATGTATTAAGGTCACATTAAATGTCTTTGAAACTTTTGACAATGCCATCATTCGTGCTGCGAAGTGATAGTTCACCCAAAAATGAAAAATCTGTCATAATTAACTCACCATCAAGTTGTTCCACACCTGTATTAATTTCTTTCTTCTATTGAACACAAAAGAAGATATTTGGAAGAATGCTTGTAACCTTTGGGGCATTATTGACTACCGTTTCCAAATATTCTTCCAAATATCTTTCTTTGTGTTCAGCAGAACAACAAACTTTAAACTTGTAAGATTAGTTTTACGGGATAGAATGATCAACCACAGGGGGACTTTAAAAATCACCGTAAAGTCCACAAAGCCAGAAATTCCCACAACTGAAGAAACAAGGGTCTAAACACAAAGAACATGGTTTATAGCCTTTCATGCCTCTCGCTGGAGTTCAGTGCTGGTTCACTGTATTACAGCATTGACCAGCACTTTCTTGTTTACTACAACTGTGATGATTAAACGTTTCATCCTGAACAAGTAACTGGCAGAGATGGTGAGGGAAGAGATTACTTTCAAGTGGGTCACAGTAGCTCAGGAAAAAGACATTTATCTTGCGTGGCAGCTGAGATTCTCTCTCTCTCTCTCTCTCTCTCTTTCTTTGCCTTGCTTTTCTCTGCCTGTAGTGAAGGTTGTGTGTGAGCACAGTACACGACTGAAGCATTTCTGACAAGAAACAGATGGTGCTTTGAAAATAGCCTGATACTCTCCCTTGCCTTCTCAATGGTAGTCTTCACCTCTGAAGAACTGTAGCATGCTGTACTGTGGTGAGGGCCAAGTTTATGATAAGGCTGGTTCCCAACTGGCAGTACACATCCAGTATGAACTGTGAAACTTCTAGAGAAAACAAGACACAGACAGTGAACTATGACTCAAAGGCAAACATGACTGTGAACCATCTAAAAAAACAAGACAAGATATGTACTGATAGCAATAGACAACAAAGCTGATTGAGACCCTGACGATATTTACACTCAAAATTTGGTCAAATTTCTGCAGTTTGTAACTTTTGCCTCTTTGTTTGAAACGCAAAATTGCAGGTTGCTTTGCATAATACATCTGCCTACCATTGCGAATCAAGGTAAGATTTGAATGTACTTGCTTAATAACTAAACTATTTGGCGTCCTGTTCATTTTCTTTCCATTATAATAATGTTCAACAAAATACATTTCTGAAAGTCTCATTAAGATAAACATTTAAACGTCTTTATATGTTGATATCATTTTGTAGATCTTTACAGAATTCATTGGAAACTGCAGGCTCAAGGCGTCAGTCATTCAGGTTATCAACTGTACATCTTTAATATTAACTTTATGTATAATGTATATGCAATGTTTAATATAATGTAATAGTCCATTATAAAGGTTAACTTTATGTTTGTAAGAGGTTTCTTAACTCCTAGGACTTTATTCAGTTTCATGGTTTGGAGGTAGGGGGCACCATCACACTGTAAATTAAACGCTTGTGATTAACACACAGGGCAGATGTCATGTCTGTGAATACCCTACCCTTTGAACCATGAGCATGAACGAATCACATATCATGCATCGAACTAACTGCAGTCTTTCCAATATATTGTTTGGTGTGTGAAAACCACTGGTGTGAGTTACTTAGATGTATTCATCTAAAGGCCCAGTGAACCAAAAGTGGAAGAGGGGAGAAAAAGATGAGGAAGAGTCAAATGAGTAGGAGAAGACGACAGAAAGAATGACAATAGACAATAATCCCAGAATGCACTGAGGCGGTCTTCACTCGCGTAAGTGTTTCATATACAGGTGACTGAAGAACAATCTATCGTAAAGGATAAAGACAGGGAATAGATTCACTCCCATTTTCCTCACAATCCCTAGACGTTATAATGGAAAAGCCAGTAAGCTGTACCTGTTTATATCTCTTGGGCTGGCTTCTTCAAACGGAAACCGCTTTGATTTTGAGGAAAATATCCTCCCCCTCCTGTAAAAAAAGCCTTTATGCTCTGCTCTTCAAGGGGTTGGGTAGGAGGATGTGGCATCGTTTTTGCATATGCATTTGCCAGAGCCAAGAGATTTTCATGTTAATACATGAAAGCCGTATATCCGATATACTTTTAGCGGTCACACCGCGATGCTCCGAGACTCAAAACAACTCGAAGGTGGTTCTTCAGCGTGGGATTATGATTTGGAAGTAAAATTTGATCACAAAAGTTTCTCCAAGTTTGAAATTGCACAAACACATTAGGTAGGGCTCCCAGGAACCATATTTCATACCAAATTGAGGTTTGTCTTGATTTGGAAAGTTTGACAGTTTTATGGCTACGGGGGAAAAATACATGTTTCTATTAAGTTCTGGAAAGTAGTTGAATTAGAAGTCACTGAAAGGTTTCAGTGCACACGGAGAGGTTAGAACTTTCTACATGAGCATATTTTATTGAAGGGGAAAAATAATCAAAAACAGGCTCAATTACGGATTAGTGAACCATACTGTCAGCGCAAAATTACCCCGGTGCTCGGTTCAAACAAATCTACTCATCTGGCTTTTTTGAAACCAATTCATAAAAAAGCCATTTCACCTTAACGGATAATATATATATATATGTATATAGCCACGAAAAAATTAAGAGACCATTTGAAATTTTCATTTAATCAGCATTTCTTGAGTTATTGTGTGGCCTTCCAGTGTCTGTTGAATTTCAACAAAATCAAACCTCAGGAGTGACATAAAGTCATCCAACAGCAATGTGAAAGACTGACAGCATGAGGTTATCACATAAAAAATATTATATATATTATAATATTGCTTAAAAGTGAATGAACTTGTTTTCTTTGCAGTATTTTTAGTTCTGAAAAAATACAGAGCATCTTTTCTGTTATCTGACCCGTTTCTTCATTTTCTGCAAATAAATGCAAATAGGAACAATATTTGTATTTAAAATTTGGCGGACATATTGTTAGTAGTTCACAGAATGAAACAAAAATGATCAATTTACACATACCTATAAATAGTACATTTAAAAAGCTGAAAATAATTTCATTTTTTCTGCCACTGTATTTAAGAAATTGTCTCTGGATGCATCCACAAGACTGAAAGCTGGGCATCTTTTGTCTCATTTAAGCAGATCTCATTACAGGTGACACATTTCACACGCAATCAGTGTGATGTGGGGTGACTGTCCCTGACTGCTCGGAGGGCACAAACTTCCTCCGCTCATTTATTCAGAGGTCTGAGAAAAGCTCACTCAACATCACGCCTGCCTCTCAGCAATGCAAAATACTTCTCAGGACTACTCCATGAAACTTGGAAGGAGGGGGATTTTTAGTTCACAAAATGTGCTGAGGGTAACTTGTGTACTTAACCATTACTACAATTATTTTGATTGTATTTTATAATCCATGACTAGGTGGCTCGAGACAAAAGGCCAGAGAAAATGCACATATTTTATCATTGCATTAGTGGCTGTTTAGAAAATGCAAATAAGTAACGACTAAGTTGTTTCTCAGTAAGACTCACTGACAAAGTGCCACAAGGAAACGCTGGTTTTACACCCCCACAGATAGATCTAACCTGTTTTTCGTTTCTAGAAATTGCTTATTTTACATACCAAAAAATACTGATTTCTAAACACAAACTGCATCCTGAATTTTTAAAATTGATTATAGTTAAACCTAAAAATTCATGATGTGGACAATAACCCCCTCAAAATTATACTGTGCAAATTTTGGGAAATTGGTGTTGACAAATTTTACAGAAAAATTGCATCGTTTATTGCATGCAGACAGGGGATATCAAAACATATTTCATATTTTGAGCCTATATCTTAGACTGGATTTGCACCTGTCACGATCCTGTCTGTGTTTTCTCTGGTAGTTTGGACTTTTAGTTTGTTTCTTTTGAGTTCCTGTTTCCTGTCCTGTTTTGTAGTTCTTTTGTTCATTGGTTCCCTGTTGATTGTCTCGCAGGTGTGTCTTGTTAGCCTTCTTTAGTTTGTCTATACCCCAGTGTTTCCTCTGTCTAGTTTCGATTGTTGTACCTGTTATGTTGTATGCTATGCTCTCGTGATTCTTCGTGTGGTTTTGGACTTATTATTTCTCTGTGGATGTAATGTCACGTCACTCTGTGGACTTTATTAAATGGATATTTTACTGCATTTGGATCCTCTCCCTGTTTGCCTGCCTATCCACACGTAACACCACCCAAGATGCACTTGCCTTGTTTTTTTTATTTCACAACTGAGCACACAGTCTCCACGAACTAACTTGACTGTGCTTGCGATGTTAAAACCGGTGGAAGTGAGTTAATACAAAAATATTGCCTTTTAAGCAAATGCACAAATCAATGTTCTGATGTAAAATTTTATGAAAATCTGTATATATTAAACGTTTGTGCAAAACATTAAATGATCCTCTAAATGTGGATTGCTATCCGCATTTTTGTTTCTACCAGACTTCTTTATTGGCAATCAAACACCTGCGACCCTAAAACATCACTGTCCTTTTGTTTCCTTTGACGTCATCATATGAGCATCAGCCAGAGGAATGCCTTTATAGTCGGATGTAGGAGATATCAAGCAAGGATATCCCAGATCTTCAAACGGAACACAGTGTAACACAGCTCTTTGCTTCCATAAATGAGCAATCCTGAAATCCTATGGTCTTATCCACAAATCCAGCTTGGTGGGAAAGTCATTCCCCAGGCTCTGGTTTTTATTGTGGAGGATACACTTGATTATCTGTCTGTTAGTAGTGCAAAGTGGATGCGGCATGGATCAGAACATAGACCGCAAAGCAATTTCAGAGCTCTATTGCTACCAGGATTGTGTGCCATACAGAACTGAATTTAAAAATGCCTTTTACAACACAGCTGTGATTCATGACTGAAGGTAAGAAATGCACCGATGCTAAATTTCTCCAGACGGAGAATCTCTGGATGCGGCATGTCCTTGCGCTGAGCGACAGCAGATGGAGTTGCGTCAAGTGTATTAGCCTGGTAAGAAATGCTAGCGCTGCTCTGATGTGTTGACACTTTAATCAAATGACCTGGAAACTGAGAGTACCATGTAATCAAATGACCTGGAGGCAAAAACGGGAAACTGAAAGTCAACAACCCCCAGGTCAACATAAATTAGCTAACGTTATAACATGAGAGCAGCGAGCCGACGTGAAATCTAATGACCGAATGTGACCACGGCTGACTGGCGGTGAGCAGTCAGCGTTCGTGCGGCGAGCAGAACCACGGGATAGTAGATCAGCAAGGAGACCACTGTGAGAATCCAACGTTGTGGACATCTGGCTCTTTCCCATCGGCCTTTGAAACACCCATCAAAGCGGTCGGTGTCGGGCGAGAACAAACCGCCTCCAGGGCATGGGGAGGCAAGATGTTTGGGTAATTTTGTTGTGGTAGATGCCAGGCCCTGCAGGTTAGAAAGAAATGGATGCGTCCAAAGGCGATGGAAGGAGAAATGATAGCTATTCTCACAAATGCTGATGTGAAGAGAGAGGCAGCGTGTTGTGGCTGATGTGAAGTGCAAGTAGCCCTTTTGCAGACGTTTTTATCCGAAACAACTTTAGGCACTCTTCCCCTACCAAACAGATCACTTGCTTCTGGTGTTGGTCTTCAACACGGCCAGACCACCTCGTGTGTGGTACAATGGTGGAGCTTTGACATAGAGTGAACAATCCAAATGGCATCAAATAGATTCAGTTACTCACCACAAGCTCTCGTGTGAAATTCCACCTTCAATCTCCCCTAGATGTCCATCATGCTGATACACACTACAAACACACAGAGAGCCATCTCCATGTCAGTCAATATCCACCATAAGCCGTCTGTGAAGATGTGTCAAGAGCGCTGTAACTTTTAATAGTAACCTCATGGTCAGAGATTGAAATGGTTACTCAAGGCATCAAGACACTTTTGAAAGATGATTCTCTTTTCTTTCTCTTGATCCTTCTGTATTGTCTTGAGCCCACTCTCTGGATGAAGAACATCGACCAGCGTAAGTGCAGTGTACGCATACATCTCACATGGACGAGTTCAAGGTTTGAGAGCTTTGCTCTGATACTCATTTACTCAGTAATGGCTGGGGGGCAGAGAATGGTAGCCCTGAGGCCACACACACATACATTAGCCGTTCAGGGAAGGACCACTTTCAGCTTCACGCTATTTATGTGTCGACGTCCTTCAGCCTACACAGATCCATACTATCGACCTCCAACTGTGATAGCTGATGGACACACGTACACACAAAAATGTTCATGTTGAGATGGTGTTTAGACCAGGGCATAGCGATCACTGTCCACCATAAACTGAAACAAAAAACATATACGACAAAGTTATTATACTTTACTAAAACTGACATTTTTCTGTTAATTGAAATGAAATTTCAAATGAAAAAATTAGAAATGTTGGTGGATGCTGCACATTAGTTGAGGAGATTCCCCCTTCCATGTAAAGTGCTTTGAGTAAGCAGAAAAGCACTATATAAATGAAATTAATTATTAGTATTGTTACATTGCATTTCTGTGAATAGATCCTCCTAAAAATGACACACTGGACCTTTAAAATAATGAACTGAAAATAAATAAAAACTAAACTAAAACTGCGTTATAATTATAACTTAAATAGTCATTATTATTATTATTGTTATTGTTATTAATATTTATCAAAATATTGTAAAAATTTTTATTATTTTTAATTATTATAATATTTATTAAAAATTAATAAATCATACAATGACAAAAGCACATGACAAAATTGCAAAACGTAAACGACAAAATAATGAACTAAAAATGACAAAAAACCAGCAGCGTTGCTAGACCCCTTTTACTGGGGCACGTGCCGTACTTTCGCGCAGAAATCAATGTCCCCGCACGTCTGTGTGTTTCCTTGCAACAACTGCAGCACACAGGCACGCAAGGGTGACGACACACGACTGAGGAAGGCTAAATTAAGTTTAGAAATAATAGCAATCATCATATTTTGACTCGATCGTCAATAGCGCCTGTAGATGGACATCAGAATTTGTTTGTGCAAAGCAGAGAAATGGAAGCAGAAAGGAGATGATGAGTTTGAGGTTGGTAAGACTTGATAAAAAACTACTGTAACGTTACATCCCCAGCCAGTCAGGTCTCAGACATAGAGGAAAATTTCTCAGGAAAACCTTTGTCAAGTCTATAAAATTGCACTGTTGCTTAGAAAAACATTTGTGTTCTGTACTTTCAGAAATTAAATTAATATTTTATTTACTAGCTCTAGTTTAGGACATCACATAAAAAGTTGCCAGTACCTATGGCTGATATAACTGTGGTATTATAGGCAGTACAGTTGGTTCAAAAAATGAACCAACTTTGTTTGGACTTGGCTGTTAAACCAGAATATATATATATATATTCTTTTTAAACAAAATTTGTTCTTTAAATTAGAGCCATAAAATGACCATGAGCCATTGTAATTGTAAATTCTTGAAATGATGTAATTATTCATTGTCATCAGTAAGCGGGTTTCCATCACTCACACATTCGAATTAAAAACCCTTAATTCACAAAAAAGTTTTTACGCTCACTTGAGGTGGTTTTTCATTTTTGCGAAAAAGGGTTAATCCGAATAATGGGAGATGGAAATGCATTTTCTGAATAAATCCTGTCATGAGTTACAGACAGAACCCAGGCGCAGACAGCAAGGGGTTAACAGAAAAACGTTTATTTAATAGAACTCAAACAAAAACCCACGATGGGGAGCAAAACCAACAAAAACAAGACTATGAACCAAAACACTACCCACAAGGATCAAAAACAAAGGAAGTCCAGGATGTCAAAATAAACAATCAAAAACACGGCAGGCAGGACTCGACTTGAAAACTAGACAAACTAACGCACAAAAGTCACACGGTTTACAAATGTTACAAAACGAACAGGCACGGGACAGAGGGAACTGGTGCTTAATAAAGGGGAACACTAACAAGGTATAATTACATGGGGCTAGTGACGGGCAGGTGACAGGAATCAAACACTAAGGGAGAGATAACGAGGAAACGAGGGGGCGGGGCCAAAGCAGGAGACAGGAGGATACCTGGCGCAATGTCATAACAAACAGCCACGTGTCTCCACACAAGACGCAACACACACACACACACAAGACATGGTACTGTCATGACCCTGTCCACAAAACTAGAAAACTCCGGACAAGAAGGACAGGATCATGACAAAATCCCCCCCAAAAGTCACGTAACTGCACCATGTGACGGCGTAACCTGACTAACCAGAGTACTGATCTTGTTACACAGCATGAGAAATGTTTTTATGGTAATTCGTAAAATGCCTGAGCAAAGTCGTCAAAGTATTTCTGTAATTGCCTTTTTCCCAAATTTCCCAAACAGCAGGCATCCAAAAAAGCACCGCATTTATTGTGTTTCGTAATCGTCTGCTTGCGCAAGTATTATATATGAAAATTATTATATTTAGTGGCTTCTCTTACTTTTCTTACTGATATTTAGTGGCAGTGTTTTAGGAAGTGAAGGTTGACTAGTTGGATGCAAACGGTGCTTATTCGCAAATGTTTTATGCAATATTCCAATTTTGCACATAAGCTAAATTCGCAACTTTGGATGGAAACCCGGCTACTGTGTAATGAATGCAGATGTGCAAGAAAAATTTCTCTCTGCTTTCATTATTTCTATACAGTGCATGCAACCATGTTAATAAAGTTTATGTTAAGTATATTGAAAATAAATATTTTTAAATACATAAATGTTTACCATCCCCAGGAATGTTGCACTGTAGGAATTGTGTTGCACACTTCTTGCACACAGCAGGTTTTTGAGAAAAAAAGTGATAGAAAAAGTAATGGGGGCCTGTGCCCCAGTGGAGCTTTAGGTCTAACAACACCCCTGCTAAAAACCATGAATTAAAAATGATAAAAACCAAAACATTTAACATTAATATTATATTATTTATATTTAATTAATTAATTACAAAAACACCATAAAAGAACGTTTTTTTGTACAGTAATTTTTTTATGTTATTCCGCAGCCAACTTGTACATTTGCAGTCTGTTTCTGTAATTTGACAATCTGTGAAAATTCTGTAAAATAACTATAAAAACTATAAACTGTCAAGGACTGGCAGAAGAACCCAAGCGCAGGCAGGCAGTGAAGGGGTTAAACAAGATATTTATTAAACAACACAAAACAAGGACCCACGATGGGGTAAAACAGCAACAAGAAATAATAAACAAGCACAGAACGAAGACTGACTAAACACAAGACTGAATAAACACTTGACAAACTAAACTAACACTTACTACAACAAATGATAACAGGAACAAGTGACACGGGAGGAAACGAGGAACATCAGCAAACACAGTAGCACAGGAACAAGGACCGTAGGACACGAGAACAACCACATACATACAATGCACGAGCACAAGACAAAGAAACAAGAGGGTATTTATAGGAAACACAAACGAGGGATAACGACATGGGGCAGGTGTGAGACATTAAACACTCAGGGAAAGATTACGAGGAAACGAGAGGAATGGGACCAATGACAAGACACTGGAGAGAACGTATATTATTGTCAAACGGACAACAATATGTTTCTCTCCACACATAACCTAAGGACTCTGCCCCGATCCCACCACACGACTAGAATTTCATAAACAAGACGGTGGGACCGTGACAATAAACTATAGAAAGTATAATGTGGGGCAGACAAAATTAATATTCATGAGCTACATTTTGTGTGCGGCACTGTTGAAAAAGATATGAACAAGAACAATCATCTCTGTTGCAACAACTATAGGCCTATATAAAAAATTAATCATCATAAATGTTTAAGGCCTCGCAATTAAACTTATTGCAAAATGATAGACATTCAAAGAAAGCTTAAGTTTAAAACTTTTAAAGTGTCTCATATGTGTGTATAGAGATTTAAAGTACTTGTTATTAGGTGATGAAAGTTATAATATGCCCCTTACTTTTCATAGGCCCCTGGATAAGAGAAATTGTTTAGTTATTGAAAGTAAGTCACAAGCAATGTTATATTGTCAAACACTTTCTAATATATTGACATTCCCAATTTAATTATACACAGATATCTAATTTTGATAGTCATTAGTCTGCAAATATATCAGAATCATAACAGACTGATGGATTATTTCCGTGCAAATGTGTGTATTTGTTTCACACTGTAATTGGACAAAGACAGTCTCGACTGTTGCGCTGTGTATTACTTCCTCCTTATTGAATTTCCGCTCAAACTGCAGAATCTTCGCTCCGTTACTAATGAACTCATTCCATCTCTCTCTTCATGCCGTCTTCACTCTCTTCCGTCCTGTCTTGCAACAACCTGTATCGCACTCCCCCCCAACATCGTCTCACCTCATTTGCAATCTGCCGCTATCTCAAACTTTATCAACAAACACACTCTTTAGGATTGGGTATGCAGGCTGAAGTCTTTAATAAATCCACAAAAAAGTGCTGCATTACAAAACCTGACAGGCCTTAAGGCTAGTCTCAGACTAATTTAAACGTGAGAGATGTCTTGATCAAAACAATTTGCACAGACATAACTTAAAATGTATCACTGCGATTGTTTTTTCTCAAGATGCACACAGTAATGTCCTTAATTATCTTAATTTAACTAAGGCCTAGTCCTGGTTTTAGGTAATCCTTGTCCGGGAAACCGCCCCTAGAAATCTTAATCCCAATCGAACACTAATTTACAGGGAAATTATGTTGATGATGTGGGAAATGGGATGAAGACATCGTGCAGACTCAAACCTATGCCACCTGCATAGCACCACGGCTCAACCTGTAGATGCATATGTGGAAACCACTAAGCGAAAATTCTGTAAAATAAAACACTATGGGGTGGTTTCCTGGACAGGGTTTAAGACTAGTCCTAGACTAAAATAAATGTTAGAGCGGTCAAAACTGAAAATAATTTACAGTGACATGTTTTAAAATACGTAACTCCTCTTGTTTCGTCTCAAAATGCACACCAGTAAAGCTTTTTTGTAAGGCATGATTATAAAAACTGCTTAAATTTCCTAATTTAACTAAGGCCTAGTCCTGGTTTAAGATAATCTCTGTCCTGTAAACCACCCCTATATGTTCTTTCTCAATACCTGATTTTTGTTCTTCTTCAACAACTACAAAAAAGTGACAGATTGCAATTTCAAAAAAAAGAAGACCGGTAGCTTGCCATTTGTCTCACCGCAAAGTTAATTTTAGAACCTGCCTGTACAGTACTTGTATTTCACATGCAATACCATTTAGCCTGTTCATCGCTCATAGCAGACCACTCGTGTGATGACACGTCTGTTCCCCATAGATCATGAAGATCACACAGATCCAGGAACAGCCAGATGAGAACCAGAAGACTAAAGCACCTCTGAGTGCGAGAAAGCAGTCATCTCTATTGATTACAGTTTGCTGGAAAATGGACATCAACTCAGGCCGAACATAATCACTCCACAACAAATGCATCACCGGAGAATGAGATAGATGAAATTGCTTTCCATCGCTCTCAAGCTGGGTGGGAGTCCTGGCTCAATAAACCACTAGGATGCACTTAGTCAACATGTCTGTAATCCTCAACACGTACAGTGGTGCTGTTGGGTGTTTATTTGTGTGTCTTGTCCAGTCCGTGGACACGGTGAAAAGACAGTTGCTCTGTTCAGAAACCTACTGGAAAACCAGCATTTAAGGGGCGATTCACATTTCGCATCTTTTGCGCCTGCAAGTTCGTTATTTGAAATGTAGACACGCGGCAGCCGCACGCAAATAGGGAGCGACACACTTTTCTAGGCGCGTCGGCACCGCATTGAGAAGGAAATAATTCTACTTTTCAGAGTGCGTGCAACGCGGGTCATTTGCCTAGAGAAAGCGGCGCGGCTCGCATTTTCCGCGCGGTTTTAGATGTGAAATGTGAATCGCCCCTAAAGACATCGTGGGTTGGATGCTGGTCTAAGGACTTTGACGGATGATGATGACAGAGAGCGAGAACATAAAGATGCAAGATCACTGAAGAACACATATTGAGAAACAGGCGTTAACTTTCTTTGTTCTTGAACGATTCTGTCGTTTTTATAACATAAATTATATTTTCATTGCAATGTATATTCTTAGTTTTCTGAAGAATTTAAATGATTTCCTTAAATGTTTGTCCCACATTGAATTAGTCCCCACATTAAAGTAAACTGTAGTAAAATTTATGAATCAGCATTACAGTATTGTGATACGTTTATTATTTGTTTATGGCATCATGTGACCACCCACTGTAAGTTGGTATATATAATAAATATAATAAAATAAAAAACAATAATTAGGAATATAGCATTATGTAATTTAAAATATTGTTTTACAATGTTCTTGTTTACACTAGTAACCCATGATCAAATGCTATTCTGAGTTAACTCAATTTCTCTATGCACTAGTGTACATGTCTGTACACATCACATACTGTTTACCGTACCTGTTTCTCATCTCTCCTCTTCCTTCTCTCATCATAATAAGCAGACACTGACTCTCATGATATACAGACAGCGCAGTGTTTTCGCTGAGTCTGCAAAGTTTCTGAGAAATTTAATGTGGCCCAGTCCACTGCAACAAGAACGAGTTCAAGAGTTCAGTCAACTCCTAATACATTTTTATCACCTTGATTATACAAATTGAATTAACTTCACAGTGTTTCGGAGAGTGGAATTCGGGAAGGGGGCACATTTTAGGACATGAAGAAAAATATGGCACGCTTACTGGGAATCGGATGGTGATTGCGTTAATTTGCTCGAATAAATCTTGTGCTATATAGAGCTATGAAACGGAGGCTTGGTTCCGTCAATTGTCAGGCTCGCCAGGGACGACAAAATTTTCATGAAGACGCTTCCATCTGAGTGACAGTAAATTACTGTGGAAAACTGATCCTGATTATGTCTCGAGCTTCCGGCATCAATTAAGAATATCTACTTGAAATGCATTAGATTTTGTACATTGGATATGCGATTGAGTAATGGCAAACACAAGACTAATGACTTCCTTCACAACGGTCTGACTCACAGATTAAATATATTTTGATCTGAAAATGAGATTAGTTTCCTCAAGAGAGTGGCGAGCTCTTTTATGAGAGACGGATTGGAATCGAACGGAGTGCTGTTTCACGGGGGTCATTTATAATGGGCCAAACACTGTACAACAAAACTGCACTTGTATTGGAAGCATACTGGCTTTTTGATGCGTTCATAAAAACAAATGAGCAGGTTGCATACATTTGGGTCCCGTTACACTCATTTCAATTTAGCAAAGAACGACATCAACATCAACATCCTTATTCAACATTCATATTAATGCACAATTACTAGAGTCTAATACAAGGTTGTTCGGTTTTGTATAGGTTATAATTACCTGCAGTAATTATGAAAGCGTACAGTTGTCCTCTCCCTGGTCGTCTCCTGTTATTTGGTGCTCCAGCTGGTTATGGAGAGAAGCTAAAGGAGGAGGGTTCTAATTCCCTCATCTACCAATCACCAGCAGCCACCGCCATCTGGTTCATCTGCCCCCTGCAGAGACACGCATATACACACAAGATCATCCCCTGCTAACTCATTAGCAAAGAAACTGATAACAAAGTTCCTTTAAGGTATGTCAGTCCACATGTAGGCCATCTTGGCAACGCCCCCAGGCATCTATTTATTATACTGGTAACATACTGGGAGGCATGCAAACACCTCCTATATAGCTCATATATAATATCCAAAACTGTTGCAGATGTCAAAGCAATAACTCTACGTGTCATGTCCGGTAACATGTCAATGGGTAGTTTTTGATTGGAAAAAAGTTTTTGAAGAAATACATAATTGTTTGTGCAGTAGTGTTAGGTCTGATGTTTGAAAAACGAAGCACAAATGTGTCCTATGGTTTGACGTGAAAAAACACAAATAGCAAATTATACATAAATAGCACAAGAGAGACTTATCTTCATTGTTAGACCCTTATTATGAATTAAAAAAATTCCCCATGAGCATTACTTTTAATCCTATATGGTTTCATACCACAGGACAACAAAACATAATTTTATAGTGGTTCCAGAAAAAGTTTTAGTTAAAGCAACACCATAGATCTTTTGCTCACGGTTCCCCCGTGTGGTTGATAAGCGCAATTGTCTGTTATCAGTGTCATAAATACTGTCGCTGTATAAGCTTCCCCGTGGGCAGCGCAATACACGTGAATTTGTGAACACGTGAAGCTGATGGAACCGGCAAATGCAGAAATGTTGTTTGGAAACCATGTCGCACTCTTCCGCAGGCAGGGGATGGGCGGGGCTGTTTGTACCGACCCAAACACAGAATTTACAGAGTGTGGTTGTAGCCACTATGAGGCTGGTCAGGTAGCAGCAGCAGTAGAATTCTTCCGGTTAAGAGGTGTTCAACCACTGAAATAATTTTAGAGACATTATTTTAAGGTCGAAAAACTACAAAGTGTTGCTTTAAAAATATGCCTGAGGAATTTATCATTAATAACGTTTTTATGTTTTTCTTTTTAATTATTAAAAGTTGTAATTTATTGAACAGACAGTCACACCTAAGGCCAATTTTGTGATTTGGATTAAAAACAACAACAACAACAAACTATTAATCAACAACAAACTATTAACAAAGTTTTAATGACAACAAGTTTCAAGTAAGACCAAAATGTTTTACCGTTTACTGCATTTCAAATTATGACACTACTAATTATATTCATTTTTAAGAAATTAAAAAAGAAAGAAAGACAGACAGAAAGAAAGATTGCAGATCGACTGTAGATATGAAGAAAACAATTCAAAAACAGATGTACTATGTCACGCCACATGAATTTTACCCATAATCTCTTCAACGCTTCATGTGAAACATAATGCAAGAAACTGTGGATAAACCACAAACACAAAGCTGATAAATAGGTGAATGAAAGGGCATAATGCTGCATGGGGTCTCCTGTTATGATTTCAGGGGCTTATGCGCTCAAATGTATAAAAAGGATAATTCGGTCTCTGAGGATGTTTTACAACAGCATAATCATTTTCTAAAGGCCTCAGGAAGAGAAAGGTAGAGGTTAAAAAGTAAACAGTTTTATCTATAGCCACACACACAGATCACACCCAATCCAACAAACAGCCTTAAACAACATTCATCTTCCCATAACATGCAAAACACTGCAAACAATCACAAAAATGCATTTCCTTGAACACGTGGTGGCAAGAAATGCAAAGTCAGACGACATATTACAACACCAGAAAATAAATAATGTAGAAGAGTCTCAATACAAACTACATAGAAAATCAATTGGCCCCAGCTGTTCCGTTGCGCAGCCGCTGGCTGATGAGAGAGGAGAACGAGATGCAAACCAGCCAGAGAACCCAGAGGCGCTCTGAAACCTAGCACAATGGAGAGCCTGGCGAAATTCACTCCATCTTGCTCCACATGAAAGATGCCTCCAGAAGCTAGAGAGAGAGAAACCCTCATTAAAGCCAGATATGCACTCGCCCAATCTTTCCCCACGGAAAAAGCCGTAAACTCTTAGTAGACTCTCCAGCGCTTGGGGATTAATGAAGATTGCCATCTAAGAGTTAAAAGGTTTTGCACTTAAACCATGACCTCTTTGCTTTGCCGTGGCTCTTGGCAATTGCTCGCCGGTACCTGAACAGATTAGTTACATAACAGAGGGGGTGAAAATGGAAATTCTGTCATCGCACAACTAATCCTCATGTCGTTCCAAAAGTGAGTCCTGCTTTCTTTCATGGAACACAAAGGGATTATATAGAGTATTCGTGCTGTTCGTTTCCATACACTGAAGATGTGGCCAGAAGTTGCCTGGATCTAAAAAGTACAATAAATATAATCCATATGATTATTTAGTGCCCTGTATTTCAAGCACCCTGAAACCATACCGTTTTTTAATAAGGAACACCTTTTATATTTGATCAAATTTACTGTAACTCTTTGTAATCTCAGTTGCACTCTTACATTTGCATTTACATTCGAAACTATGGAAGTCACAGACATAGTGAAAGTACCAAGGCAAACAAAAAGAGCGATGTGTGTACTGTCTAGTGCAGAAAAAAAAACATTGCCTCTCCAGATGTTGTTATACTGTATGAATGTGTGTATACGCGTATGATTTATGTGACCGGTCTCAACTTATCTGTTCGCTCCCACCCTACCATCACTCATGCAGGCTGCTGATTGGATGTTTTAATTAGGGAACTGAAATGCAGCCTATGTCAAGATTTCATCGGTGTCTGTGTTTATGTGGAATGTAATAACTCAACAACCGGGAAAAGAGGCACTGCTCTATTATTAGTGATGCATTAACATCGGGACTCCGTTAAACTGCAAGTTATCAACCTGTAAGCTCATTTTTGGAAGCTATAAAAGGAGAGCATCAGGAAGGACAATGAATTAGACACATGATCACAGCACACAATAATACTGAGAAATGCAAGCATTAAAATGCAAGTATTACACATAGTGTGGAAGAAAATGAGACCACTTCAAAATTATTTACACTTTTTCTGAATTTACTATTTATCGGTATGTTTTTAATTAAAATGATCATTTTTGTTTCATTTTTAAAACTAGCAACAACCAAAAGATGCAATGTTTGCAGATCTTGAAGACTGCGTGAAAACAAGTTGAAACAACACAATAGTAATGTTTTTACATGTATTTTAGGATCAGTTAAAAAATTAAAATATGATCGATAAGCCTGATTTTTAATGCGTCTTTGCACTCTCTCAGTCTTTAACATTGCTGTTGAGTGACTTTGTCATTTCAGACAGCATGGAGAAATGCTGACTAAATGCAAAACTGGAGTGGTCTGTTATTTTTTTCCGTGACCATATACTGTATTATTTCTAAATGAATGTATTGCCACCTAACGGCCACAGTGAAGGCTTATGTCATTTTTTATAATTACTATAAGCATAACTAAAATGTTCAAGATGATTTATTTCTATACTGCTTTTCACAATTTGCAAAGCAGTTAAAATCTAATTGCAAAGTACTTAGTCATCCAAAATATTAATTTTACTCGTAACTTTTAAAGGTCCAGTGTGTAATGTTTTTTGGAGAATCTATTGACAGAAATGCAATATACTGTACATAGTTATGTCTTCAGAGGTGTCATGATTCTGCCTCATCATGTCATGTCTTTCTTGGTATTGTGGCAGAGTCATGGCAGAGCCTCGTGTTTTGTGTGGAGAGAAACATATTATTGTCGGTCACGACATAATATGCGTTCTCTCCGGTCTCGTCTTTGGCCCCGCCTCTCTCGTTCCCTCGTTTAGCTTCCCTTCAGTGTTTCATTACCCACACCTGCCCATTGCTATCTTCCCTTGTTAGTTCCCCTTTATAATGCCCTCCTGTCTATTGTCCTGTGCTCGTTCGTTTTGCGTGTTTGCCTTGCCTTGCCTTGCTCATTTGACGTTGTTTTGCATATAGTTTATTTTTGCCCCCCCTTTATTAAAGTCTAGTGTGTTAACCCCTTAACCGCTGCCTGCATCTGGGTTCTTCCTTGCAACTTCCTGACAAGCGGTGTATGAAGACCTTACATAATAGAGCATTGTTTTTATTGCCTTAGAATGAGAATTAGAATTCTATTAGAATTAGAATTTCTATCTACATACACCACGGGTCCGCTAAAATCTCCACACTGAGATAGTACAAAGCAGAATCAGAATCACTTTAACATTGGCCAATCTGCACTAATTTAAAGCACAATTTATTCTCTTTATAAAGGCATGTTTTTTTAACCAGATGAAACACATAGTAAATGTAAACACTTGCAGTGGTGTTTCTGTTTTTTTTTTTTGTGCTATATGAGTGTTTAATGGTGTGTCTGGATTTGCATGGCTAATTAACTTATTTTGATCAAAATGGCTCCATATTTGCTGTGCATGAACAACGCTCATGTCAAAGCAAGAAGGCGAAATAGTATGTACAGAGATTCTTGAATTTAGTATATACAGTAGACATTCCTTAAAAATAACTATGGGGTTTTTGTGCTTATTTAAATATAGGGCATATTTGACATTTTTGATGCCATCAATTTCTGCACACTGTAAAAAATACTCTTACTTCAGACATTCACACTGAAAATATAACTACACCAGAGCATCTTTAATTTTCATATCTTTTCAAACAAGCTTTGCTGAGAGTCTTCTTTAGTCTTCTTTCTGGATTTTTAATCAATTCGCTCCCAAAGATTCTGGTGCTATTCATCCTATAAACATTAGATGACCTTTTCAAATGTGTCTCTTTCTAACCTCACCACATTCAAATCATCATAGTCAGTAAATATTCTGCTATTGGCGGTCACATTTGTAAAAGCTTTGCAAGAACATCTCATATAAAATAGGTAAATCTGACAAGTAACAAACAGACGTAAGCAAGAGTTCACATTCTGGCTCTCATGCCATCTTCATTTTAGCAATCTTTTTTAATCCATTCAGATCCACAAAACCACAAGCTTTTTCGAAAATTAGACAACCAATATGGGATTGCAAAGACTTTAAAATTGCTCCCCGTACACTTTTGGACTCTTTTGTGAAGCGAAACCCGCTTATGCCAACAAGCATGTGGTTTATTTCTAAAGAACATCTATAAAAATGTTGCTGATGCACGTAGCAATTGATTTAATATGTGAAAGAATTTATTTTGCTGTAGAGATGGAATATCGTCCTTTCACTCAGCAGACAGCCTGGGCTGGTGCTATTCATCCAAGTAAAACTACATAAATAAACTATCTACTATTCAACCTTGTTTAACCATGTAACGAGACGCTTATTTTCATCTTTACAGAGTGTTGACTGCTATAATTTATGCCACTGCTGGGAATTCATTTTAAAAGTGTAATTTCAGGCAATTGGTGCACATTGAAATGTGACTGAACCGCATGACCATGACGCTGCAGTGTGGATTTCCAACCCGATATCTAGCACTTGCTGACCCCCACATGGGCCAGTGAGTGACTTAATATTCTGGCTTTCATTGTCCTGACATTATCCTGAGTTTCCCTGACAGCCTACTTCTCTGAAAATGTGCAACAGTAATAATTTTACTTGCCTGTGAATGTAATTGTGAATGAAATAGTGCTATTATTATACTTTTTATGAAGCATTTTAAGAAGATTTGGGCTAATAAATTATGCAAGTACAACATATGACGTGACAATTTTTGTGCCACCAGACGCGAATGAAGCGTTTAGCACGAGTGATTTACATGTTAAGTCAATGCAAAGACGCGATTAGACATCCTGCGGCGCAAATTGAGCATTTCGGGCGAGTTGAAAAATTTGAACTTTGGCGAAAATTCGCGCCGCATTAACCAATCAGGAGCTTGCTCTAGTAGTGATGTGATTACGACGTAGCGAGCGGAGGCAGAAATCCGAAACAACAATGGAGGACAAAATCATCGTCGCTGTATGTGGAGACCTGGAGCTGTACGATACATCTTGTACTTTTATCGAAACAGGAATAAAAAAGATCTTGCTTGGAAGAAAGTGAGTGAGGAGGTCGGACAATCTGGTAAATTGTAACATAATAACAATATACAGTATGACAATATATGCTCATAGTGATTGACTGATTTGTGAAAAAATATAAATAATTTATCTATAATTTATTATTAACTAAGTGCAATATAATACACTTAAAGTGCTCTATTTTCATGCACTAACTTTGTACTTATTTTACCCCCCCAAAAAACTTTTGTACTTCTTAGTGATGACCCCCCAAAAATGAAAATTCTGTCATCATTCACTCACCCCAGTGTGAGGGATATTTATACAGGTTCCAAACCTGTATGGATGTCTTTGTTCTGCTGAACACAATGGAGGATATTTGGAAAAATGTCAGTAACCAAACAGAGCTGACTCCCATTTGTTTTCTCTACTATGGCAGTAAATGGGGGATGAGATCTGTTTGGCTACTGACATTCTACCAAATAACTTGCGTTGTGTTCAGCAGAATAAATATATACAGGTTTGGAACAACCTGATGGTGAGTAAATAATGACAAAATTGTCATTTTTGGGTGAACTATCCCTTTAAGATAAACTTCTAAATCTAAGAGAGCTTAACTGTGCTATTTTGAGACACCATAGAAGTAAAAAAAATGATATTTTGAGTAGATTGTATTAATAATTAATATGTGACAAAAGAACACTTTTTACTTACCTGGGGTGCGTTTCCAGAACAACGACATAATTTGCTGGTTAACCACCATGGTACGATGCATTGCTTGAGAAATTAACTACACTGTAAAAAATGACACAGATATTTACTTAAAAAAATTAAGGTAACAGTATTACACAAAATATTTTTAAGTACTTTAAAGCATATTTTTAACGCAATATTCCACGAATAAATCAAGTAAAATTACCTAAAATATTTAAGCACGTCACATGATAAACTTTAAATCAAGAAGAAATGCTAATTTGAGCATTGGAGATAACTTCTTGATCTTTTTTAACTTCAGTTTAACATTTATTATTGTTTATAACATATATGATGTACAAGTAAGCTGAGAGTTGACTCAGTACTGACATTAGCAGCATTACTGTTCACTGTGTGAAAAAACAAACAGCTTGAGCTCTCCCACAACCTAAGCACAAGCACCACTCTTCTGAAAGATGGTAACCACGAAACTCAGAAATACAAACAGAATATCTTCTAAATCTTAAAGACAACTTTAACACTATCAAGTCTTTCATTTTATTCTAAAGCACATAAAATAGCACTTTTTCACAAAAATGACTCTCCTAATGCTGTCGCATGCAGAGCATGCTGGGAACTCTAAATTCACTGCTCAGTTAGGGAAATTAACTTAAATAATTCATGTAGTTCCACCACAAAATAATTAAATAAAGATCCTTTATACAATTTTAAGTGGGTTGAACATGATAAAATTAAGTTGAATTCACTCAATTATTTGTGCATTTAGAATTCCAAGATATTTCTATAATTTTAACTTAAATTTTGGTTAAAAAACAAGAACACAATTGTATTAAGTCAAGTTTACTCAATTAATTTCATGAAATCTACTACAACACAGAATCATTTTTTACAGTGTGCCTATAATGACTGGTTCCCGAAAACGTACTTTAACTTTGTCGTTCATCTGTCGTTTGAACCACGTTGGTTCAACAATATAGTTGATGACGTCACATACTGTAGGTGGTGGAGTAATGCCATCTTCTAAATAATATGTTCAGAAGGATTTAATGTCAAACTATTGCTTTAAATAACGTACGCTACAACTATTTTTGTTATCGTACTTTTGGTCTGTTGTTTTATTTCACGATATTTAATTAATTCATAAGTTTCCTCCTATATGTCATTCCGCCCAGGGATTCGGGTCCTAGGTCCTCACATAGGCTCAGGCGCATGCACACTTTTCAAAAAACAGTGCTTCTATTTCTTGATAGCAAAGCTAAATATATTTATCGTTTCCTTATAGCCATATTGATAAATGTATGTGAGGATCATAATGAAATTGAAAATCAAGGAATTGATGGTGTGTTTTCTGAATTTTCTTCTCCAGATGGTCTGTGGGTACACACACAGCTGTCTATCATCACGTGTTCAGGATGGAAAAGCCCTTCAGAATCTAAATATGAACCAGCGCCTAATGTGGCTATATCACTAATAACCGTATGGCACTAATCATAGAGAGAGGGAATCTGTTTAAGTTAGTAATGATCAAGTTTGGTCAGATTTGAATTAACAGTTTATAGAAACAGAGAGCGTTGAGAAACCTAATGTGGGTGGCAACTCTACTGCCAAAAAAAAAACCTTGGAAGCATTTCAAGGCACTGGAGGGTTTTTGAAAACTATTTTTAAAAGTAATCTGCGAAATAGTGATATGTTAGAGAATGTCTTTCATGTATTCGAGCTCTGTGGGCTACTTATCTCTCTCACACATGTTATATCCAACCAGCGCCTTTGAGCAAAGCTGTCATCCAATCCTAAAGGAAGGGCTTGTAGGCTTTTTCAAAGTGTCACAAATGTTTGCTCTTCGCAGAAGGATCCTAGAGAGGGTACGTTCCTGAAGCTGAGAGGCAGATTATTGGAAGTGCATGAGAATCCCCCCCCCCCCCATCCATCCCCCTGGAGTTCTTGATTCACGTCATTACAGCTGTGTAATTCTGTGACAGTGTGGACTTTACGACAATGGTCTCAATGGAGTTTTAAATTTTTTGTCATTAATAAATTTATTAAGATTAATGAATTGTATTGTGCGATCTCAGATTAAATTTATGCCGTTTAATATAGCTAGATTGATATAAAAATACTTTAGAAAGGTAACAGGGTTTCAAGTTTTACTTGTGCTGAGGTCACACAACTTGAAGGTATTGTTTATAATACAAAATAACAAGGTTGACATTTTAAGATCGTGCCCTTCTGAGAAACTTAATGTAGCGTTTTGCTATAAGATATTGCTCTGCGCTGCACATCAGTTATTCTAGGCTTGTGGAGCAGTAAAATCAACTAAATGAAACTATAAAATAATAAACACGAACCAGACAAATGTCTCAATTTGGTGAAAAATGACACAAGTAATATGGTTAAAAAAGCTTATCTGGATTTTTCAGCAACATTCAGGATTAATAACTGTGACAAATCACAGTTAATAACAAAAAATCAGAAATCACCAAACATAGGCTACACATTGAGATAGCAGGACTCTTTTACTTTTTCTATTTACAGATCATAAAGGCATTTGTTTTCAATAAAATTGACGTAAGACTTAAAATTCATTTTTATTCATAAAGTTTGGGTTTAGGGTAAGGTTAGGGGTAGATGTAGGGCTTTAATATCTCAATAAGTTGCCATCATTTGAATATTTTTTATAAATATAATGATTTACACTCTGTCATTATTGCTTATTACACGGCTCATTGGAATGCTTGATTCTGATTGGCCAATCGCGACATTTGCAGGTTTGTTACTCCCAGATAACAACCTCTCAAAACTAATAACACACAGTACCGGATGCAGCATATCATTTTGACAGGTTTTTTTGACAAATTAAATATAAATATGTATTTTAATAACTGTATGACATTATATTTACAAATGATTAAACCAAATTGTCTGTTCGTGACATTTGAACTTCGTTTCTGACATTAAAACCGAAAGTAAATTGCTTTTCCTCATGGAAGATCTGCATCCGGTAAAAATAGAAATGAAATAATTCAAATTCACATTTCATGTCTATTTTTTTCTCATGTGGCAAGTAGCCGTGTAATAAGCGGGAAATAAGCCCCTTCAGTGTGATACATGTCCCTCTGCCTCGCTTCGGGTCCTGATCAAACTATCGGGGCTTTTTTCTGCGATAACAACCGGCTGCCTGTACATTATCCCTATAATGTTTAATGCACAACAATACTGAGGTGCAAATAGTAACATTATCTGCCATGCTATTTATGAGTACCAATAGCATACAACTATTTCTACTTAATCCAAAGAAAATACAGCTATTTTCGGTTAGTTTAAGTAGCATATCGATAAGAAATGCTGCTATTTTCATTTAGTGTATAGAACATACTGCTATTTAAACTTAGTGTAAATAGCATCTAATAGCATCAAGTAATTTTTCCTACTATGGTAGTCAATGGAGTCCATTGCTTATTTGGTTATATTTCTTCCAAATATCTTTCTCTGTGTTCATCAGAACAAAGAAATGTATACAGATTTGGAACAGCTCGAAGGTGAGTAAATGATGACAGATTGTTTTTGTTAGTTGTTAAAAACAGTATGATTTACAGTAGCCTAAGATTAGCTAACTAAAATCACATGTCAGGGCCACACAAATATCACAACAGAAACTCGGAAGATTGCGGATATCATATAACCTGTGCTGCAACTAAAGTGCACTAAAATTAGCATGAGAACATACGTTTACAAGATCCCATAATGACCTTCATGAATGATAAGACATGTTCCCCAGATGCAAACCAGTCAGCTCACATCTAGGAAATGGATCTCCTCCATTTATTGGCTAATAACAAACCTCTGTTTTGTTTCTGGCAGTGTGAATTAGAATCAGTTAGTCATGTGGTTTAAAAATAGCACTTTTCTTAAGGAGAGCCTAGACGTGTGTACTCGGAATGACAGAGCACTCTCCCAGCTCACATATGCCTTAGCATATGGGCATCTTTTCTACAACAGATCCCCTAAGTGAATAATGTCCCTTGGTATCGACCAAGGACCAGATCCCACAAGTCATAACCTTCTCCGTTTTGACAGCCGCTGCAAACCTGTTTTTTAGGTCAGTCAGAAGGTTTATCACGTAAAAAGCATGCATCCAGAAGTCAACCCATCTTAAAAAAAATTACTTTTAAAAAAGCACAAATAAAGTTGTTTACTATGTGATAAATCCAGAGGCACTCAGATTGATTAATTCTAAATATAGTGCTGCATAACCCATGCATTGTTTCCCCGCAGGGTAGAAATGTGCAGCAGATTGATATAAGAAATAATATACATATTCTATTGCTATGCCATGTGCATGCTTTTTAAATATATTTGCATATTAACAGTAAAAAAGTTTATAAGTTACAGATGTTCACATCAAGTGTATTGCTTTGTTTGTGATAATGAAATGCTGCTTGGTTGTTACTAATAGTACAAGCTATAGTTAGAAGAAGAACTTTAAAACGTTTTTTAATTTCTACAGTAATTTCTACTGCATGTACATGTATACAGTATGTATTTGTTCAAACATTTGGTTTAAAATGTACATTGCTTATATAAAATATGAGAATATATGCTAATTCCTGTTGTTTTGGATGCTTCTTTTTGGTTTTACCTTTATTTACAAGAGTGCGGAAAAGAAATGCTAGCTCAAGGTAAAACTTAAATGTGTTGCTTGGTGACATGCTTGGTAGATATATCAGCCGTCGAACCAGGAACAAACCTTTCTCATGCGTATATCATTTCCTCAAAAATCCATGTGCACAGGACCCTGAAAATGAAGGTATTACTTCCTTCCCAGTAATTTTATTATGTGCCATGGTGCAAGAAAAGAAACTCAGAATAACTTTCAAAGCTTAAGCTCTTCCTAATCAAGGCATCTTCCTCTCTCTTAAACACATTGTTCTCTCTAGGAAAACAAGACTGCCATAATTCCTGGAAAAATAAACTTTTATTGGTGATCACAATCGATTGAACAATATTAGTGTAATCTGGCAGCTCTTAAAATGCTAGAGTGGAATATTACTATTTGATTTTATTATTGATTTGCCTCTTCACAACAGGTACAAATTGCTTAAAAAACATATTGAGGAAAGTTATGTTTACCTTTGCTCTTATTTTCTATTTTTTTGGTCTTATTATGTGCATGTTCAGTATGGTCTTATTTACAAAATCATCAAAATACATTACAGATCCCTTGTCAAACAGTCAATGTATCATTTTAGAAATGAATCTATACAATGTATCTACTATATCTATACAAATGAAGACCCCAAATGTCCCCTAGAAGAAATAAAATGGTCAGATTTTTGTAGTAGATAACACACACACACACACACACACGCACACACACACACACACACACACAAACGCACGCGCACACATCAATCTCCGGCGACTCATCAACGTCTATTTGGATTGTATACCTTTAGATTCAAACACAAACTGTTGCATTCAAATAATAGAAGAAAATCAGAGCATAATTCAGGCGTGAGGCCTTTTCACACCAAGCACAAGACGGAAAGCTAAACAAATCACAAATTAAAACTCTATTCAAGGCAAGACCAAAATAAAAATGAATTCTAGTCATCCAAGTGTTGTAACGCAAGGTATAAGCACTCTGAATATACAAATTTCACTTGCGGATGTAGTAATACAGTACCGTAATGTACAGTATGACAATAACTACATAAATCCAGTATTTGTAATGAACAGAGGGATTACAGGACAAGCATTGCTAATCTTCATAATGCTAAGCAAACGTTGTGTTAGGTAAAAGCACACGTCTCTTTTATAAAGTGAATGATGAAAAAAATGTAGCCCCTGAGCACTAAAAGACCTAAACCAATCTATTCTCAAGTGCTTTTCCAAGTGCATTTTAGAAAGAAATATCAGTATTACCAAAAGTTAGGAGACGAAGAGACATCTTGACCTCCGCGTGGCATTAAAATGGCCACCATAGATCTCCTGCTGTGGAAACTCTGTTGAGGGAATGAAAGTGAGCAACGAGCTAAATCCTGTAATAGGATTCAGCCATACCTTAACGTACAATGGCTCTCTCCCGGGGCGATGGTCCGCCGTGCTGGTGAGAAAAAATGGAGAATGTGCCGCACCAGCGTTATCATTAATCACTTTCACTTCCGTGTTTACCTTTCCTGGTTTGTTTCAATTACTCTTAGTGAGTTCCAACTTCATGAGCCCTGCTATTGCATTCCTAGAGTTAAGAAGACTTTTTTTCTGTTTAAATCATTTTGCGGAGGAGGAATAACAGTCGGTGACTAATAAACATCGATTAAAAAAAAGAACAGGGTTTGTTTCACTTTAAGCTTGGATCTATCCTGACCTGAAAAAAATCAAGACAATGAACAGCGAAGCTCCACGTGGAATGTAGAAAAACGAACACGTAAAGACAAACATGTTAAGCTAATGGATAAAAAAGAACTGATACCTAATAAATGTAAAAAAAAACAATGACTTTAAAAGACTGTATTTCCTTGATATTGACTGAAAAAGAAATGGCATCCCCATCCTGAAACAGAATCACTAAGGCAGACGATGGGTGAGTACTTCAACAGCTTTTATTGACACACACACGGTAAGCAAACAGGTAAGTGTATACGTTAAAGGCAGATGGCTGAGTAAACTGAATGATAATACAGTCCTTCATCTTAACAACATAAACAAACGTTACTGCGCATGCACACTTTTGTGACCCCACCTTAACTTCCGGTACATATTCACAAACAGTGGAGTGCCTGTAGATTATTTCTGATAACAATCAAAAGAAACCGAGAAGAACCGTTACTTGGGTAAACGTCTCTCCGTATTTTGAATACAGACTGCGATACCAAGCTCAACCGCTAGATGTCAATGTACCATACGGTTTGTTTAAATGCGTCCAAACTGCAGGACCCATTCAACAAATTGTTTATTTAATACAATTATTATACAATAACTAGCCAAACACAAACTGGAAGTTAACCGGGGGACAGGCGCGTGCGCGTCCGATGAAACGGTCTATAATGTTGTTCAAAAGAAATGTACTGGTTGTGTAAAATGCAATAGAATCAGAGGCCTGTGGGGAAACAGCTCCAAATCTGCACTTGGAAGCACTTAAAGGGACTTCTTTACAATGTTTAACGTACTGGCTTCACATGCTTGACATGGCTTGTCAAAAAACGAGTTAGATGTATGACGTAGTATTTCTGTGCTTGATACACTCCCCAAGCGTTAGTATGGGTTTTGGAAAGTTTTTTTCGAACATGAAATTTCCTTACGTAACAACTTTTCTTAGTCCCTTTCGGACAATTCTTCTGGAAAAGCTGAATGAGATGATGAAAGAGCACGCCCACGCGTCAACCAGGGAGAGCGGGAGAAGGAGCATGCGCACACATCAACCAGCTGGAGCAAGAAAGAGAGAGAGCACTGCGTTTGCGAAGTTCAGCTGCATTTGTTTGTTCACTGCATTTGGGTGATGAATGTTATATAAACGGTGGATATAATGCTGGATTTGGAGATAGTTTGAAACTGATAGATGGAGCGGTCCCAGGGCTAAAAGATGCTGGTCATGAACCACACGCGGTAAGTGAAACTGAGTCATATGTCTGTGTTTCGACGCGTACGTGCATCAGGCACACAACACGAACTTATAGTGAATCAACAGTTATGTAGGGATAATGTGACGATGTATTGTGTGCTCGTGCTGTTCCGCCCCCCCGAACGCGTTCAGGGCTCATCTTTTTTCGGAAATAATCATGGTGTCTTTTATAAATGTGATCAAACTAAAGACTCTTTGAAGATACGAAGTATGCAATACTACTCTATAGATAGGCTACTCAAGATTAATATGAGATTGGCAGAAACGGCATGTGTTACGTCCGCTTTAAACTTCCCGCTGTTTCACAATGCCTTCAATTTGACTTAGATGCTGAAAATATATCTCAAGGCAATTTGATGGAAGGTTACTGCACTGGCCATTATTCCCTATGTGTTACCTATTTATGTTCCTACTGGTTTTTGGTGCAAAATAAACATATTCTGTAAAAAGAAGTTACTATTTGTTGTAATTTAAAACATTATTTTTATAACCACTTTCAGAAATATGCTCTGCTCAACTAAAAATATTAAAAATCATATTTTTTATTTTTATCATTTTGATGACATCATAATGATATGCTAATGTTTATGCAGTTGTTTTTCCACCAACAATTACTGTATGTAATTTCCTGGAGGGCTTGGTTTTGATAGTTACAATAAAAAAACTACAGTTATTGTCCCAAAAATTAATATTCTGTCATGATTTACTTACCCTCTTGTCATTTCAAACCTGTATGACTTTCTTCTGCAAAACACAAAAGAAGATATTTTGAAGAATGTTGGTAACAGAACAACAGCCCTATTGACTTGCATTGGTTATACAATAGAAATAAATGGGTTTTCGTTATCAACATTCTTCAAAATATCTTCTTTTGTGTTCTGCAGAAGAAAGTCATACAGGTTTGAAATGACAAGAGGGTGAGTAAATCATGACAGAATTTTCATTTTTGAGTGAACCATCACTTTAAGGATAAAAACGTACAAAATGATTTCCAAATAAAACAACATCTCCAAGATAGAAAGTTTAGTTTGAAACATCTTTGCTATATTAAAAATAATTATATATATATTACCATCATTTTTCATGCAAGAAAGGCAAAAAAACAGTATCATCCAAAGCTGGTTAAATAATTGAAAATTCATCCCTTTATGTTCTCTTCACTGTGATATTGTGATGAAAGGATAATATATTTAATCTGACAGAGTATGTTTAAAAATCTTTTCAATATATAAAGACATATGTATGAAACTAAATAACAGTAGTGAACAACTACCGGCTCACAATCTTTCTTTGTGACAGACATGTGCTCCTGCAGCGATCACACCGCGTGAAATCTGACATTAGAAAACGCCTTCAGATCTTGACAAAATGGCTTTAGATCTGAGAAAACCCCATTACCTCAGAGTTTTCGAAATTTCATAAGACCACAGCAAAACCTTTTCCAGCCGAGTCAACAGTATTATTGAAAATGAAGGAAGCAAGCAGATAATGTGGAGGGGTGGCCACGATAAGTGTCAAATAGGACATTCTCTGTTGTGACGGCATATTTTCAAACGGAATTTCGGAGAAATGCAAACTAAAGGTGCATTACATTCGAGCACATGACACCGCCTCAGAGATTTAAACGGATCCCAGACCTCATTCACGCGCTGTCAGCAGAAAATCTCCGGTTGACGTTAAATTCTGACACATTGTGTTGCTGAGTGGTTTAAAGAAGCCCGTCTTTTGCCATTAGAGAGATCCACGGCGTCACCAGATGTGACTGCCGGTTCGCTCGCATGCAGCTTCAACAGCCATAATAACCAGCGTGCGCGCCGTATGAAAAGAGCTATAATCTATAATTCATCCTTGCTTCCTCAAATCTATAATTCTTCCATGCTCCTTCCCTCGGATGAAGAGCAATGAAACCAAACAACTTCCTCGCACAATATGCAATTAGGAAGAAATCAATTCGCCTTGCCACATATTCACTGATGTATTGTATGATTATGCTAATTGGAGAATTATGGAAAGATCAGGACGGCTATAATGTTTCAGAGCAGTTAATGAGGAGCATGATTCAGGAATAGATCACACTTTCATCAGTGCACCTTGTCTTTTATGTTCGCTCTGATATTAGGTGGCATACTAAAAACCTGAGGTAAACACTTTATAAATCAGGCTTTAATAGGCTTAAATGATTCGATGCGGAGTTCGCGCTGTCTTCTCGAACTGGCATTTTGTACACGCCTGTGCGATGACTGGGATTACGAATAGAGCTTTCTACCATCTTTCCGACTCATTACGATGACATAAAAAGCCTTTCATCCGATTTACACATCCTATAACACTTCAAATACATGTATGTATAATGTCTTTTTAATCGAACACTCCTGATTCAACTCATTTGCCGTTGGGGTTGAATGGGGAACCGAATGGCGTGTGTCAAATACAATATGTGAGCCAGTCTGTGTAAAATTTGCTGTGTCAGGGGCCTCCAGAAACAGGACTGAGAAACACTGAAATGGAGCATATCTAGTATGCAGGTCAAATATTTTATTGTAACTGTTTTTTAGCTTGGCTCAAGGCTGTAAAATCCTAATTATTTTTTTTAAATTTACTTAATAGGCCTAATAAAATGTTTAATGAAAATTATTTTTCATGTATTATACATAAGAAAAAAAATATAGATTTAAATGGACTCTATAGGCCTAATTAAATGTAATATGACTATAATATGTATTATTTTAATTATTTATAATAATTATTATTATTTATAATAACAATTATTGTTATTTTAATATTGGAATTATCAGAAAATATATTTATTATATAATATACTTTAATACAAATTTTTACTGAATATTTTAAATGTACTTTAATAAAAATTGTCATTAATGTTTCCAATAGTAATTAAACATATATATTTCCTATACAAATGAAAATATTTATTGAATATTTTTAATTTACTTTATAGGCCTAATAAAATGTTTAATAATGTTTCTGATAATAATTTTACTTTTTATATTTCTTATACAAATAAAAATATAATGTGTTTTAATTGACTATATAATACTTTTTCTAATATTTTTTTAATATTGCTTATATATTTTAATTTACTCTATAGGCCTAATAAAATGTTCTGTAATATTTATGACATATATTTATAATAATCATTTATAATCATTTCATATTAGAATGAATAGAAAATACATTGTATTATTTATTATATAAATATATTTCAATATTTATTATACAAATGTTTCATTGAATACTTTACATTTGTTTTTATTAAATATTTAAAAATACTTTTAATAATAATTTAAACATCTAATATTTCTTATACAAATACAAATATTTCTTATTGAATAATTTTACTGGTGATAAACTTTTGTACTTTCTATTGTAAAAGTATAAAAGCCCCATCCAGTCACACGGTGTTCACCTCTAACTCCCTTTAGTGTGAAACCACTGAAAGAGATATATCACCATCCCATAAACTCTCACCTCACACACACTCGTGCATTCACCCACAAGTCACATGTGGGTATTCGACAAAGTCACCCCATCTCCAAATCAACAACACAGAAGCATGTTTTTACGCCAAGGTGATATCTTTCTCCTTTAGTTGTAATTGTTATTTTGTACATGGGAGCTCTTTAAAGCTGTGCTAATGAGCCAACTTCCATCGAATGGAGAGAGCTTCACTCGACTGTAATAGACTTTGCGACTCCACTAATTCCCTTCCTCATTAGCATGCATGAGGTTGATGTTCTCTACTGTAATCAGATAATGGAGTTTGTGTTCTTGCTTTATAGCTACGACAACTTAGGTAGGTGAGCGGGGATATTAAAAGTAAAGAGGAAGATGACTGAGTGGCGTTCTGAATTGTTTTATATCCAGACAGGCGACAAATAAACTATGTGAACTTTGGAAAGAGAAGCGGTGAATTTAAACTCATGCATTTTTGCTGTTATCTCCTTGAGAGCGCTGGCACTCATTCCAGAGGCTTTAGTATCATCTTTTGCAAAATATGATTTGGAAACAGACATTATCATTTGGACTGGGTGTCAGTCCCGCTGTGCTGTAAACCTCTGGTATACCACTGATGTGCGGGACACCCTCTGAGCCAATTAGAGAGGGTTTACTTTGCATAGAAGCCACATCAAAGCGGCAAATATATACTGTGTTTACACACACCTTATAATACCGCAAAGATGCGACCTAATGTATTTACACAGGATTCAGAATTGGAAGAATTGATGTATCACATTCTAGATTGTGGATCATCCAGTCCTGCTCAGCATGGATGAAATGTCTGAATGACTGACATGCCAGAAGGGAAAGTTCATACAAATAATAAAATTCCCTCATAATTTACTCATTCTATCTGAGAAGTATATGACTTTCTTTCTTCAGTTGAACACAAACAAATCATTTTATATTAAAATGCTATTGGGTCTTATAAGAGACCCAAAATAGTGAAGTTCCAGAAAACATATTTCATTGGTTCTGGTTGGTTGTGAGATGTGTGAGATTTCAAGTTAATTGTGTGCTGCCGTATTTGAATGTAGCACTTGGAGCTGTTTGTTTAATTTTTTTAAATAAATGAGCTCAAAAATGTTTTCTCTCACAAATGTAGTTTCACTTCAGAAGGCATATATTGACCCACTGGGGTCATTTGAATTACTTTAATGATAGAAAGGATTTGTGTGCTTTTTGGAGCGTTATCATTTTAAGTAGCATAAGATGCTAAATCTAGAAAACATTACAGAATTTTAATATACAATTATACATTTCAGCCCAAGAATGGAAGTCATCAAAAAACCCGCTTAATTTTCCGATAAGTTTACGTTAATTTTATGGACATTTATGTTAACCCTAAAACACACTGTAATGCAGTGAAAAATTCAAAATAAAGGCAAAACAGCTGTAAAAATCTATATGGAAAATTCCATCACGTGCCGATAGCCATGTGGTTAGCACGCCGACACGCCACGCCGACCCAACTTCGATTCCCATCTCGATCGTCCTGTGCCGATCCCACTCCCCTATCTGCACCCAACACTTTCATGTCAACACTACTGTCCTGTCCAAATAAAGGCATTAAAAGTGCTCAAAATATAATAAAAAAACCCTACATTGTGCCTTTTGCTCACTTCAGATTACACAAATTCAGCCCGATTTTTGGACGATTTGCATAGATAGGGTATCATAGTATTTTATAAATGACATGGGGTGTCGAAAACTTCAAAAAACTTCAAAAAGTTTTGTCCTACATAGTTTGTAGTAGTATACGATAACAAACACTGTGCCTGCAATACTTCACCACATCCCCCAAAAAGATTAGCATGTTACATTTCTTTCCTCGTCGTTCATGATCTGTTACAGCCAATAGGAACACAGATGCTCTTCCGTGCGCAGCTTTCAAACATGGCAAAACGAAAGAGAAGCAATGATATTTGTGCTGCTGTGTGCAATTATGTGGTAAAGAAAAGGTTTGTGGAGCCATGACAACAATACTTCAGCCTTTATGATGTTTCCTCAAGCGAATACCACAACAGATTAATAAAAGATAAATGCTGGTAAACGATAGCGGACCTGATGCTGGGAAACGCTTTGCAACCCGGTGAGTACTTGGAGCTTTAAACTATTAAATCATTCATTATGAAGAAACACACCCATCGGTAGCCACTGTTTGTTTATGCTCTTGTTTGTGGAAGTCGCGCATTAGTTCCGCCTTTCTCAATGACATTATACAGTGTACACATGGTAAAAGACGAATAGATTATTTGTCGGAAAGCAAAGTATAGTCTGGCATTGTTTCTTGTGCACGACACAACAATAATTCAAAATGGCTAAATCTGTGAAAGTGACATCCTAACAGGCAAAACAATTGAAGAAATTTTCATTTTTAGCAGAACAGTTCCTTTAATCACACATCACGATTCAAGAAGTGAGGAATTTTATTTTGAGTGACACTACTTGTCAAATGACAAAAATCCACAAGGAAAAGCAGAACATCTTCATAGGAAAATAAAGAGACTAAAAGACTGTCCAAAATAACATGTCTCCATCAGCCATACTATTACACCCACAATACACTAGTGTGTGACACAACACTACTTGTGTGGCCCCCTCAAGATCTGCGGTGCATCACTGTAACTTGCCCTCAAATATGACAGTCCTTGCTTCGGTTTAACTGCCAGCAGGTAGAGTCAAATGTTCTTCTCTTTGGAGGCAATCAGCTTGTCAGTCATTATTGACTGAGTGACTGTTACAGCAACAAGCGCTCCACATCTCAACCCTTTTTCTCACACACACACATACACAGAAATAGCAAAGCTGTCATTCCGTCAGGCCAGGGCTGGAACGCAACATATCGATATGCCATGGCCCTTTCACGGGATATGTGTCAAAACAAACCGTCACTCACTGCGCCGAAGAGACGCACTGGCAGGAAGGAAGCCATCGGAGACCCCAAACGGCCAACTTCCCGCAGAGACCTCCTGTCATATCACAACAGCTAATGATCACAGGCCCAGACAGGTCTCACACAGCAGCAACAACAAATAAAGACAACACGCAAATAATACGCTTCACTCATCTTCATTAAACAAAACAATGCAGGAGGGTATTAGGACCAGAATATGGATTAGATCACCGAAATGGTGGCTGGGAATCAGTGAACCTCTCTCAAAATTCTTTTCTTTGACTTCAAAGCTGCTGAGGTGTTCCGGATGGCTGCTTGGTGCTGCTTATTTGCCCACTTTAAAATAGTCAGAAAGTCGCTATTCTGACCCATAGAAATGTCTGGGTATCTCCTGCAATGTCAATATGATTTCTTAGAACCCCTTATGAAATGTATCACTTATTGCCACACTTGTCTATTTTGCATCTTTCTTATGTTTTTTATAACATTTTTTTCCTCACATTTTCTCTGTAAAAATGTTTTCTGTAATACACACATTTAATTTTGTTTTCTTATTTTACATTAAATATCTTATTATATTAGAAAGTAAAAGCACAGCTCTCTCTTACACTGTAAAATAAATTCTGTAAAAAAAACAATAAAATAAAACATTTTCCCAGCAAAATTACATGTTTTCCTTGCAAATCTTTTTTTGTAATTTTACGTTTTTTGACTGTTTTTTTTACAGTGTATGTTATCATTAAAGGCTATGAACAGAAGCATCTGTTTCTATTATAGACAAAAATGATTGGTTGAATGATTGAACTTCTAATTTATTTGTCAATTTTACAGAGCATCCTCATATTCTGGTGATACTTTTTAGAAATGAGGTAGTACACAAATGCGTTTCATCGTGCTCCGCTGAATCCATCTCTCTTTGTGTTTCTCCACGTTCCTCCATTTACAGAAAACAGCTCTTGTAAAGTTTTCTCTAAACTACAAAGCAAGCGTTGGTTATCGCTATACCATCAGAAAGGGCTGAAATGTGTTGTTGTAATGATGGGGATGACCCTTTCATTTCACTCCGCGAGAAGAAAGACGAGAGGAGGAGAAGAAAGCAAACACATTTAGCAGTTGAATCACCTCAACGTGCGGTTATGATACTGAGAACTGTAAGCGGTAAACACATTGATAAAACCATTCCTTTAATAACACTTGTTTGTCAAAATGCCACCCAGAGGCAGTTTCCATTATCACACTTTCAACACTTTATGAACGTCTTTAAATACAACCCACGTACGACGCGCTGCCCGAGAGCAAGAGGTCTATGCCCCCCCAACACTCCTGAAATGATTTCATGGAAAAAGGAGCGATTGTCTTGAATTGCAATAACTGTTTTTAACTTTGAAAAAATAAAACTTTAGTGGTATTTTTCCTTCAATATGACACTGGAAAGCCAGCGCTGCCATTGTGTGGAAATGGCCTCCTTTGCTTCAGTCACTTGATATCAAACTCACATGTAGTTTCACGAGAAAGCCCCCAGGTCTTTCTAGAAGGAGGATGTTTATGAGCGCATTGGTCACGCTCAAGAAAGTGCTTATGCATAAAAAAGTCACATCCTATCAAACTTTGATATTATTGTCCTTTTTCATGGTTATTATGGGTGTATCAGTGACAATACTTAAATATATTGTTTCCCCCCAAACATTTCATCGCTTCCGCAACGTCCAGGCAATCCGACCAATCAGATCCTTTCGGCTATGACAGGATTTCCAGAATGAGCTTCATGACAGGATATAAATAGCCAAAGGAGTTCAACATGCTTTTAGCAGTAACTTACATTATATTATCCGCATATTCGCGTATCATGAGTGAACAGTCCTCATTTGTCATGCGGTGACAGGCCCGTAGGCTACCCAAAGCTAAATGCATTATTAATATTCCTTCCTGCTTGATAGATTCAATAAGACTGAAAAGCAGAGAAACAAGAGACATAGCGATGTTGAAAACACAATGACATTCAGTCACAGATGACAGGATGGTACAGGTCAAAGAGAAGATCTATGGTTTTAAGTGACACAATTAACTCATGTTCAGATCGTTGAAACAAAGCAACATTGAAGGGAAAGTAGAATTCGTACTATTTCAGAAAAAATTGACTGGTGTGCAGAGGAAAATGTTGCTGTTAAGAGGTTTCTCGTAGAGCAGGAGATTTTAAGGAATTCTCAGTTGTGTTTCATTGAAGTATTAACTTTATAGACGGTTTCAAAGTGACAACATAAACAAACGTTACTGGCACGTTCGTGGACTGCACTTTACTTTCGGTACACATTTGCAAACAATAGAGTGCATGTATTATTTCTGATAACAAGCAAAGAAACCAAGAAGAACCGTTACTTGGCTAAACTTGTCTCTGTATAATTTTAATATAGACTGCGATACCAAGCTCAACCTCTATAAGAAGAAATGTCTGAGATTCAGGAGACTTGAACAAAGCGTCCATTTCGTCGCTGTCCTTCCAAAACATGTCCAAATGTTGTTTTTCAAGAAACCGGAAAAAACAGCACTTTTCAAATCATTAAATACTGTGTATTTGACAAGAACTACTTTTTCTCAATTAGAAACATAAAGGGTGACTAATAATAATGATTTATGGCAAAAAATTAAAATCATGAAATATGGAGGTACGAGGTTTCAGAGAGACAGCAGCAATTTGCTTAATCTTATTGATGTCTGGAGAAGTTGTTGAGATAAGAGATATCATTCGTGATTTTCATTCTGGCACTCATGCGGAATGTGTTGGCTCAATGGGTGTTAAAAAGGTGTTGATGACTGGCCAAAGCCAAAATGACTCTATGATATTATAGAAACTCAAACCCTAAAATTTTATGAAAAACCAAACAGAGCAACTCAAACTCAATCCAGTTTTAATCCATTATACCTGATTCAGATTAAAGAAATGTCCCTTCTGAGACCCTGAAACACAATAAGACAGGCAGTTAGGTTAGGCTCAAGAAATGTTTTCACCGCGTAGTCTTTTAAGAAGGAATTGGAGAATAACATTTAAGGTAATGTTTCACAGACCATGAGCCAAGACAACAAACAAGGTGTGTTTTGGGTATGCGTCTCCACTGTTTATACTGGCAACTCCAAACTAATTAACTCGTTTCACAACGAAGCCTCTTGCAGCCTTGCCTATTCAAATTCAATTAGAAGCAGAATTACTCAAAATAATCGTAAATGGCAAAACCTCTCCGGTATTTGATTACCTTAACTTGATTCTGAGTGAATTTCCAATTTCTGCCTTAACTGTCCTTCGGTTTACTTTTCCCTTTGTTGGAAAATAAAAGCGGAGGCATTCCAGAGCAGCTGTCACTGTTTGTTCTGATGGTGTTTGAGAGGAGCTAATGAAAATATGCAAGCTGTCTTTTGTCGCATAGCAAAAACATGGCGCCTAAATTAGCGTAGGCTATTGTTTACATTATTCAGGGGCACAAAACGCACACAAAATGTCTTTATACAGGCGTAGCCTATACAGGCTATATGGTGTTATATACAGCTGCAAGTATTTACCTCATAAAAGTTAACAGAGATATTTCTATGCAAATGTTAATCGAATAATGCTTTCTATGCCATAGAAACAAACAATGCCATCTAATGCCACTTTATCATCGTGTTTTCCTAAGCAAAAATGTGCAATAAATCTGACTATCATGTTATTCGTCCAATTAAAAGATTTTAAACGGTAGACTAAAAGAAGTTACACAGTGTAGGTGCGTGGACAGACAGCAAATACGTTCCCACTGCGCTGGACAGCTCGTGCAGGCTCACGAGCGAGCGTGGGAAAACAAACCAGGGCGCGAGCCCTTCCCTCACAAACCTTTGAGACGGGGTCAGCATCGATGTTCCTGCAGCACTTCTTGTACCTTCTTATTGAACTGGACACAGGGGATACAGGTATTGGCAGCACAGATTGATCGGTCGTACTCAGTAGGTAACAAACTTTCCCATCCATTGAGAAAAGTCTCTCCGGAACGTACTCCTGAATGATAGTAGGCGTCAGTTAGCATGCTAAATTCTCAATTATACACATCTGCGAATTTGGTAAAGGTTTGAACCCGTGTGAAATTCATTTCATGCATGAGTGACAAACAACTCTGCTTTTCACAAGCTGTTAGATGCTAATGTCTGTCTTGTGGATTTACAGCGAATTGAATACAGTAGTGAATAGCATATAAGCCTACGCTTCTATTCGGCTTTAAAGCCCTCCAGCAAAGCTCATAAAAGATATCTTTTTTTACTTTATGACTTTTTGCCTTTATAGGATCGTGTAGACAGACAGCAAAGCAGAAAGGCAGAGGGACGTGACAGATTGAACCAGTGTCTGTGTGGGCGCAATGCATCATGAACAGCTCATGCACTGACACATAAAAAGTAAAACTTTAATCCTTTGCTTGACCAGTACACACCAAGTTCATATGCATTTCTATTTGGTATTTAATGCTGACTTATGATTAGATAACACGTTAAAGATCTTAACACCAGATGAATGATTCATTCCCATGTGCATTGTACAGTACCATATTTATTTTCTCCTCCAACTCTTGTTTTTTCAAACCATTTTTTTATAACAGCCGACTTGGTGCCAGTCTGTGTTTGCTATTTGGCATGTTTCATGGGTGCAATTTACCATGCCACTCAATGCTTGGGGTCACGTTGTTGTCTCGGATCTGAGAAAGTAACTTCAGTTGTTTCTCCTCTCAACGCATTTCTATTCCATCAGAAGAAAAACTGGGTGCAGATGTGACAGGAAATGATTCAAATAACAGTTCTAAATTGCTTGAATTTTCCGGCATCCTGCGTTTGTGGCTACTTCTTGTCCCCCCAAGCCCCCCCGGATTACCAACTGGTCCCCAGATATGTGTGCCGTTATATTGTCCATTAAACATGCCATCACAGCCCGTCTCTTATCATTGAAGCACATCCACTCTAAGCATGTGTGATTGGGTCCCTCAGGTCAGCAAACACGGCTGACTATCATATTTGGTTGCCGTTAACATTAGTCTCCAAGGACACATGCTGCTGACATCTTTTAAAACGGCACGTATTAATTGCAAACAATTAACAAGCTATCCATCTTCTGTTGCAAATATACATCTTGTTATGTGGGCGGAATTATATAATGAAAAACAAAGTACAATTTGTATTGTGTTTATTTTTATGTGAAACTGTGATTTAAAACGACATTTGATTTTTAGACATGAACTGCATCCAGTCAATCAATGAGGTAATAGTACTCCTGAAAATAATCAAATCTGTAATCATATTTTCACCCCCATGTTGTTCAAAACCGGTATATGACTCTATTTTTTCTGTGAAACAAAAGAAAATATTTTGAGAAATGTGTCAGTGGTCTATTGTCAAGAATGAGGTGTGGAGGAGAACCCAAGCGCAGGCAAGCAGTGAAGGGGTTAAACAAAATACTTTTAATACAAATAACAAGACAAAACAAAAACCCACGAGGGGGTAAAATAACAAAGACAAAGGGATAACAACTCAGACTACACAGGAACACTAAAACTAAATAAACCAAACTAAGACAACACTTGACAAAGATTACACTGACTAGACTTACTGTGGTCACAAAGCTTCCAAGACAAGGAAAAAATGTTACGTCTTACAAGAACACATCAAACGAACACAGTACAATCCACGAGCACAGGACAAAGAAACATGAGGGTATATATAGGAACACAAACGAGGGATAACGACATGGGGCAGGTGTGAGACATTAAACACTCAGGGAAAGATTACGAGGAAACGAGAGGAATGGGACCAATGACAAGACACTGGAGAGAACGTATATTATTGACAAACGGACAACAATATGTTTCTCTCCACACATAACCAAAGACTTTGTCATGGCTCTGCTACAGGACCAAGAAAAACCTGACTAAGGAAGCAGAGCCATGACAGTTATATATACCCTCATGTTTCTTTGTCCTGTGCTCGTGGATTGTACTGTGTTCGTTTGATGTGTTCTTGTAAGACGTAACATTTTTTCCTTGTCTTGGAAGCTTTGTGACCACAGTAAGTCTAGTCAGTGTAATCTTTGTCAAGTGTTGTCTTAGTTTGGTTTATTTAGTTTTAGTGTTCCTGTGTAGTCTGAGTTGTTATCCCTTTGTCTTTGTTATTTTACCCCCTCGTGGGTTTTT